>NW_017728949.1:8760745-8860623 GCF_001723895.1 Crocodylus porosus | reverse complement strand
AGGTCCCTCCTGACCCTAGCTACTATGAAACTATCTTTCCCCTCACTCTGTCAGCCACATGTGCCCTGGCTTGCCAAAAGAGCCATCCTAGCCCAGGATAGGTGGTTGCTCAGCTCCAGCCTCGACCCTGTTCCCAGGACTGAAGCAAGAGCTGAGCTACCACCTGCCCCAGGCCAGTAATTGAATCCAAGATGGGGCTTCCCTCCGTCTTGGACAATCTGATGCGGGGAGGAAAATCTGGTCTTGGATTTGAGTAAATACAGTACATCTCTTTCTACCACCTGTGTATTGTGCTTCATTTGACTGTGTACTAATTCGTACTCATACTTTAATTGACTATCAAATAGATGAATCATTTTTTAAAACATTCTACATCTTTACTGCTGATTTCTGTTGAAAGATCTGTAGGTTTTATTATAGTCAATATAAGTATAATATTTACTTTAATCTGAAAATCTGTTGAGAAACTATATTATGTACAATTTAATCCTGAAATAATCTAAAAGAATTTAACAATAGAGCAAGTTTGGAAAAAATATGGAAAAGGGATTGATTTAACCAGTCATGTTCTGTACTGCCTTTACTATTTCAGAAGTTGAACCCTTGAAAAACTTCCCCTTCATGGCCTCACTTTTTTACTTAATTTCATAGCATTAAAATCTTGTGACTTTTTTTTTTTTGGTACATGTATTGTTGTTGAACTGTTGAAATATCTGCAAATGTGTGGTAATTTGAAAGGAAAAAACTTAGGAGAGATTATATAAATAGCATGCTATCTCAAATTCTGCTGAATATAGAAAAATATTAAGCATTTTTGAGGTTTAAATTTATTTTTAAGTATTAGGTTTTTAGTATTAAAAGTTTTACAAATAAAGCAGTATAATTAGTTACTGCTTAAAATTAATTATCCTCAGATGATGATGGTATTCAGAGAGAATTCTAATGTGATATGCCAACGAAAAGCATTCATGACACAATAACTATTATGACTTAAGTGGAGGAAGAAGGAAAAAATACCTATTTAAAAATAAACTTCTTTGATTTTTACAGCAAAAATAAGTAAAAGGTAAATGAGCTGATCTATACTTGAAAGGTTTCTATTAGTGAAAGATTTTTTATAAGAAAGAAATATGGAGTGTTAATATTTAAATGTATCTGTCAGTTATATAACTCTTGTTCTCCGTGTAGAACGGCAATTCCCACAATGTGTTGCAGTCACTTCAGATACAGAAATTATGTAAAGGAAATGCATGATAATTAAATCTTTGTTCTACTAACTTGTTTATAGGTGTGGTAGGATTTTTATGCAATTCATGCTTTAAAAACTAGCTCCTGTTCTCTCTATTTAAGGGCTTCTGATCTCCAAAACAGTGTGGCTACTCAGTGTTTACAACTCCATGGAGGATGGGGGTATATGTGGGAGTATCCTATCGCAAAGTAAGTGTAACATTTCGGACTGAATGATGAAAGATAAGTAGGAAAGTAAAATGAGACCCTTCCTTCAACTGTATAAATTATTGTGTATTATTGATTTACTTTCCTGTCTCCTTTTTACCGAAAAGCAGATCAGCCATGCAGGTGTTGGGAGAGAGCTATTGTGATCCTCCAAGTTAATTTATGAGCTGTTGAGCAGTCCCTCCAAGTTTTTGTTAGTAATGTGTCAGTGGCTTTTCCGGAAAAATCATTGATTTAAGCATCAGAAGACCAGTATGAGTATAATCATTTCCACATTTCATCTGAAAATTGAAACTATAAATGCATGTGTATGAAAGGGGGAAAAATGTCCTCTGATCAAGAACTTCAAGGCATTTAGATTAAATTTTTTATTGTGTGGTTTTTTTGTTTGTTTGTTTGTTTGTTTTTTCTCATCAGTATCAGGTCTTTTAACTGAAAATTTTCACTTTTGCCTGACTTGAACAAACAAAACAAAACCCCCTAACAAAAAGCACACTTAACAGAGGCAGTGGAGTCCTTTGAAATACCACCCTTTCTATTTTTCTTACCTGAGAACGTCAGTTGTAACGACTTGGATTACTAAAATTGAAAGCTCTTATAGCAGGGGTGTTAAACTCACTTTGGACCCCAGGCCAGATCCAGAGTGTGGAGCCATCAGCAGCTGAAGTGGCTCAGGTAGACAGTGATCTGATGACTGTTCAGTGGCATATGTGAAATAAATTGGTAATTCTAGTTCTTTCTCTAATGACCAAAAACTCATCTCTCAGAGAACCAACAGAACAGTTAGGAGCCCTGTGAGTAGCCTGAGAGGGGCCAAGGAAAGGATTTAAAGGGCACCTATATACATGCAACGAGGCTGCTCTAGCGTGCTGGAATTACAGTGCGTTGGAGCAGACTCAATTAAGCGAGTAATTACTGTGCTCCAGCAGACTCCAGTGTCACGTGTATCAGTGTCCCCATGCTAAAAATGGCAGCGGAGATACTTTAACTAAAGTGTCCCTACCGTCATTTTTCACATGGGGATGCTGATACATGTGACGCTCCGTGCACTTTAATTAGAGTGGCTCTTGGAGCTGCTCTGATTTAAAGGGCCCCTCTGTTCCTGGAGCATGTGTATAAATGCCCAAAGAGAGTCTGGCTCAGGGCAGTGAGGCACATTGGTAAGGTAAGATGGGCAAGCATGCACGTCTTTCTCGATTGAACGTATGTTGGATTGTGGATAGATGGAGGGTTCTTAATCATCCAATAACTTAATATGAAATTTGGAAGGAAGGCAGCAAAGGAACATTGGGAAAGAGAGGGAAAAAAATAGGTAGGTTATGCTGATTGTAAGAGGAAGAAAATACTTTACATTAAAAAGATGGGATGCAAAGACAATAACAGAAAAACTTTACAAGGCAGAGTGTGAAAAAACAACACACAAAAAAAGGGAAAATACTTTACATACGAAGTCACAGATTCAAGACAATTTCCTAGAAATGTTCAGGATGTTGCATGTTCTTGGCTCTCCAATACTTTGTAGAGGTGAGCAGCAACCACTTATGGAACTGATGAGCCTTTAAGAGCATGGACTGAAATAAGGTAGTATCTTGCATTGGAAATAGTGCAATGTAGCATGGAAAAACACTTGCATATCAGACTGTATAGATGACTTGTTTCAGTGAAGTGGAGTAAAGATATTCACAGTGTTGCACTATAAATTTCTTAGAGTATTTATTAAGGCTGCCTTCATCGAAGGTTTTTGGTCAAATTGTGTTTGTTAGGCATGCAAAAATGGGATATATTGGCAGAGATTGGGTAGAGCTAAATTAATATGAACAGCATCCCCTTAGTTGTATATATTTTTAGTATGTTTTTGATTTTTAGCTTTCTGATGTTTGTAACAACAAAAGTACTGTATTCAAAATTTGTCCTGCCCCTTCAGTAATGGGTAGATATAAACAAACTTCACTCTGGGTGCAGACCCTTTTTCGTTACCACTGTATACAGGGGTGATATATAGGCCTATTTTAGAAGACATTTTATACTGAAGCCACTGTGATTTTGTATTTTTAGAAGCTTATTCTAAACAAGGAAACTGAAAATTCTGTCTAGTTTACCTGCTGTATTTATCATCTGTGCATATAGAGTAGAGCAGGGGTGGGCAAAATGTGGCCCACGGGTGGGATGTGGCCTGCCAGGCCATTCTATCTGGCCCACAGGGCCACTAAAAAATTTAGAAAATTAATATTTATCTGCCCCTGGCTGCCTGTCATGTGTCTTTCAAGCGCTTGCCAAAACTCAGTAAGTGACCCTCCACCTAAAATAATTGCCCATCAATGGAGTAGAGCCAAGCATTTTAGTTGAAATATTTTTTTATTGATTGTAAAGTTTTAGAATTTTACTTGAATCCCTTTTACTGTATACAGTCTTGTTTTTGAGGTCTTCATTTATTTAAATGTAAAACACCCAACCAAATCCATACATAAAACTGAAACTTTTCATACATGAAATAATTTCATACATTTCTGTAGTAAATAACTTTTCTTCTTTAATAAACAAACCTAAAACAGGAATAATTGTTCTCAGTCTAGGAAGAACACTGCACTTGAGGGGTGCTGGATGTTAAATAAGGGCCTTCTCATGTAATACACATCTGTTAACTCTTCTTTCTTTCATTATTACTTTAATTTTTCAGAGCTTTTGTGGATTCTCGGGTTCAGACAATCTATGGAGGTACCAATGAAATAATGAAAGAACTAATTGCTAGAAGCATTGTAAGTGACAGCTAGACATATGGGTACACTGGAGACGTCTTCCTGAATCCTATTACAGTTAATATGGTATTAAATCAGACACTGGAATGTAAGTAGATGAAAGATGCGCTGTATTTTTAATGAGAAGAGCAAGCCCATCTTAAAAATTATTTTAATTAAAAAGCACTAATAAGGATAGCATGTGTGTATTGTTGGGCTCTAATATTTCTTGAAGATTAGCATTTAAAGATGCTTGATGGAAACTCTTGGTGAAAGCTCCAAGGCTAATCCTCTTGCGTCATTTTAAAAGCTCTTAGAGGCAAGATGATACACCTAGTGTGTTCTGATTTTTGAAAAGGGATATTTATGTGCTTCTGGAATATTAAAATAAACTTGAGGTCTTAAACAACATGTCATTACATTAAATCCAGCTTGAACTGTTCAGAATGAATGTAATCAAATTTTCAAGAAGCCACTTTCTTCTTGGAAGGCAAACATGTTTAAAGACCCCACAGTTTTAGATCAGCACTGCCTGTTGTCAAATGTAACTTGTACCTATCTTATTCTCACTTCAGTTTATGTGAATGAGAATGGTCTTAGTACTGATTTTCTTCAATTTTCATGTTTTACTTATATATGCATGTGTATGTTGCATTCATTTCTATTGCCGAGATGAAATAAGCAACTTTCAGCTTTATTTAAAAACACACAAAAACCCCCCTAAGGTTTACTTGTAACCAGAATTGCCTTATTTCAATGTGTATATATACTTTTAATAAAATATTTACAAGCAACATGACAATTATCTGTTTTTTAAAGTAATAGACTTCTTAAAATAAGTATTTGGAAGTGCCTTGATAAGTCTTGTTTTGATTTTCTAAGTAACTATGAATGCATTACTTGTTAACAAGCACAATGTGTGTTACTTAGAACATCTGTGTGAACACCTCTGTCCAAAGCCTACTGGAAAATATCACTACATTTGTAGGCACAAATTAGAGGGTTACTGTAAGAGTTAAGATAAAGGTGTCCACTTACAGGCCGCTGAGGCCCATCAGACTTTGTTTCTTCTTAACCTTGGCTCCCGAAGGAGGTGATGTGTTCAGCACCATACTCCAGCTAGCTTTACCCCCAGGTAGCTCCTGGTATGCATTGGATAAGAGGCTGGTGGGCCTCAGGACTGCCCTGGAAGTGGAAATGAGTGGAAACCTACCACCCTTATGTGGGATCAAAACCAAGTCCTTCCAGTGCATAGCCAGTTGCCCTAGGTAGCTCCTGATATCTGTGTAGACTAGCGTATGCTATTAATTCAGGCCTTTTCTTTTTCAAAGAATTGGCTAGGTTTTCAATTAGCCTACCTAAATAACAGCAGAATTGTATTTTAATAAGTCAACTTTTAAGTAGTGATTGGGTGATGTGAAATAGTATTCTTAGTTTCTAAGAAATACAAAACTTCTTCATTTCTGTATTGTCCCAGATATACTGCTGAAAATCTAAGCTTACAGAGGGGCACTATTACAGCTGGTTAGTGTATTGGTTATAGCATTAGAAGAGCCAGGAATGGAATCAGGGTAGAGTGGCCTTTCCATTACAGGTGAACTTGCCATATATTAGGATTTGAAATACAAGCTTTTCTTCCCGACCTGGCAGGTATTATTGTTTTTATCAAACCTCTTGGATGAACAGATTTTGGTTTCTAAGGCTGTCACCATCACAGAATACATTGGCATCCCTTCAGTGCTCAATTTAAACTCACATGAAGGCAATACCTTTTCTTTCTGGTGCAGCTTACTGGAGCCTTCAGTGTTGTAAAAACTGTCTGCAGCATTTGGTGTGCTGAAAGGTATCCGTTTGCTTAGGGAAGCTTCTGCCTTTAGCAGTTGCATTTTAGCAAGCCACAAACCCCTTTGCACCAACTAGCATGGGGCCTGCAGCACCTCAGTGGAAGTGAGTTCAAAAGATTCTGGGCACATCTTTGTTCCTGTTTTTTCCTCTTATGACTTTTCCAAGAAGGGAGACCCCCAGCTAGGACTTTCTGATCTGCATCCAGAAGTGGTAGTGGACTTCTTGCAGGTGGCTTCATGGGGTACTGGGTGCTGGGGTTCCTAGTGCTGTCTCTGGAAAAACGAAGCCAGGAAGGATCATCCTCAGTCTGGATACTCCTGCCCAGATGTCCACACGAGTCTGCTGGGGCATGCAGATGAATGCCTGTCGAGCTGTTGGGACTCAGCCGAAGAATCTGACTTGCCTGTTCTTGTAGGCAAAGCTTCATGCCTGCCAGGTCTTTAAACTCTCCACATTATGAACCTTTTTTGCCCTTTTAGAAATGTTTTTCCTTTGCTCCTGAGGCTTGATCCGGTGTTTTACTTAAGGGAGTGAGAAGGTAGCTTCAGCAAGAGGGGAGGGAAGGGGATAGGCCCCCTTTGGGTTCCCGGCTGAGTGGGGGGGGGGGGGGAGCTGAAGGCGGTGAGTTTGGACAGAGGCTGCCAGCACCCTGGGCGCGCTGCAGCCTCGCTCTGAGGCGCCAGCAGCGACTCCATTGCGAGGGGCTGCGGCACTCCCAGCAGACCAGCGGCGCCAGGACCCTGCAGCCGCGCCGCTGTGCACTCGCGTTCGCATTCCAAGCTCCGCGGTACGTTTGCATAGCCCCGCCCCCCGCCACCTCCCATTGGCCTGCTCCCTCCGCCGGGGCACCGCCCTCTGCCGCTCTTAGCTGGGCGCTGACTGTTAAACAGCGGCAGTGAGCGGCGGGCTGGCGAGCGAGCGCGCGGCCGGGCGGGGGGCGCCGCTGCTGCGGAGTAGCCCGCGCGCCGGGGGGGGCAGCAAGCAGGCAAGTGCGGGTGCGGATTTGGGGGGGGTAGTGAGGGGCGCCTGGGGTCGGTTGGCTTCGCCGTCCTCCCCCCCTCGCGCCCCTGGCAAAGAGCGCCGGCAGCGGGCGGGAGTCTGCAGCCCGGGCCTTGGCCGCCGCGCCGCCTCGCGGGGGGGATTGAGCACCACGGGTGCAAGCAACTCCCCAGGCAGCTTCCTTAGAAGGGAGGGCTCCGCCCCTCTCCTGTTGTGTTTTATTCCGCCCCTCTCCTTTTTTGTTTTGTTTTGTTCCCTTCTCTTGGTCCCCAAGGGAGGGAGGGATTTCCCGGCTCTGGGCCAGCCCCGGACAGTCCAGCTGCTCACGCCGCAGAGGTCCCAGTTGCTTCGAGCGCTGGGGTCAATCTTCACGCGCCCGGAGTTCGAGACGGCAAGGTTGAAGGAACAGATAGATGCATGTGATGCGTTGTCCCACACCTACCGCGTGTGGTTTTGGGGGTTTGTTTGTTTTAGTTACAAACCCCCACTCATGCCTGCAAAATGTTACCTGGATAGTTATAAATGCCATCGAAGATCACACTAACGAATTTCAGTGCATTTACTTCATGTGCTTAGTATTTGGCTATGTAGGACAGTGTCCTGTGGTTCACTGGTGGCATCCTTGTCTGCCACATAGGAGACCTGGGTTCAGTTCCTGGAAGCTTATACAAACACAGCTGTGGAGGCACTAAGTGTCTGAACTCAGCCTGGCCTTTGGATTCTGTCTCAGTGGCCCTAAAGTGGGGGAGGAGCATCTGGACAGTCTCCACTCCTCCCAAACTGCTACCATGCACACACATCAAAGGTCTGGGTGATCTCTCATGCATACACCATGATCTGGAAGGATCAGCAGTTGCCAAACAAAGTTGGTTAGGCAGGAAGATGTCAGTTCCCTTATGAGCAGTGCCAGTTTCCCTCATGGTTTCTATAAAGCTTGTGTAAGGTCCACAAGCTGTCATCTTAAGGCATCTTTTTGTGCTCCCCTTCCTTCTTCTGTAATGTCAGTTCCCACAAATATTCCCCTGTTTTGCTATGGTTTCTCTCTGTGCTTTGAATGAAGTAATACTTGGGTGAAGTAAGACATCCTTGTCCTTGCAGGGTTCTTACCAGGCAAGGATTTCTAAGTGATTGACAAAGACAAATGGTTGTATCATGCTTTTGCCTCCCAGAGATATAGTGAATGAAGTACACACTGCACTGTATTGATTGCACCCAGAATCACAGGCCACTTCTTTTTTTATTTTTAATTAAAATGATTATTTAAATGACTAGTGCAATTGGTACCTAACATTTTCAGCCCACAGGCTGGATGATTGGTGTCAGGTTGGTGGACTGGATCTGGCCTGATCTGGTATATGAGGTAGACCTCGCCAGGGCCTAATCTAGCAGTGAGGAAATGCCCTGGCCAGGGCTGATCCTTCTGTGTGAGGCCAGCTCAACTAGGGCCAATCCACCTGTGTGGGGCTTGGAAATTTAGCAGCAGGGGAGTGGTGGCAAGGATAATTGTCACTGTTTCCCCACTGCCAAATTTCCAGATCTGTGGGAAGGCCAAGTTACATGGTTCTGGGCGTTGAGCACCCTGGACCACTAACCGGGATTAGAGTCCAAAGTTCACTTTCCAGGTCCTGCACAGATGTCTTGCATGACCTTGAGAAGCCATTTATCCTACCTTATGCGCAAGACCCTCTTTTGTAAACAGCTCAGTAGGTCTTCAAATAAAATGCACAAAACACCTTCCATAGACGAGCGTACGAACTTCACTTCATAAATCTACCAGATACAAAAAATCATAGATTCAGTATGGACATTGGGTGTATAACACATTACAACCTGCCTGACATCTGATTCAGCAGGTACCTGCCAAAGCTGACCCTAAAACCTTTCCCCCACCCCCATTCCTTCCCTCTCCCTCCTTTTCTACCCTTTGTCTTCCTAAGTTTCAGCTCTTTAAGTTTTCACAGGCAGCCTCTTTTCTGCCTTGGAAAACTACTGCAGTAGAGTTCCCCTTACCTTTGGCTTTCCCCACCCCCCCTTCCCTTCTCTACCTTTTTCTTTTCCTAATTTCCACTATTTCCATTCTCACTGACATCCTGTCACACTTTTAGCTTCTTTCATTCCTTGGAGTCTCAGAACAGCTGAGACTCCCTATGCCTGAAGAAGTTTGATTGTGTCTGAAAGCTTGCAAAGACGTTTTTTCCAACTACTCAGTTGGTCTGATAAAAGATACCACATCTACTCAAAGAAGCTTGCCTGCCCAATGTTTGAGAGGCACTTGAATATCTTAGACCAGTGATTCTCAGACTTTTCACAGACCACTTGAAAATTGCTGGGGGTATCGGTGGACCACTTAATTAACTTTTTTTTGTTCTACAAATCAAAGCACACAACTCATATTTTGATATCAGTAATCTTACCTTTCTAGTGTGATGGTTGTGCGTGCTTTTTTGAGCAAAGTTCTTGGAATTCAGGCGTAATATCTGTCAGCTCTGGCTTTATGTCACTTTTCTGTGGACCACCTGAATGGAGCTTGTGGACCACAGTTTGAGAACCGCTGGTCTAGATGCTAACAGTTGTGAGGGTCATATTGTTAGGTAGGTAGATAGCTAAGTTGCCTAATTTTACATGGAGCCAGTGGCAAAGTTGGGAACACAAACAGTCTCCTGTTCTAATAGTTGTTTCCTCCATGTGATTAAAAAAAAAAAAACACCTTTATGAGACTCCTTGACAAATAAAACTAGAAAAATGTTTTATTTTGTAATGGTTTTAGTAAACCCTAATTTGGAAAGGTGGCAGCTTTAATCATATGTTTCCATTATCACCCTCTTCTACATTGGTAGCTCCCATAAATGTTAATGGAATTACAAGTATAAATTCTCTGCCTGTTAAGTAGAGAAGAAGTGTTAAATTGATTTTGTTTAGAAAGGCTTTCATGGACACCTTTTCAAACTGACTGACTCAAAGGAAAAACTGAGAAATGTCATGCCATTTGTTTATGGAACTTGCAATGACTTTAAGGTTATTGCAAAGAATTATATTGGAAATGTGCACAATATATTCAGAGATCCATGAGCTGTTAATTATAGAAAGTGTCTAATTTTAGCATTATAAATTAAAAAACTGAGTTCTGTTCAATGATCAGTTACAAACAAATTGTTTCAGATTTGAACATGAACTTGAGCTGATAGTGCAGTTTTACATTTTGAAAGAGTGAAATAACATGTGAAGTTGGGTTCAGAAGTATGGAAGAACAAGGAGAAAAAGCAGCTTTGTTTAGAGCTTTTAATGAGTCATGGATTTTACCATAAATGAATACTAATGTGTTTCACTTGAAGCATATCCTTTTTGATGTTTTGTGTCATTAAAATGGTTTGGGTGGTCTGTCTTAAACTGAGTTCCTCTCCTGATGAAAGAAAGCAATCCTTTTTTTGGTGTGTTTTCAAAGATGAAGAATTTATTGCTTTATAACTTCTGGGGGGTACAAAATACTAGAGTTTGTAGTGCTGCCTGGATAGAATTGACTGCACAGTGAGAGCTTCTGAAAACTGAGACTCCCCATATAGTCCCATTTTTCCAAGTTATTAACTGAACGAAATACTGAAATGTTTAAATAATCATAGTGAGTAACTGCAACTTTTGAATTAAAAACAAAAGCTATCTACTTGGATGATCTTTTTTTCCTTTTAGTATAGTGAATAGTCAAGATGTATAAGTATAGGTGCCAGTTTCTTTCATTCTACTAACAGGGCACATTCAATAGTATTTATTATTCTACACAACTTTTTATAAGTTAAAACTTGAAACATTACTTGTAAGTAAAGTTGGAACAGTACTTTCAGATAGAAAAAGATGTATTCAAATTGTACTCACTCTTTTCTTAAGCTGTTTACAGAAAACTTATAAAAGTGTTATTGGCAGCTAATTTGCTACAATATTACATTTTGAGTAGGTCAGAAGAATGAGTGCATACAGATCAGGGTGTACAAGAGAATAGGTCTTAACCTACAATAAAATATTAATTTCAGGATATCCCAAGAATGCTATAAAACAAACCAAAGAAATAACCTTCTGTACAGGCATGAAAAAGACAGTGAAACTGAGTAAACACAGAAGTGAAACAGACCTGTCTTGTCTGAACTGAAATAGATACACACATCTAAACATATTATGAAGGCATAAAAGTTCATTGGACTTTAAAATACTTTAATCATCCAGCAGAGTATAGTAACCAGTACAGCTTTATTTTAAGAGTCTCAAATGGCTTTGCAAGAAGAAAGCCTGGGAAATGGGTTACAGAGAAGCGTGACAGAGGCAGGTCAAAGGGTTGACTAGAAGACTACACAGAGAATGTAGAGGTGAGGGGATGAAGGAGGAGTGAAAGGTTGAGTAAAGAATGGAAGGTTAGTGGCTGTTGGGGAATTTGAGAGTAATGTATATACTCAAATCCAGGGGTTTTTTTCAGTTATTGAACATTGTTTTGGATTCAGGTACATGGTGAGGGGGCAGGCAGCTGCTGCAGCTCTAGCCCCCTCAGAGTCATTTGGAGCCACAGCTGCTGACCCCCTCTGCCTGCTCCCCCTACCCCTACTTCTCTTCATCCCAGGCCATGGAGCACATGGTGGTTCTTGCTCACAACCAGTGGCAGGGCCAAAGCCACTGCTGCTACAGCTGTAATTGTAACCACGTGGCTGGGCAGGATACCATGACTGAGGCTAAGTGGCAGCAGCTGGGAAGAAGGGGGCAGGCAGTAAGGGAGGAATGCAGAAGATGCAGGCAGCAGTGGGGACCAGGTATCAGGAGGAGGGGTGGGGGTGTAGAATAGAGTCCAGTTCCAGAGGTGGGCCATGGTATTCCCTAGTGGCCACTCTGATGCTGTCCTGCCTCACTGGTGTTTTGAGCCACAGCCCTATGCTTGCCTGGCATGCCTTGATGTCCAATTAATAGAAATATTGGAAGCAGTCTTCGGAGACCAGTGTAAGCCTTGGATGCTCTACACCTGGCCATGGCCTGTCCCCAGTCCCTGCCTGAAGAAGGTATTTTCTCTGCCTCTGCTCCTCACCCACTGGCTCTACCCAAGTTGTGGGCACCAGTTATGCCTTGCTGGCACTAATGGTCTTAATGGCTCTAATCCTAGCCTCTAGCCCTCTGACCTTGTCTTGCTTAGCCCCCACTGGGTCTCTATCTCTTGCAGGCTTGCTTTCTTGTTACCTTCAGCCTACCAACTCCCTAACCTTTCCAGAGCTACTTCCTTGTTGTCTTCAGCTCACTGGATCCCTGACCCTTGTATGGCTCGAGCACTGAGTGCCTACCATTCACCCTTGTGGTATCCAACCAATTCTACAGCCACAACCCAAATTCCCAGTTAATACACTGTATAGCAGAAACAATATATAACTTATCTCCCTGTTCACCATTTCTTACAAAGCTCCTTCACTTATGGGACCTGGACCAGACTGTTTCTGCTAGTCCTAGGCTAGGTTTATATAGCCCCTGGATCCTCCCCTCTCTGGTCACCTGATTCGTCTGTTTGCAGATAGTGCCGAGGATTTACTAATTCTCTGAATCAACAGTTTGGGTATCTTGCTGCCTGCAATTTGCAGGCTAGGGCCTGTAGCCCTTTAACTATGCTGCTTGTCTCTGCTAAGCAGTACTTGCTCTAATGGCAATTTATGATAGTACCAGGCTACTTGCCCCCGAGGCTTGTTTCCCTGCTGCAGGTGGGTGGTAAATTTAAGATAACCCTCCAATAATTAGATTCTATACATGGAAAATCGTAATACATTCATAAACTTCCAATGTATAGAAATTCACTGTAGTGGGTTCAACTTTTATTTGATGTTGTTTTGGATTTGGATAGAGACAATATTAGTGGGTCAACTTACAAAAAGACAATTTTAGAAAAATGTTTATTTCAAGGACAGATGTGTGTGGCTGAAAAGAAGCATTTTGTGCTTTGCATAAAACCAGAAATCCTGGCTACATCCTACTATGTAATTAAGGCTTAGAGTCAGTAAATATTGGCTGCTCTGTTGTGTACATATGATTGTTTCTTTAAAAAATGCCCTAAGTTTTGTTCTTTTTACTTTTTTGTTTGTTGGTTGGTTTGTTTATTTTAAATCCAGTTCTAAAATATGCCAAATAGATCATTTACAAGGTTATTTTAATGATCTCGAGTTGAACTGTTTGCCAGTTTAGTAGCAATTCTGTTGTTCTAGTTTAACATACTAGACAATGGGAAAAAGTGCTTTATCTGTGAAACCAAAACATTTCTCAGTGCAATATTTTAACCTTTACATAAGTTCCAAGTTGCACTTTTTGATTTATTTTGTAAAGGCAGAAGTTTTGGCTGTAGAGATTTACTTTCAAAGAGGGTGGAGTGAAATTATTTTTACTGCTGCCAGAATGGAACAAAAAAACCCAAACTTGTCAACAGGAAAAATGTGCTTTTTTTCTGTTGAGCTCACAATGTTGCTCAAAGTTTTGTGTTGTGTTTGATATTTTGCTTCATTCCTATTTTGGCAACAACATTCTCTTTGTATTTTCAGTGTATGTTATAGGCATATTAAACTCCATAGTCTAGATTGGAAGTATTCTGTTTTTTTAACTCTTAAGCCTTTGGCAATATCAGAACTAAAATATATGTTAAGTAGTTGGGGCAATTAACTTGAATTGTTTCAAGATGGAGCTTGACAAGTTCATGGAAGGGATAACTATAATAGGATAGGGGATTTCTTGGAGCAGTAGTCACCAGGGGTGAGATGAGGATTCAGGTATTTGGTTATCCAGCCAGCCAGAATGAGGCTGAAACAAAATGTGATCTCTGTGTAGTAGTAATTCCATGCTTTAGGGCTTCTCCTGGTTGCCTTTGGCTTTTGGAAGGGATTTTGGTGGGATTTTTGGCCTTCTTTTGGAAATGCTGGATATTGACTATGGCTAGAGATGGAAGTTTGGCAGAGGGCTGCTGATGCTCATATAACTGCCTAGAAACCTCTTAGTTATCTGCCTGGGTCATGCATTCGTGGTCAGACTGATTACTAACTGTCATATCAAGAAATGGCTTTTACTGCAGGTCAGATTAGCAGGAACTGTGAATTTTTTGCTTTCTGCAGTAAAAGCCCTCTTTGAGCATGCATTGCCATATTTACCTGAATCCAAGACAGCCCTGAATTTATAAATTTGATATGCTTTTTCATGTATAGAACCTAATTATTGGAGGGTTTTCATAAAACAGTCACCCTTACTGCTGCAGTGGGGAAAGCAGCATTGGGAAGGCAGGCAGTGGGAAGACCAGTGGCAGAGGAATCAAATAGCCTGACTCTTGCTCCTTGCTGCCCGTTTCCGCATCACTTGGCCCCCCCTTCCCCATTCTCTCCCCTCCCCTGGTGGTTGGCCTGTGCTCAGCACCTGCCCCCCTACCTTCCCCCTCCCCAACACTTGACCTTTGCTTATCTCTTATCCTCTGGGTAGAGCATGTGGTTGCTCTGGCCCTGGCCATGCAGCAGTATTATTGAGTGACTGCTATGCCCCTGGAGCTGTGCAGGAGCTGCTGGTGTTGCCATCAATGCTGCTGCTGGGCTGGGCCAGGGCTGGAGCAACCATGTGCCCAGGTTGAGGCCAGAGTCAAAGCCTTAGCAGCTACCTGCTCACCTTGTACTAGAATCCAAAATGAGGATCTTTCCCCATCATGTTATATGGAGGGGAAAAAAACCTTCTTGTCTTAGATGTGAGTAAGTGCAGTAACATGCAAATTAGCTGTCATTTTAGTGGCAAGGCATGTTGTGGGATTCATTTTCCCCACAGTATTCTTTGTGGCTTGGTATGTGAGCGAGAATGATCAGAGCGGATGATCTTGTGGACCCTAGACAAATTGTCAGCTACAGGAGATGAGACTCTGGCTTCAGAGACCTTTTCAAGTCCTGTGTTCCTGTGGAGTGTTTCAGCTGACAGTCTGCAGAATGAAAACATTTTGTAAAGCATGGAAAAGTTACTGGGCAAGGTGCTGGTCAAGATCTTTCCCCTTTGGAAAGGGTTTTATCATTTATTTTTAGTTATAATGTAAGTCAAGCGGTTTGTTTTAGGAACGCCTGTTTAGTTTAATGCTTTGTCCTCCTCCAAGAATAATGCTTTCTACTACTTTGTTGAAAGTTGATGGATTAAAGTGAAAATAATTTATTTTCCAAGTTGTTTACAATGTGCAATTTCTCCTTGTTGAATTTCAGAAGCTCACAGCAAAACCAGAGGAGTATATGGTGTTTAAAGGGACATGAACAGCTTCAAACAACTTTTCTGTGTAAAAATTATTTACTACCATTGTTACAAAAAGCCCCTGAGGATGTGTAGGGCAAATACAACATAATTGTCTCTATCCTTTCCATGTGTTTACTTTGTACATTTGACAGTTCTTTGTGTGACATCAATTTCTGTTTGTGCGGGCTTTCACAGCAACAGAGGAATAATGTACGTTATTGCTACTTTAAACAAATTTTGGTGAGATAATATATGAAACCACTTTAAAAGCATCATTAAAAATGTCTAGATTTCAAACCAGCCACATCCCTTTAAGACAGGGGTGGGCAATTATTTCAGGTGAAGGGCCACTTACTGAGTTTTGGGAAGCCGTTGAGGGCCTCATGACAGGCAGCCAGGGGCAGATAAATATTAATTTTCTAAATTTTTTTAGGGGCTTCGGGGGCTGGGTGGAATGGCCTGGTGGGCTTCATCTGACCCGCAAGCTGCATTTTGCCCACCCCTGCTTTTAGATATGCCCTGTGCTTTAAGATATGCTCTGCTGAGAGCTCCAAGAAGTTCAAGTGTATTATAGCTCTTTTGGTGCTATTATAACGCCAGTAGAGAAATTATAAACCCTGCAGGAGACATGATGTCTTCCTCTCCCCTGCTTTAAATGTTAGCAACTCTTTCTAATCATTGCGGCTTATTAAAGTTATTTCACATGCATGCGTGGGGAAAATCCAGCTCTTGCCCTCTCCGAGTTAGAGGAACTGCCAGTCCCATGCTGTGTTAAAAAGAATTTGGTATTTAAAAACAGTGACTTTAAAACTGTATCTCATCCAGTCAGTGAAGATGTTGACAAGTCTGTTGACAAGTCCTAAAATCCATTTAGGACACCCTGGTCCCAAATGATAGAGGAGAAAGCAGTGGTTGTACTGACCTAACAACAGCTATAGACCACAGTGTCCTGTCTGTTAAAAATGAATACTGTATTTTAGTATTATTTCTATTGTGGTAGTATCTGATCAAGTCTAACTATATTAAGCACTGTACAAACCACAAATGCTCAATATTTAAGTGTAAAAAGCCAAATGGTAGATTTCATCATGTGATCTCAGCTTGCCTAAGACTTCAAGCTTGAAATAGTCTCTCTTGTTTTAAGACTGTTACCCTCTCATCAAGGGACTGCCATTGCTGATGAAAGTGCGCAGCAGCTTAGTAATTGCCTAGCTGGGAAAATACCTAGTATGAAGAACTTCTTAACTCTCCTGGGGCACATCTATATGAGACGTTTACTGCACAGTTGACTAATTGCACAGTGAATGTCTTAGCATCTTCACATGCACCACTATTAGGGCATGTGAAACTAATTAGGGCACGTACACCACTACTAGGGCACAGCAGGCTAGGACTTGTAAACACAAAGCCTACCCTGCTGCAGAGTTTGGTTTTTTTTGTCATGCTCAGCAGCACACATTTAGATGCTGAACCAGTTGGCTGGGGCATGAGGGTGCTTCAGTGTGAGGTCTGCCTGCTGGCTAGCCCCACACTGAAGCACCCTCGTGCCCCAGCCAGCTCCTCTATAGTGCATTGAGCCAGGTCAGAGTAGCCCCCAGGCTGGCAGGCTGACTCCCCAGGCTTCCTGCCAACTGGGGCTGCCACAATCCAGCTCGGTGTGCCGTGGTCCAGGCACATGTGTAAACTGTGTGTCCGAGAGCAGTAAACTGGAGCAGTAAGCTCTGCAGTTCATTGCTGCATATTAATTTCCATTTAGACGTGCCCTGGAGGATACTTTTGCTTCTGTTGTAAGGGTATAGGTTGCAGGGCTGTGTGAAGCTTGGGTCACTGACTCTATTTGGGGGAGATTTGGCCTGATTCAGCACCCGAATCTCCAAATCTGAATCAAATCAGGAGACCCATTAATCTTTCTGAATTGAATCAGAAGCCTCCAATTCGGTTAGGAGAGATTTGATGATTCGGCTGTAGACACAGTTTTATATGTTTTTTCTA
This sequence comes from Crocodylus porosus, assembly GCF_001723895.1. Lineage (NCBI taxonomy): Eukaryota > Metazoa > Chordata > Crocodylia > Crocodylidae > Crocodylus > Crocodylus porosus. The sequence goes on along the minus strand of NW_017728949.1, from coordinate 8,843,353 downwards.
CATACCTTGAGGTACCAGGTGCAGCTCACGAATGCTGAGATGGTGGGCCAGATGGAGTGTCCCACAGGAGTGCAGGGGAGTCCCCTGCATGCTCAGCGGTGAACCCCCCCGGGCTCCCATGGGACGCTCCATCCACCCCACCATCTCAGCGTTCATGAGTCGTGCCTGGTACCTTGAAGTACGCAGAACATACAAAGCTGTGCCTGTGGCCGAATTGCTGATTCTCCAAATCAGAATCAAATCTTCAGATTTGGCTGAATCAAATTGGGACAGTGATCCAGATCTGAGAATTGAATTGCTATCCCCTGAATCAGGCTGAATCCGAATCGAATACTGCCTGCTTCGCGCACCCCTAATAGTTTGTATTTGTATTGATCTAAGGACATAGGCGAAAAAGGTTAAACTAATCTTTATTAGACCATTAGATCAAATATTTGGGTGGGTCTAATAAAACATGTCAGGTTTACCCAAAGAACCCTGTCTGCCTTTGCTCCTGGTGGGCTTTATGGGTTCAACAGGAAAAGTCTTTCACAGACCTTCATCTTTTTATCTTTTTACTCCCTTTTTTTGTTGTTGTTACAGGTTAGACCATACATCCAGCTTACTTTGGACAATGCCCCATTTACAATAGCATTGCTTTTAAGGTGCAAAAAACATTATATTTATCCCTTGTGTTGACTGCTGTCTGGTTTCCCTCTCCCTTGGATAGTCATCTATATGTAGAGATCTCTGTTAATTGTGAAGGAAATGCCCCCTGCAGCAGCTCCTTTAATTTTTGTTTTGTTTTGCTTCCCCCCCGGATTAGCAGAGAGGCCTGCTGGCCATGCTGTTTGCCGCTGATCACCAGGAAAGCAAAAAACACGGTTTTAAATACAGTATGCCGCATTTTTTGCCTCCCCACTAGTTAGCAGCAAGTGATGGGGCCAGTGATGGGGGGATGAGTGGTGGCTGCGTTAATTTCTTGGTTGCTGGTGCCAACATGATGACTCTGGGAGCCATGGCAAGAAACCCTGTGGGTGGGATCCAGAGGTGGGTTAACAAGTATACAGGAAAGCCCATAATCCAAATCTGGTTTGCCAGTTCATTTGAGTTTAACATAACTGAGTTCTTCATTTGGACTAAGGTAGGTAACACTTGAATTTTGGCCTTGAACTTGATAATCTTATTTCTCAGGTGGGTAAAATTGGAAATACTGCAGAGTCTGCACACTTTGCTCCCACAGGAGGGAGAAGCCTTTTGTTGCACAACAAACAACCCCTCTGTGGTAATGGATAAATGGATCTTGTTGGACTCTTTGAGGACCTGGCTGGCCTTATTCTTCAGGTGAATTTATATTTGTGGGATAGTCTTAAAATAAGTTTTAAAATAATCTGGAATGGTCTTTTGTATGCATAATGTCATTAAAATAAGACAATTTACATGGCCCATGTTATTTTCAGGTTTGCTGTAAACTACCTTCGGTAGCTATAATGACACCAGCCCTCAGAGAGGCAGCAACAAAAAGTCATGGTATCCACTTGTCACCTTCTTTGTCCTCTAGAGCTATGGAGTCTGATACAGCTTTGTGCATGGAAAATCCCAGAGCAGTGGAAGAGAAGCTAAAAGAGGATTCAATCACACAGATTACATGCTCAGTCTTAGGGTTTCCCACCCCTGAACCCAACTACAATAATGACATCTTCAATGTAAAGCATTTTGGTTCTCCACAGTCTTCCAAACATTATCAGTCTGTCTTGCTAATGAGCGCAAATTCTGCATTAAACAGCATAAATGGTAAGCAATGGAAACTGGGAGAACACACCTGCTCCAAGGTGAAAAATCCATTACATAACAGTGTTGCCACAACGTGCAGCCAGATTAGTAATTCAGAAGCAGAAGAACAGGTGAAAGGGGAAACTTTTTCGGAGACCATGACCCAGAGTTTGGAAAAAATACAGAGACTGTTGGAGTCAAGTGTAACTGAATCTGGTAACGCAGAAGAAATGCAGTTTCCAAACGGGAAATGGTTCTGGAAGAATGGTTTTTTGGGTAAAGCTTTAGCAATACACACAGAGACAGAAAAAGGGCCTGAAGTGCACCAAGTTCTGCATAATCCTTTGGAAGCAGTTTTGGGTAAAGAAGAGGAGTTGAATGCTCGTTTCCATCAGTGTGTGAGTAAGCAGCAAGTTCTGTTCAGCCGGACCAAAAGAACTCAGAAACGGTTACAAATGCTCCTGGCAAAACATGTTGTCAAACACTGCGACCAGCAGCTGAAATGCTTGGTGAAACTTCAGCTACAAAAAGTAAAGTTTTTTGATGACTCAGCCAAATTATTGGATGGTATCTCCCTTGGATGCACTGAAAATAAGACACAAAACAGTACAGCTATCTTGGAGAATAATTCAAGTAACAACACACACAATGGATTTTGCATTGCACCTGGTGAAGTCCGGGGGGTTGCACTCTCTACGTCAGGGCTGCTGTCTCGTGTGGAGAAAGATCTGGATTCTGATGCAACTTGCAGCAGCAGCTCAGATGAAGATTGTGATGAACAGACTGTCAAGAAGACGATGGAAGCGTAAGTGTTATATTATTGCTAGACTTTTGTATTTAACTGGTGTTACAAATCTGGGAATTGAAAAGTCCAAACCTGCAAATTCTTTCTCATATGAATAGCCTTCCTGAAATCAATGGAACTGCTCATGTGAACAAGGCTTGACAGGGCTTGGCCCTAAGTTGGAACTTATGTAAGTTGAACACTGAAGGAAATTGATTGCATTAGAATACAGTTTATAGTAGGGTTGTCAAACATGTGGAACTACCCTGTCAGTCTTGTGGGACTGCTGGAAAGCCACTGTAAGTTGTGGGGGCACGGGCTGCTCCAGAATCTGGGACCCTCAGGACTCAGTGTATGTGTTGATTAGCAACAGGAGGATGAGTGAGGGCCAATCCAACCACAGCTATCCTTCAGCCACTTTATCATTATTGCTGTGGCCGTATCACAGCCACCAGCCCTTATCACATACCTTGTGTTGGAGGTGGAGCTGGAGCTAGAGCTGCTGTCATGGTACAGGGTTTGCAGTGGTGGTAGCTCCAGCTCTGGCATGGGGCACACAGCAGGGTTGCAGTTTGCCCTGGGTGAGAGCCTGAGTTGCCATTGCTGCTGTTGCTTCCTCATGCCAAGGGCAGCAGGGTAGTCAGCAGGGAGTCCTATGGTCCAGATCTGGCCCAGGGCATCCCTGGTTTACAGAGATTCAAATTTTGCACTCCTGTTCCACCTGTTTAATATTGTTAGGCAGAGTATCTACAACAGTGCTGTCCAAACTTTTGGCCCCACAGGATGCATGTGTCATGTGAGCTGGGTCCCACACAGGTCTGGGCTGTGGGGGCAGGCCCCATGCACCCTGATGTGGCCACATGCTGGGATACAGTCACATGCTGGCCTGGCTTCATGTGTTAGCACAATCTAGCACACATTATCTAGCCTACAGGGCTCTCCATGCATTCAGAAATTTGGGGAGCGGCCAGTTAATATTGCCACCATTCCCCCGCCACCAAATTTTCAGACCCATGGGCAGCCAGAGGTTGAGCACCCCTGATCTGCAGGATTGGTACAGTTCTTAAATACCGTATATATTTAGAGTAACTTAAGTGACAGTTGTGTAAACAAAATAATTTTTGCAAATATAAAACACAGACATTATTAACTTATTTGACTTAATAACAGTTAATTGGTGTCAAAGGCTTGCAATTCACTTTTCTGTGGCAAGAAGAAAACTCTTCTTCTGGTGGGGATTGAAGCCATTTAAATTTCTGGAGAGCTCAAAGCTGACAAGTTTCTTAGTATTACAAAGATTACATCAATCCCCTTTTAGGCAGTATATTTTTTTCCTAAGTTTCTGTATGGACATCAAGATTTCTTCCATTGTTACAGATACCTTTTCCCAAGAGGCAGCAAAATTTACTGCACCTCTCAGTTTCACAATCAGAACTCTCTGGGCTGTTGTAAATTGACAAGAAGTGTGTTGATTTCGTGCTGCTGTGGCTTTGAATGTCTGAGCTACAACAGAGAGGGGCATTGAATTTTATATGCAGGGATGAGAAAATAGAGGCAAGATATTTAGATAACACCATCAGCCTGTCACTTTGCAGCATGCAGGGTGCTGGGGACGAAGTAGAGAATATTGGAAACCTCTGCCAGTCAGGCAAGCTCTGGAGAGAGGGGGACAGAAAGCTCCCTTTTCTTATTTTGTGGTTAAATGGAGCTGAGCAGGTTTTCAGGTTTATTAGGTACTTGCTAGCTAGTCAGAGACTGAAGCAAAAGGGGAGAGTCTCAAAGCTTCCATGAAAAATCCAGAGACTGCAGGTTGGTCAGAATCCAGAGACACACAAAGTTTGGACTGGTTTTCTCAAACAGGGTTGTCCCTGAACATTTTGGATGGGGTTCCTGATCTTCTATAAGAACCTCTGATTAGTCAATTTGTCCTCTAATGAGGAAATATATGGTATTTTTTTCAATTTCTATTGTTGGTGTTAATAAATGTATTTTAAAATTTTCTGTCTCTTGCTCTGATCTTTGAAAAATCACAACATTGAGTAGAAATTTGCATTTGCATTTGCACTGGATTTTAGCAGCTCCTGAAAAAGCGTGGATCCACCTTATTACTCATTTATTAGCTTGAATTGTGAAAACTTTAAAATAGTGTAGTAGTTCCATTCTGTTATGGCATCTTGCTGCCATTTCTGTCTGCTACTGTTGAATTTGGAAAGCAAGATGGAAGAGAAAAAATAAAAAAGGAAAAGTGAGTTTGAGTTTTCTTTCTTCTATTATTAGAATGCTATATCCTGCATTGAAAACCAAGCTAAAATGCATTGAGTTGCCAACTAATTTATTTTTATCACTGTAAAGCCTATATATAAATGTTATTCTCCCTTTGAAATAACTCTGAATAGGAAAATAGCATCACCAAATGTTCTCCAGAATACCAGAGTCAACATACTTCTTTCTCAAAGCTGGTCTTCCTGAATGTTTGAGTAATTATGCTGCCTCTGAGATTTTTCTCATGATTACATGAATTTACTAGGAAAAACATTATAAATGAACTCAAATTCTCAAAAGGGGGGGAAAAATCTACAACTCAGGAGTAGGATTCTGAATATTTTTGTCCTTGTAGAAAACATTTCAGTTTCTAATCCTGTTGATCCATCTTTCACATCAATCTTCTTTAATTTGTTGAAGTTACCTGTCTGACTTAAGGTTTGTCTAGTTCATATTGTTTCCAGAAGTCACACTTGAGGAGCACACTCTGAGTCCTTACCACATGACCAATGTAAGCACAGCAACAATCAGCTTTCAGCGAACACTAGTTGACAGTCCAGCTACTATTAGTTTAAGTATCATTTAACGTGAGCTGGAGATTACTGAGACCCCCTTAAGGTGCGATTACACTTATACTTTACGCTTAGGATGTGATTAACCAACCAGGTAATTGTACCTACCTTAAGTTGTAGGTACAATTCGTAGCTCCACCTTTAACCAATGAATGGCTTTATAAAATAAGCAATAAAGTACAAAGTTATTCCCCCCAAAATGTGTAAAACTTTGTAGCTTGTTCTAATTTAACAATCTCTGATGAACTGAATATGTGGCCAAGTGCTGCCCTGTGGCTGGCAGCCCCTCAGTTTGATGAGGCCTAAGAGAGCACTACAACCTGGCAGCCTGTGTTGTCAGCTGTGGGGTTTGCAGCAGGTAAAATGCTGTCCCCTCTGTGAGCCTCTTGGTGTGGGGCTCTCATTGGGAGCAGCAGGAAAAACACTGCTCCTGCAAGCTTTGTGCAGTGCAGGGCTCTTGGTGGCAGCAGTATTCCCTGTGGTGCACATGCTCTTGAGTCATGCAGCCCACCTTTGCTGCAGGGCTTGCACTGGCAGCAGTGAGAAGAGTGAGGGAACACTGCCTCAGCTGTGATCCCCTCACCTCTGGAGGTTTGCAGCAGTGACAGTGTCCCTCTGCGTTACCACCATTGCGAGCCCTGCAGCCCATGTCACTGTGGGACTCGCAGCAGTGCAGGAGAAGTCTGCCACTGCTGTGAGTCCCACATCTCGGGAGGCAATAAAATGTGATGGGATCTAATGCACAATCCCACAATTGCATCTCCTGCCATGCACAAAGTGATTCTTTGTTTTAACGGTCTTCAAAGGGATTTAAACTCAGATTAATCAACAGAGCAAGTCTCTACTTTGGGTGCCATGTGGCCTAGCTTACATTTTTCTTACATTAGCTTACATTTTCAAGTTCTAACAACGTTTTTATTCATGTTTTGTGTGTGATGAGAGTGTGATAAGGATTGTAAAGTTCGTAGTGTTTAATAATCTATTTGATACTGGAATGATGTTATGTAGAGGAAACTGGAAGGCAGTATAAAACATTAAAATCTTTTTTTGGTGGATTAGGTCAATATATAGGGTCAAGAGATAGTTAACTGAGATTCTCTGTTTACTCCACCAGTAGTACTTCATGAACTTTATTGGTGGAGGGGCACAAAGTCTCTTATGGGAGGGTTTGCTGGACAGTTATGTAGGTGTCCATATGCTCATTCAAGGAAACTTTGCTGTGCTTTCTTGATCCAGTATTTCTTTTGGACATCTAGTCCTTTGTTTCTCCTTTAGTGCTCTTGTAAAAAATATGATATTCCCCATAAATTTAGTTTTTACACCATTTATCATGATAAGGTTTCCATTTTGGCATTTTTCACTTTTCCCTTATTAGTTTTGGATGCTCTTTTACAAATTGCCATGTTCCAGTGGTGCTAAGCCTGATGAAGAAGCAGATGTATCATGATTTCATTTTCTGTAAATGGAAAACTGCTTTTCTAAGGTTCATCATGCAGACCTACTGAAGTTAGGCTTTCTCTTAAGGATTCTGTTTGGAAAAAGAGGATATGGTAAAATGGTTGTAGATATTTCACACCTTAATATCAGAGGGAAAAACCATGTTCTGCTTAATGTCTCAACATACTCTGTTTGTCCTAGACTTTTTATTTTTCACATTTTACTTAGGTTTGCATTGGCTTATTAAGTAACATTTGTGCAGGTGACAAACAGACGGCACTTGCAAGCACATTGTCCAGTGTTGCAGCAAAAGGAACATCTTGTTTGCTTTTGAGCCTTATAAGGAAGAGAAAAAAATCCTCTTTCACAGTTTTTTGCTGGATTAGGTTGTGATTTTTCCAAAATATGCAGTACCACATACCTGGTATGAGACTTGGGGTTTATTACAAAAAAGTCTGCCAAGACTGGATGATTTTCTTATTTTCATTTGTCAACATTTTTTCATTTGTCTTAAGGGTAAATCCTTTTTTTTCCAAAACCTAAAATTTATTAATAGTTTTATAGTTGCAGGAAGCAGTCTGAAAGATTTTACTGTAAGCAAAAATATTGACATGTTGTAGCCTGCAAGGAAATCTGAGACTCAGGAATGTCAAAGCCTTCTAGTTAGATAACTGTTGAGTATATATTAAATAAAAACTTGGCATTAGCTTCAGGAATGACTATTTAATACGTAGTCAACATAGCCTGGCTGAACAGAAAATTTGGTAGTTGTACACGTGTGCATACACGATAACCTCACACACCTAGTTAAGCGGAACATTGAAACTGGGTTTATTCCTAAGGTGAATTGCCGATTAATCATCCCACTGGCTTTTTTCCGCCCAAGGATATATAGGTTAGGTATATTAATAATAGGCTTTTTTGTGGTGCTCCTTTTTATAATACCTCATGGAGATGTTACAATGATAAATCACTATTTGTAAGGTGGCCAATAATCTTCTTTTTGCAGATTTCATTAACTTTAATGGAAGATATTTCAATGAATGATTCAGAGCATTTTTGAAAATAGGGCCCAGTTCATGAAAGCATTAATCATATGTCTAATTTTAAGCATGTGTGAAAGCATGGACTTTAAATTGGTGTACATAAGTACTTTCCTTTATAAAGATAATTTCCTGATACAAAGCCTTATTTAAGCCTAATTCATATGGATTTAGGAACCAGACTTTACATGCAAATAATTTTAAGTATGTAGGTCAATAAATTAAGTCAATAACTTTAAGGTGTTATTTGTAACATAAGCAATTACATTTGTAAAAAGGTGAGTTACACATTCCTACTTAATTTTCTCTTCATCTTTGTTCCTTAGGAACAAAGTTTTATCTTCTCCAAATGTTTTATCAGTGTCTGGATTCCACTTCAGCCAGACTGTTAATGTCCACATTTCTATGCAGAACCTCATTTTCATCAAGAAGTAAGTAGGCTTCAGACCTTAGGTATTGAGGTCTTCGGTTTTTTATTTGGATTGATGCAACTATTTAGGAAGCCAGTAAAACTTTTTACAGCACCTGGGATTAAAAATAATGGAAATGACACTTCCACTTAGCACCTGTTAACAATATTAAATTATGTAATGTGTCATGCTTCAATTGGTGTTTCAATATGTGAAAGTGTTAGGATCAATCTAGTAGGGCTAATGCAGCACTGATGGCCTTCCAGCAGAGGGTTGCTCTATAAGGTGTCCATAGGGTTGCAATGTGGTATCGTACTGCTCTTAATTACATGGCTGTACCCTCTCAATTACAGTTCTAGATATGGTGCTTATTTTTCTGTTTATCATTTTTTAGTAGAACTACGCAGCTCATGTTCTTGGGGTGTTTATTGCTAGTTAGCTTATTGAAGATACTGTAAAAGCAGAAATTGATAATACTTATCAGTATGTTCTAAGAGTATGTTGTTTCTGAATATTGCCAAAAGGCTTATTTAGAGGGATGCATTTTGTATCATTTGTAGCAAATTTAATGCTTAACTTTATTTCCACAGGTTATCTCAGAGCCATTAATGTTCAGTCTGACTCTGCAATTTAATTTTTTACCACGCAGAATTTTAAAGAGTTATCTAAGCAGATCTGGTATCCAGAATTAGAGATGGAGACAGCCCCACTGGGACATTTTACATCAGTTACCCTAATGGTAGAGGACTCTTCTGGAGTGTGGAGGTCTACTAATTTGATTGCATTTTTATTGAGCCCTAAATCACATTATGAAGCATTGAAACCTCTTAAAGAGAGCTTGATTACATTAAGGAATTCTGGAGATGGCAAATATTATCTTGACCCATGCAGTAGGTGAGACTGTATTGTGATAATGTGTTGTGCCATAGTCTGTGGGGGTAGTTATACGTTACCTTTCAAACATGTTAAATGCACTTAGGATGGGAGCATCCACATGTTAAGGCAGGTAGAGACAAGCCAAGTACCTTCTCGGCTTCTTGGAGATAATCCTCTTTAGGCAACGATTATCTGCGGCTGATATTAGGCAGCTTGTGTAGCAGTAATGTCAGTCTGTTCTACGAGGTTAGAACCAGCCATTTGCATTCTTCTAGTGTTCTAGGAGGCACCTCTCCCAGTGTGGCCTAGCTATAATCTGGAGCTCTACTGCCCTGGACTGACAAGTGGGCAGCAGTGGGTAAGTGGGGAAGGGATGAAGAGGGAAAAGGGAGGGAGGGGTGTTGGGGGTGTTGGTGAACACAGAGGAAGGGGGTAGTGGGAAGCTGCTGGGCAGGGGCAGGAGGGCCTGGCAGACCACCATGGATCTGAGCCCACACTGTCCCCGTGGCTGTCCAGCAGCTTGCCCCATGGGAAGCTGAGGGCAGAAATGGGCAAGGAGAAGCTAGGAAGCCATGGCTGGGTCCTGTAGCCTCCCTGCGCATCCGGACTGAGTTGGTATTGCCCAGCAGCTCCACTCCAGCCTGCCTATGTGCCCCCTTCTCCCTTTCCCCCACTGGGAGCTGCTGGGTAGCTATGGGACTCAATCTGGGATGGCAGGGGACCAATCTGGGGTAGTAGGGTCCGATCTGGCCTGTTGGGGTTAATAGAGGCCTGATCCAGGGTAGTGGGGAGCTGCTACAGGCTGTCGGGTCAATTCTAGAACCTGTACTGCCAGAAGAGAACTGGTGAGCCAGACAGACATGAAGCAGATTTGGTATCTTCTAGGCATGCCCCTGCTCACCAGACCTCTAATTGTAGGTCTAAGCTATGTACTTAGGTTATTAACCCATAAAGTGTGACTGCTCACAGCACATGATACCTTTTGACACAGCCTAATATTCCTTAGTGTTAGCATGTACTACTGTTACAACATTTAAATGCATTATAATATAATGCATCTTATAACATTTAAATGCATCCTATGAGACTTTTTAGATAAGTGTCAAGTAATATACTGTCCTCTGGTTTTTGGCAGTCTTGTCTGTTTAGGTGTGTGGCATAGAACTTCTATTTTCATTTATTTTTCTCTTCAATACCATAATTTTCTTTGCTTGCAGCAAGGTTCTCAACCTCTTGCCCATGGAACTATGATATCCAGTCAGTTGGGCTCCCCACGTCTCATGAAATATGGCAGCAGGAAGTGGTGGAAGTTCCATGGGGCTGGATCCTGCCTTGGCTGGGCCATTGCCCATGCAGTGGGATCAGAGCTAGGCCTTTCTTCCATGTGTCCAGATCAAGTGGGCTTCCATCCCCCCCCTCCCCACCCCCACACCCCTGGGTCAGGACTATGACTCTCTGCCTCCTTTCCCCCATTCCCCCCCATGTGTCCAGATAAAGATGCGCCCCCACCCCAGGTGGATCGATCAGGTAGGGCTGTGAAGTCCCCTGCAGTTGGATTGTAGGAGTGTGCAAAACGGGCTGTTTTGAATTCGGATTTGGCCCGAATTGGGGACAGTGATCCAATTCCTCAAAGTACTTCCGGTCCACTTGTGGGTCTGCTGCCGAGTGTGCATGGGAGCGCCCCCTTGGCTCGGTGATTGGCCATGGAGGGACCCCGGGTGTCCTCCCAGACCCAGGAGGCACCAATCCCTGAGCCATGGAAATGTGGGGGAGGGCCCACAGTGCACTTCCTGGTGGACCCAGAAGTGGACCGGCAGTGCTTCTGGTCCACTTCTGGGTCTGCTGCTGAGTGCGCTGGGGAGCCCCCAGCACTCGTGTGGGAGGCTCCATCCTTCTCGCTATCTCGGGATTCACAAGCTGCCTGGTACCTTGAGGTATGTAGAAAAAATGTTTAAAGCTGTGTCTGTCTGAATCATCAAATCTTTCCGAAATGGTTTGGAGGGTTCCAGTTCGAGTCAGAGGGATTAAAGGGTTTCCTGATTCGATTCAGATTTGGAGATTCAGCCACTAAATTGGGCTGAATCTCTGTTGAATCGGATCAGGGACCGAAGCTTCACACAACCCTACTATATTGGGTTTACTGGCAGGATCTGGCACATGGATGGATCTGGCACCACTGGCATATGGGACTGACAGTTGCTTTTGTCCCTTCAAAACAGACGTGCGGAGAGTTCATTTTGTTCTTTATCTCAGTATTCCAGAAGTTTTGTATGACTAAACCTGAAAATGTATTTAACTTCTGCCACAGTTGATTTGAATGTTGTTATATATCCACCTTAGACCTCATGGCTAAGCTAAAACACTTAGCCTGCTGAAGTCATTCAAGCTGGAAAGAGCTTATTATGTATTGTGTGTAAGTATAAACATACATGGTTGGATGTAGTTCTGAAACTTTCAACTGGCAACAATACGTCAGAGAGTTGTGATAAACACTTGCTGATGTCTGTACATTATATGGAACACTGTAACCCATCTGTTCTAAGGTGATATAATGTTGTGCAGAAGAATGATCAGACAGAAGTCTCTATTAAAACTCCAGGGAAGGTAGTAGAAATTACTGATTACAGTTCTTTGCAGGGATAATAGTATATTTTTTCAGTTCTTTGCGTCTTACTGAAATGATTTTTTTCACTGAACAGTTTGGTTTGATGTTGGTGGTTGTTATAAGCTGGTGGTCCTCAATCATAGCCTCATGGCATTCCTCCATAACTTTTCTGAATTTAGCAGCACCCCAGGGTGCTAGTTGAGATTTACTGAGCTGGAATTTAAATTCGGAGAGCTGCTCTGAGACTCATAAGGTTGAGAAACGCTGATCTAGCTGGTATCAGGAGAGGGCAGCAGAGGCAGGACCTCACCTTGCCGTGACCTGCTCTTTCCAGTACCTGCCCTTCTCCCTGCCCCCACTCCATATCTGAGGGGACAAAGTTGGTCCCTGTGACTGAGTCTATTTCCCCTGGGGTCATGCATGCTTGTGACCAGAGCCATCTGCCTCAATGGCCTCTCCTGCAGCTCTGGGAGAATGGGAGAAGCCATGGGGTGAGCTGGGCTGAAAAACACTGCTCCATCCATGTGTCTGCCCACCTTTCCACTGCAGTGTGCACTGCTCAAAGTGTGAGGCCAGGCAGTGTAGGTGTGTTGGTGGGGCTCGGGGCAGCAACAGTCCCTAGAGCACAGGGCACTAGTCTGCAAAATGGTGCAGCAGGTGCAGTGAGCTGGATTGGAGGAGGAGAGTGCTTTACTCCTCAAATATAAGCTTTGAGGTGCATCACCTCTCTAGGGATGGCATGGCATGCCAGTTGAGATTCCCTGTCAACATCCTGTCATCCTGTTTTCTGCAATTGTTTTTCTCTGATGATTCCTAGAAAATCTGAGCAAAGGCTTTTATTGAACTGCTAAAATAAATGATTGTGATCTCACGGTATCAGAAAAAAAGATACTTCTCAGTTTGTGTTTTCATGTTTTTGAGCATAAATTACTTTTTAGCATCTATAGAAGAGCATGAGTGCACAAAACTTTGTAGTCACTGGGATTTTTTCCTGTTAAATAGATGTTACAGTTAATTGGTCCAGGGGAATTAATGCTTCAGCAGCAGACAAAGTTTGTTAATTCTGAAAACAAACATTAGGTAGGCGTGCTAGAAAACTTAGTCCTTGAGAAAGCATTTACAGGTCATTTCATATATTGGACATGTTTGCTCAGCTGTTATAAGTGTCAGTTTTTGTTGTAGTGAGCATTTCTATCTCATAAGTAAAATCAACTGATTTAATCTAAAATATATGCATTATGCAATGTAATAGTTGTGTTTCTGCATATGCTTCAATTTATGCTGGCTTTAGTTCTTATGAGAAATGTCTGGCTTCCTGGGTATGCTTACATATTCATTAATGCGCTGTAGTTACTGTGCATTTAGTTTAGTATTTCTTTAATAAAGTACTAACTTAATGTGCAGTAACTATATTTACTGTGCAGTAGTGCCAGTGCATGGTCTTTCTGTGACAGTTACAGCAGAGTAGCCTAATAACAGTATGCAGTAACTTATTAGCACAGTTTTTGACCAGTACACTACCGTGCAGTGTTGTTAGACTACCATGCAGTAAGCATCTTGTGTAGACTTGCCCCCTGTTTTTTGAAGGGGGAGAGGAAATGGTGAGAATGTTGAGCTTTATTAACAAATCATCACAATACAGAAGGAATGCTGCAGTTTAATTATCTGATTTTTGTCTTAAGGATTTAACTTTTAAAAGTTTAATGAACAATTACTAAAATCTCCTATTTTCAGTGGGGCTAAAACTTAGGTAGATGGTTGCCAGAGTAGATGGTAACCCCTTAGTGTAAGGACCAAACAGGACATACAAAATTATGTAGTTGCCAGAAATGATACTCTAGGAGGGAGGAAGGGATATTTGTTGTGAAAATGAGATCCCAGATGAATGTAGGAACAGACTGGAGCAGAGAAAGGACATGTAGCCTGGCAGAAAGGGAAAATATGGTGGGTAGGAGGATCAGCCGATGGTGAAGAAAAATAAGTGCATATATGGGTGTTTGGAAGGCAGCAGACTTGATGGAGGAAGGTAGAGGAAAGCTATACACAACTGCCATTCTGTTCTTATCATCCCCTTCCCCAACTAAAAATGAGGGGGTAGGAGAGGGTGAGATGAGTCACTTCTGTTGTAGTGAATAAGGAATCTGCATATGTGTGTGTGAGGCTCAGAATTCAGTGTTAAATACACAGAAACTGGTTTTGTATGGGCACATCTACATATGCAGTTAATACACAGCAATGAACTCCAGCACATATTGCACCAGAGTTTATTGCTCCTGGGCACTGTGTTTGGATATGCGCCCAGGACTGCAGCACACTGAGTCACATCAGAGCAGCCCTGGCTGGTGGGGAGGCCAGGGGGTTCGCTTGCCAGTCTGGAGTTTCTCCAACCCACCTTGGCATACTACAGAGGGGCTGGCTAGGACATGGGGGTGCTTCTTTGCAGGGGTAGCCAGCAGGCAGCCCCTGCACTGAAGCTTCCTCCAGCCCCAGCTAAGTCCCACCAGCATTTACATGTGCGTTGCTATGGAGTAAAAAACACTGTGTAAGATGGTATTTGTGCTTACTGTGTCCTAATAACATTGCATGTGTAGATGCTGAGAAATTTACTGCTGAGCTAATTAGCCAACTGCAGTAAACATATCGTATAGATACACCCTGTGGCTTCACCCTATCCGGCAGCCAAAAATATTGGCTGAAAAATCGCAACATTTTTAATAACTCAATCTTGTACCTTTTTGAGAACAAATTCATAATTTTGACTGTTTGTGATTGGCAGTATAGTTTTGTGCCTGATACAGGCACATTGCTGACTTCCCATTCTTGTTTAATAGAAAATATATGTTCATTGTCCCTCACTCTCCACAAACAAGTGTACCTGCTTTGAGAACATCAGAGTATCTTACCCGTTGTGGATACATGCTGCAGTCTAATGACTTCTCAGCAGTAACCATGTTTGTTTAAACCAGCTCTGCAGAACATTTACAGTCATTACAATCTTGTACTCCTCCAGAATAAAAGCCACAAGCAATTGGTCAGTATTTCTTATGACCTATTTTTCAAATTATACTTACAAAACCAGAAGACCTTGACAATAAAATACATGTGCCTAGCGCAAGTCTGTTTTGTTTCGGCAATTAGTTCCCTTTTTTTGTTTGTTTTATTTTGTTTCGTGATGCTCTTTAATTATAGATCCTGTGAAAACATAAAACCCAACACACTGATAAATAGTCACAGTAGTATTTCTTTCCATATTAGCTCTGTTCTAAAATATTTTCCATTATTAAGTTATTTTTGGAAGAAGGGGCTGTGTGCAGAGTTTCAGGGGTAGTAGGGAAGGGCTTGGTGTTCAGTAATCTGTCTGTCCCCTGCACTGAGATTGGGCTAAAATCTGTCCTTCCAGTCAAGGAAAGCTGAATGTCTTTTTATAATAATAGTACATTCTTTGGGGCTCACTTAATGCTCAACTGAAGCAAATCATATGAGCATTTTTCTCAACCTTTCTCTGCTGACCAGGGAAACGAGATGAGTCTAGAACGCAAATTCCTTCATTGGCTTATAACTTATTGCCCCCAGACTGCCAGCTCCAAGTTCTTTCTTCTAATTATAGATTTGAATGTATTCTGAATTTCTGCATTTTGTCTGTGCTTTATGTGGTTTATTTTTTCTTCTGCATATATTTGTTGTTTTGAAGTCCTAGGAGATGTTCATGCAAACTTCCATTGACTTTGAAGAGGATTATAAATACTCAGTAATAGAATTGGCTGTAAATATATGGTTAACTAAATTAAATTAAAATACGTAGAAAGAAAAATAACTCTTTCTGATGCATTGACTTTGTGGTTAAAATATTTTGTTTAATGTAAAGGGCAAAGAAATTCTAAAACGGATGTTCATTTGTTTCCATAAAATAATATGGTTCAACATTCAGTAGATTCATCTTTTATTCATTATGTTTTAATATCTGAATGTGGATATCTTTACTGGCACAAACTCTTCATACCATACTTGTGACATAAGATTAGTTCTGGCTCAGCTATGTAGGCACTTTCTTCTGTGTTGCTGGACTTGTTGAAGGGGGTGGTATGGGTTCTCTTCCTCATTTGTATTGAAATGTGGCCACTCTTTGTCTGCTTCCATAATTTATAAATAGTGTTGCATTTTTACTTGGGATTTTAACACATTTTTACTTGGGCTATTCATAAACTCTCAGTCTAGGGATTTCTTGTAACATCTGTTTTTTCAGTTATTTGCCCCCCTCTAATCAGGATAAGGGTAGAAACCAGCATCTCTCCAATTAATGCTATCCCTTTATTTCCATTTAGTTACCCTGTGCTTTTTCGTGAAAATATTAAGGGACCTGATGTGTCTTTCTAAAGTTGTTCTCTTCTTTCTACTAGCTTTTAAAACTTTTAAACAGCCCTGAGACAAGCCATAATTATTTCAGTCACGGTTATTTAGTCAAACAGTTCTACTTCACCTGTTGGGACAAGTCAGAGTGTTCTGCTTTTTTTTCCTTTTGTACACTGTATTTTTCATTTCTAATAAATGCAGCATGGAAATGCTATGTACTTAAAAGTCCATAGAATCAAAATTATTTCTGCCATGAGACACAAGGTAAAGCAAAAGTCATCAAACCAGGTTTCCATGTGCTGATGAAGCAAAGAGAAATGAGAATAAGGATTTATCAAAAGTATGGGCATTCATGAACCTCTTTGCTAAAATAAGCTACTACTGAAAATAAATAAAATTGAAAGGGAGTGTATTCTCATTAGTTTTTCTGTGTGGTTGTGACATTTCAGTTTTAATTTAGGGTGATCTGTGGTAAGAATTCATTTACTTTTTTAGCTCACAAAAAATCTAGATTGCTGCTGCAGGTTATGTTGACTTCAGGAGTACAGTTTAAGTACCTTAGACTCAGACTCCTGTATATTGTAGACTGTATACATTCTCAGTGCATGAGGGAATCAAAGATGGATGCAAATTATGTTTCCAGTAGCTAGAAGATGATCTCTTTAAAAAGTGCAGGAATCATATTTTAAATATGTTTATAAAGTTCTGTACTCTTTACTGCATTATGACAGCTCCTCTCCCCTGAAAGTTATAAGGTTGTTTTCAAAACTTTTGTTTTTTCTTTTCCTTTTTAAATATCTGCTTAATTTTTACTTTAGAAACATTAATTTTGTCAAATTACGTCTTCACTGTAGAACCGCTCAGGTTTTTTTCTGTGGTATAGTAGTATTCTTTCACTATATGGTTCAGTTACAAAACACAAGGTTGAAACAGTAAGCCTTAGCAATACCTGCATGCCCGCTCTGTTGTCATGCAGGGATCAGTCTGGCTCTATAGCTCTTGTGTTTTGCCTCCAGAATTATTTTGTTCCTGGATTAAAGCTAGAAGGTAGTTAGATCCTTTAGGCTGCATCCAGACGAGTGTAGTAGTGCGTTATGTGGCACTACAGACATATCTGTGGTGCTATATGCCGCATGTTTAGTTCTCTGTGCTGCAAGGGGAGCAGTGTAGAGGGGTTTTTTTGCCCCCTGGATACCTGGATCACAGGGAAAAAAAGTGTACTGCCTCATGCATGGGCAGCGCATGCTGCTCAAAAGCAGAGCCAGGCTGTCCGGAGCTGCCCTGAAGCTGCTGGCTAGGCTTTGCATGACAGAATCGCCGCTGCTGCAGCCCCAGAAGACCCTCAGGACCCCAGGTAAAGCTGCTGAGGCCAGCACAGTGCTGACCCCAGCTTATCCTACTGTCCCTGGAGTAGCTTGCTGTGTGCCAGAGGGCATGTAGCATGGGCGTCACCCAGGGACAGCTAACGGTGGTGCAGCGCTGCTAATTGTCCCCAGGGAACCAAACTTCCACATCACTTGTGGTTGTAGCCTTAGACTGACATCCTTTATCACACAGGCCATTGAATTTCTTCAGTTATTCCTGTACTGAGCCCAGTGACTTAAGTAAAACACATCTTCCAGACAGATATCTTGTAAGGTAGCTATATGTAACTGCTTGTCGGCTATAGTAAAAACTTATCATGCTATATATTTTTTTTTTCTGGAAAGGTACTGCATAGTATCTTGCAAAACAAAATACTGTGTTTTGTTCCCTCCTTCATTTAAATATATTTGAATCTTAAAATAGATTTTTGAGTTGGGAAATGCCATACATGAGCCACTGAGCAAAATTCTTTGACACCAGCCATGAATTGGCTTAATGATGTCGAGGTCATTTAGAGAGATATTTGCCATTCTGTAAAATAAATAAAAATGTCTTTTATATTGCACCAGTAGGGAACCCAGGGGAATGTTTTCAATTTAATTGTCTCACATTTCTAGAAACGTTCATAAAACTGATTTCTAAAAGTAGAACAGAATACAACTTACAATATACTTACCTTTGAGTAGCATAACATAATTGACCCAATTATTAACATATTATTTCAGAATTGTTAGTGATACCACATTTATGAAGTCTTGTAGAAGGAAGTATATGGCTTAACAAAAATAAAATATTCATTTTTGCCAGTGGGTTTCCTGGAATTCTTTTAAAATCTGTAATTAACATTAATTGATTTAATTCAATAATCACTCTTGTTTTGTGTTTGGAATACATAGCAGAAAAATGATTTATTATAGGATAATTGAAATAGCTGTTGAACGTTGAATGTACTAGTTAGTTCGAGAACCTTGTACTAGCTCTATAGTTGAGGAACTGAGAAGTTGATGTGGTAATGCTGATATAATTAGATGTCCTCCAAAGGCAACTGACATGCTCACAACAGGAGGCAAAGCAGCTGTTGAAACTGTCTTTGTGAAAATGTGGTTATCTTTATTTTTGGACTAATCAGTATTTCGTCTTTTTCACAGCAACTGTAGTTCTGAATGGAAGTGGCTTGCAGACAGAGCTAGAGTTGGCTGCCGCTGGACTTGGCTTCAAGCCCAGATTTCAGAGCTAGAATACAAAATCCAACAACTCACTGACCTTCACAGGCAGATACGTGCCACCAAGGTATTATCTGTGCGCTCAGAAATGGGCTCTCTAAATAATCCTTTGACAATGTCTCCAGTAATATTTATGTATCTGTTTCTTGTTTTTTAATAATTCTGGTACGAAAAGTATTGTAAAAGTTACTAAGAGCATGTCAGAAATTAGAAGTATGGTGATCTAAAGGCAGGAACACAGGGTTGGTTGGGTGCTTTGGACTTTTGAGTTCTAGTCCCTGCTATGTCATAAACTTTCTGTGGCTTTGAGGAAGTTACTTCTTCTCTTAAAACAACTTTTTGTCTATAGAAGAGAAACAGGTTTTTTACCTACCACATAGAAGTATTTTGAGGACTAATAATTTAATGTTTGTATGGTCCTTTGGACAAGTGATATACTGATTATTATTAACATTTAAATATTAACGTATTCATTAACATTTAAATATTTTATGTTTCATTTACATTTAAACTGTACAGGATTCAGATAAAAAATAGGAAGGGCAAAGTTGCTGAACTGTGATAACATTTTAGGAATGTTTTGCTATTCTTAGCATTTCCATTCTATTGGCTGGCCAGTTCCCTCTGCACTGAAAGCCACAAATGCTAATATCTCAGTGATGGTTTGCTCAGTAGACTGAAAGGAGTTTCTCCCTATCCCCCATGTAAATGGCAGCATATTCCATGCATGGAATATTTGAAATTCATGTAACATTCTCCTATGGCTGCCCTGTACTTTTAATTACTCTTGTTGCACCCTTTCACGTCACCATATGCATAGTGCTTTGGAGCTTACAATTTTGGAAAGTGGAAGAAAAATACACAAAAAAGAAAAAGATCCAACGTTCTTTTAATGATATGTTTCCTTAATGTTAGGCTTGTGTGTTGCTTTGGAGTAAAGTACTTTCCCTAGTGGAAGGAATGATTTGGTCTTATATTTTTAATGACATCATTTTGCTGTATCCTTCCTATCCCTTTCACTAGCAACTTTGTTCAATATTTGGTCTTGTAAGTGATTATGTGAAATACATGGATTTCTTTGGGTGATCTCTTGTATTGGACCAAATGTATAGCTGGAATAGAGTTAGACAAGCTTTCAAATGCAAGACATTCTTCAGACTTGTAGAAGAATGTCTTGCATTTGAAAACTTGTTTAAGTATCCCAACCATGCAGTTGGTCCAATAAAAGATATCACCCAAAGAAATCCACGTCTCTCCTAATTCCTGGGCCATCTTAGCTACAACATAATTGTAAAACGGCAGTAAGTGATTATATATATTTGTTTACTTTTTTAGATTGTTCATAGATCATATTTCAGTTTTAAAAATAATCAATTAGTATGATTTTACCAAGAGAGTAGCTATGAAAGGACATGAGGGTTACTGACAACTTTTTTTTTTCATTCTGATGACTTATGGGTCATACGCTATTGCAGGAGTGTCAAACATGTGGCCTACAAGCTGGATTAATGGATTAAGCCATTTAATCTGACCCACAGGTCTCTGAAATAAACCCACTTGCCATATGGGTAACGCACCAGCCTTGGGCTGGACCCAGCACTTGCACGTGCTCTACATAGCACAGGGAATTGGTCCAGGGTGCATGCTGGCTCCAAGGCCAGTCTGGATCAGGCTATGCTGGAGCTGGTGCATGGGGTTGGTCTGCTGGGGCGCTGCATGAAGAGCACACCCTATGCCAGGCCTCTGCACTGCAGCCAGTTCAGCTTCCTGTGCTGCATACTTTTATCCTCCGTGTTTCTCTCTGGTCATATCCTTTTCTTTTCCTATCCCTCTTTTCCCTTTTTTTAAATACTTTTCATCCTTCCTTTCTGTTTTTTAGTGTCTGTTTCTATGAACACCTTTCTTTTTTGCAGTCCCTTTTGCCCACTTAATTCTTTTAATATATTAAATAAATACCTCTACAGTGAAACCTTCTTCTTTTTTTTAATGGATCTGTACAATAGTTTCCTGATTGCTGGCTTTGGTTATGCTCACAAGACAAGTAATTAATGTTCTATCCTAGAAGTCATAAGGAAGACTCTTTTTCCCATCGACAGATTACTTTTAGAACAAATAAAGATCTTTTGCTGTATCTATTATAATAAAAATGGTATAGAAAGAAGACTTGAACTCAAAGACACTGGTTTTCCTTGATTGTAAGAACTAGTTTCCTGCAGTGGTAGATGTATGAATCACAGATTATGATGTGATAATGGGCAGTTACACTTCTGTCTGGGGCCTTCTCACTGAAAAACTATCTGGTGCATGCAGAGAAACCAGATTGAGCTAATGTTCATTAATCTTCTGGCCTTCTGTTTTTGGCACTGTAGCTAGACTCACTGAAGCAGCTTCACTCATGGAGGGTAAAGATTGGAGGTGCCCTGGGAGACTACGGTCTCCAAGTTTTCCTTCTGATAGGACTATTCTGAGATTCAAGGCTTAGTTGCTACTGAGGCAGTATTCAAAGTGAGCATCACACACTGATAGCCCAGCCAGGGAAACATTGGAGGAGGTTCAGTAAAAACAGAGATCTTCTTCCTTTTGATTATTATAAAAAAGGGTATTTATTTGCTTGAGTTTACATGCCATTCCAGTTCTCTGTCCTTCCTCTTCAGTTATGGAAGAAATTTTTTCTCTGGAAAGAAAAAACAGGAGAAGGTGAATTTGAAAAATCTCATTGTGCCAGTTCTTAATAGAATTGCTGATTTAACATTTCAGTAGATCTGGATATCAGGTTTACACTTAGCTAACACAACCAAATATAAAGTTCCTGTTGGCTTTTTCCAAATGGAAAAGATTCAAGCATGTAAGTTCAGGCTAATGATAATTTAGCGACACCATTTGAGGAAGTAAATTTGGTTGCCTTAAAGCTCTGTTTTGTGTAGTTTTTTCTACATAGTTTTGTATAGCTGTATCCCACAGATGAGGGACTATAAAAACATGTATGTTTGTTCAGATAGCTTTGAAAAACCGTGAGACTGATAGAAGGAAGGACTTAGGCTTGTTACATTAATCAGTACAAACCCAAGAAAACAATTTAAAAAAAAAAAAGGATGTCTTCCCTGTTACTTTCATTGATATATGGGAGAGAAGAGCCTTGACATTTTGGTTGGGTAATGGAGAAAAAGGAGAAGGGAAAACTTTAATACTTTCAGAATAAACCTCTGCTGTAAAGGTTTTGAACAAATATGAAAATCAAAGGTGGAATGGCTGGATTGTTTGTTTTTGTGGCATTTTTGTTTGTTTGTTTTTATGAAGAGGAGACTCCTTAAAACAACAGGAAAAGGCTGTAATGAAGTATGCGTTTCTGATTTGAACTTTGGCACGGTCTTGTGACAATGTAGATTCAGTGCTGCTGAGGGAAAATATGAATGATGCATTTAAATTATTCTAAAGCAATATGTAGCATTATTTACATACTGTATTTGTTTGGCATTCCCACTGTTTCAACAAGTTGCTGAGGGTTTAACAAGTATGTTCTAGGGTTGACTGCCACTTGAAAATGATTTAGGAGGGTTAAGTCATTGTCAACCAACCGTGTTCAATTGCTGTTGTCTAGGGGATGGTGATCTTAGAAGAATGCCTGCATCCAAAAGGCATTTTGAAGAGGCAAACACAATTGACAGACCAAGAAGCTTTATTAAACACTGCAGGGAATTCTCAAGCTACTCTTAAGAGACAGGATTCTTTGCCGGAACACGATTTTGAAATGTCACCCAGCAGTCCTACTCTGCTTTTACGAAACATAGAAAAACAGGTAAAGTAAAATTAGAACCAAATGTCAAATGGAAGCCACATGATTTATTATAGAAGTGGAGCAGCTTACATGGCAGTTACTCAACAAATTGCTCGGCTCTTTAACACTCCTGATGGTGGATGCTGATAAATTTAAGATTTAAAATTTGTCACTAGGCTTACCAACTAACCTTTTGTTACTGGTCTGTCTCTATTTTTGTTTTGATTTAATCAAAGTGACCATTTCTGGCTTAAGAGAAGTAAACAAGGAGCTTCTTCCTGACACTTCCAACAATTACCAGTTACGCTTTTTGTCCTTAATAGGGATTCTGTTTAATGTGTTGCCATTCTTTGTTTCAAGAAATACTTGTATAAAATGAGAGATTATAACATTTCTGTTTAAAAAAAAAAAATTGCATAAAAAAAATTCTCACGGGATCTGTCTGGTAAATACATTACAGATTCTTACTTCTAGTAGCATATCATTGGCATAGACAAAAACAGAATTTGAGTTCAAAGTGTGCTACATATATTTTGAAGCTGACTTTCAGGAAAAATTACATGGACTGTAGAAGGGTTTCCTTTCACAGAAAAATAATCAAAGCTGCCATGGCAACAGGCTTCTGAAGGAGCTGTACAAATTTAATACCGTAATGTGGAGTAGGACTTTTAACTAATTTATGTAAATAGTTTTAAACCAGTTACATAATGGCAGACAAAAGTTATAGATCTTGCCTTTAGGTAGAATGATTTAAAAGTTTTTGGAGGGGTCCTGAAGAGATCATTTAGTTCTAGTCCAAACTCCAGTTCAAGATGGGATCATTCACATCTGAACCATTCCAGCCTAGTACACATCACTGGTAAATCTAGGAAAAGTGAGGTCAAAGTAGTACCTAAGTCTCATTGTCAATTTTTGTTGTTGTTGTTGTTTTACTATTATTTTTGTGTTTTTAAAACACTTGCTCCATTTTTCTGGTCTTTCCCACTTCCAACAAGGGAAGGAAACAATGAAACAAGAAATATACAAAATGCTGGCAGTTCTATCAAGTAAACAGAAGGATATTTTTAGAATATTCTGATTGTCCCCTCTTCACCTCATTACTTGGAGTATTCAACACACATTTCTTTGCAAAACACCTTCAAATTAGTTGAGGTTAAAAAATAGATTTTGTCATCTAAAAATGACAAACATTATTAACAATACTATCTTAAGGCAGAGTTAATTTACTGCACCCTAATACCAGTGCATGTGTAGATGGTGACATATTACTGCAGAGCCAATTAGTGCTTTACTGGAGAGCAGACGTGTAGATGCATCCACTAATCGTAAATGCACGTAATTTATCATTCAGCAGCCAGTTTTCCCTAAGCACTGCTAGGGGCTAAATTTAATGTGAGTATAACCATTAAGTTTGACATTTGAAACACAATGGCAACGTGAAATATTCTCTGGAGTCAGTCCACAATTCAGCACTTCAGAAGCAACACTTAATTTTAACAAATGAATTGCATCTCCATTTCAGGCAGTTCTTAAAGTCATGTTTTTCTATAATGTGGAGTTTCCTATAGTTTTTGAATATGTCAATATGTAAGAATTAAAGTATGGCTTGCTATGACCCCGGCATCCTTTTTGTTTTCATTTGCTCTGCTTGCAGCCAACTTGGTTATTATTAAAACAGTGGCCTCCAACCAAATTGAGCAACATAGAAATCTATTAAATCTATGAATGTGATTTTTCTAAACATGAGAATATTTTATAAGCCAACAGTAAGAAAGCAAGTAGGCTCCCAAGCTCTTTTTCTTTTGAGCCATCTTTTGAAAGTCCATTGTAGAAGTCTTGAACTGCAGCCAGGCCATCATTTCCAAAGTGTTATGGTATATATCTACGTTTGCTATCCCTTACCATTAAAGTTAAAATGTGTCCTGAAGAACAGTAAAAAAATTAGATATTTTTAGAAAAACCCTAAACTGTCTCCTGCATTGAGGTTCTGCGCAAGTTCAACATAAAATTTGTAAAGAAAAATTGGCATCTTTGATATGTGCAATAATCTTGCCTTGAAGTAAATTAGATCAGAAATAAAGGAATTAAAAACAAACAAACAAAAAATTCTACTTTATGTAGATGTGCAGCCTGGATAAAAGTTTGGCTTCTTTGTCTTTCAGAGTGCTCAGCTGAGTGAAATCATCAGTAGTCTAATTGCACCGCTCAATCTATCTCCCACATCTTCGCCTCTGTCTTCAAAATCTGGTAAACACAAACAGCTAGTCAATGGCATTTCTTTCAGGTAGGTAACAGCATGGTGTAACTTCATTTCTTAAAAATAGTATTTTTAATTTAGCAGTTTTTTATAGTAATGTTACAACTAGTAATTTTTAAAAGCAAAAATTATGTTTACTAATCTAAATTTCAGTAAAAGTAGTTTTGCTTTTAACATTAAAACCGGCGTCCCCAATTTCGTCTGTGAAACAGCCATAAAATTCCACAGACCGTTCAACACAAGTGAAAATTTCAAATGGCAAACAGGTTTGATGTGGAGCTAGTTGGGGAGGAATAAAACAGTAGGTTTGATAATTATTCATAATTACAAGCATAAAATGTTGTTTGTTATGGCAGAATAAATTTTCTGGGAAAGTGATATCATAAATTAAGATCTAAAGTAAGCTATATGAGTACAAGCTAGATGCCTGTTCTGTGTAATGACTTCCCTAATTTTTAACCATTGAAATGCATCATAAATTTTTAACCATATGAAATGATACATATTTTTTTATTTTATTTTTTGAAGTAATTGCTTACTTATTACAAATATTCATAAATCTGTTACCTTTTGTTGGATTTATTTCCATGTATAATTATTGCAGATAACTTTGGAACTAATGAACAAATGCTAATAAAGCTGTTTTACACTTGTTTAAAAACAGCATCATCCAGTGTTCTTAAAGTATGGTACAGATATTAATCAGCAGTAGCCTTAACTGACCATTAGGTAAGTAAGTACTATCTATATTTTAAGGACAGCCTAGGAAAAATGTCTATGAACCAGAGAAATTAATTTTTTGATTTTTGCAAAGCTGCTGAGTATCCTTGACTTTTGCTGCAGTCAGCAAAATTAGAGGATACTTACCATCTGTGAGAGTTAAGCCCCTTGTAAATTGCCTTGAATCACAGGGGGGTTTATGGCAAAGTTTGCAGTAGAATGTAAATTTTCTCAGCTTCTTGTCCTGAAGTATGGTACAGATATTAATTGTAACGTCCCCGTTTTAAAGGCTTTTATTTATTTGTTTAAGCAGATTTCTTGTTTCTAGAAACACTTTTTTGTGAACATTCTTTTATTAGAGTGGATCTGTCAGATTTTAATCTGTATTTGGCTGTGAAGAAAACATCTCGCTGACTGCTACACTCTACTCTTCTAGTGTAGCTTTGCTGTCATTTCTTAGCCTGAAGAATGTAAACTGATGAGAGGGGTGTCCTGTTTTTCTAGACATTTGATTGTTTCCTACATTACCTATAAACAGTCCATAGACTTGCCTGCAGTTTGGAAAGAATATGGTAACTGAAGCAGGAAACATATTGTCAAATTGATATGTTGCAGAAGTGGCAAATATGATTTGTCAAATTCTTAGTAGTTTTGTGTGTTGTAGGCAGGGATCTGGGTTTTCCATTTCCCATGGAAAAAGAGAGAAAACCATGAATTTCTTATTTTTATCAGAGAAAATGCAGCTTTTCCCTTTATGAAGAGAAACCTGTGGATTCCCCCTTTTACAAAGAGCTCTGCAGGTGGTAGAGTTCCAGCCTGCAAGAGCTGTTTGCAGAAGGGGCGGGGAAACCCTCAACACTGCCAGGAGGGGAAGGGAGAGGAGGAAAGGGCAAGCCTGATGCTCGCACTTACTTGAGGCTGCTTCAGGCTCACTCTTCTTGCTGGAGTTAAGTGGGGCTTAGGGCTTGCGGGGCAGAGAGGTTTGCAGCTGGCTGGGCTCTCTCCAGCTGGGAGGTGGTTTCTAGCCTCCCCACTCCTGGCCAGAGTGCGTGGGGGGCTGCAGACCTCCCCGCTTCTGGCCAGAGTGCCCAGGCTGGCTAGGGGCTGAGGGAATGGGGAGGTTTGCAGCCAGCCGGGCACTCTGGCCGGGATGGGCGGGGGTTTTACAGTATCCTGATTCCTGGCTGGAATGCCTAGTTGGCTGCAAACCCCCTCCCCCCAGTTCCCTCAGTCCCCAGCCAGCTTGGGCGCTCTCCAGCCTGGAGGAAGGGTTTGCAGCCAGCTGGGAGCAGGCTGCAGCCCCCCCTCCCCATGCACATGCTTTCTCCTGGCCAGAGTGCCTGGCCGGCTAAAAACCCTGGGTCACAAATGCTGTGCTCCCTGCCCTGCTGCCCTCCCCCAGGCCCTCCAGAGTGCGGCGTGTGAGACTGGCATGGCAGGGCATAGTGAGCCCATACAGGAAAAGCATGGCCAGAGCAGCACGGAGCTCACAGCAGCAAGCAGCTTTCCTGCACATCCCCCCCCGTGCACTGCCATGCCAGGTTGCACACGCTGCACTCCAGAGGGCCTGGGGGTGGGCAGCAGGGTGGGGAGCATGAGCCTGCAGCGTATCCCCACTGATTGGTAGGGTACGAGTCCCTCCTGCACCCTGGGAGTTCATGCTGCATCCAGGAGTCGGCCCCACTGGAGCCCACAGGAGCCAGTTTGTGCTCCTGCTGCAGCAGCCACTACCTTCCGTTGGGGGCAGGAGGCTGCGTACCTGGGTCTCTGACTCCATAGCCCTGGCAGTTGGGAGTCCCCTCCAGCAGGGGCTGTGGGTGGGGGGTGAGGGGCACAAGAGGTTCTGGGGTGCTTTGGGGGGTGAGTGAGGGACACCAGTGGGCCTGTGGGGGACATTTAATTTTAATCACGGATTTTAGGATTTTTATCAGAATTTGTGACTTTATCAGATAATTTGTGATTCTTTTATCACAGAAAACCAAGATCCCTGGTTATGGGGTTAGTGAAGGATTTTTTTTCCCTTTTTGGAAGTGTGTAGGAAATTCAGCTGAATCTTATCTTTATTAATTCAAATGAATGAGTGAACAATGCAGTGGATTTGAAGTATTTTTTGAAAATGATGAGTCCTATTATTGGCACGTTACCTGTAATCTGTGGAGCAGCTACAGGAGTTGTTTCAGGGAGAAATATTAACTCAGTCAGAGGATGAAGTAGAATAAAAAAGATGCAGAGCGATATAAGTTCAGGAGCAGTCCCTGCAAATTAAACTGAGTGCATTGAACAATAAACTTCAGGGCTTCTGAATCTGTGACTGATAGTAGGGCAAATTTTGCCCCATGTGGAGTTTTAACCAGTTCATTAATGTTAAAGCAGCAGCCTAGCTGTAGAAACTCTGCATGAGAAGGAATATTTTTGTTGTTTTCCAATTTGCCTAGCACTCCCCTTTTCAACCTTATCTTTTTGTTGCTAGCACATGAAGGAAGGAAGCAAACAAAAATTTGTGGTACCATCACACAAAACTGCAGCAAACTCATTTTCTTCTTAAAAGAACCTTACATCTTAATTGTTTTTGCTATAGAAGATAGTGACAGTCTTATACACATGTTCTTCTTCATGGATCCAAGCTGTGAAAGGACATAGAAAGAATCTTGTCTCCATCTGCTCTCAACTACTTCCTTTTCTGTGGTGGTGTAACAGGTTGCCCTCCCCAGTGCCATCTTTTTGGTAATCCACGCCTTACGTGGGGTGCCCTTGGAGCCTTCGTTGGAGTTCTTATGTTCCACCCTAACTCTCCTGCCACGTCTTGATGGAAATTATTATGTGTTGTGTGTGTTGGGGCCTTTCACTTATGTGGGCCTGACCCCTGTTTTTCTCTAGCTAGGCCTCCCTGTCTAAACCCACTAAACAGGATTTGATTCCAAGGCTCTAGCCTTTTCCGGTGTCTTGAGGCTCGTGGCCCCCTTTCCTGCTCCAATCTGGAACCCGGCACCCCCTGGCCCAGAGGTCTGGGTGCCGGCCCCACAGCTAGGGGGCCGCAAACTCAAAACCAGGGGATGACCCCGAACTCGCACCCTCTCAGTACAAAAAAAAACCAGAATAAAGTTGTACCCCAGGTGCACCAGACCTCCCTGGCCTTTTTAGGATTGTGCCTGCAGGTGCTGGGGTCTGTGCCCCCCAAAAGCTGCACCCTCGCTGGCACCAGGGTCTCCACTCTGTAGTGGGTCCCCAAAATGAGGCCGCCTCCTTCCCCTAATAGCCTCACCCAAACCTCCAGTCTTATTCATTAATCAAAAAGAAAAAAAAATAAACAGTCCCATCTGTGGGTAATAACTGCCACCAGATAATGTGATAAAGAAGAGCAGCATATCAGCTTATATTCACAGGGTCTGTGGTTTGGCTCCCCCCTGTCAGCTCACGTCCTTGCTGTGATGTGGCTGCCATCTTTCCGGGGCTTCTGTGGTTCCCCTTTTCCCGCCTTTGGGCCACTCCTCCATGGAGCTCTCTGAGGCACTCCTTTCCTTCCATTCCACGACTCTGCCCAAGCTTTTTATAGTCCTGCCCCTTCCAGTCAGCTGATTAGGTGGCCAGGCTCAGCATTTAACCCCTTCTTTCCCAGCACTCTGTGCCCAGAAAATTCTGGCCTTAAAGGGGTGGATGTGCCTTCTGGTGACAGGGCTTGGGTCCCATGGTACAGGTGGCATTGGGACGCTGAACTATTATTCATGCTGATTAGAATGCAAGATCATTTATTTTTCTATTTTTTTAATTAGAGATAAGAGTAGACTAGGATGGACCAGCACACCAATCATTTCATTGCGCAGGGAAGGACATCTGCTTAGAGTGAACTTTCAACACATTAGAAAGAAAGAAGCTAGCCTTGATATATGTACATGCAGATGCTCCCATATGAGAAACTTTCAGTTATTTTCTTTTCCCCCCCTCAGGAATAATGAGCGATCTGGGCAATTGCCAAGGAGAAACTGATACCTAAGACCATGCTTCCTAAATCTATCAAGTGGTGGTGTTATGCCATACTTACTTAAATCCAAGATGAGTTTTTTTTTTTTGTTTTTTTTTTTTTTCACCCGTTCAACATCTTAGATTTCAGTACAAGGAGGGGGAGTGGGCAGGCAGTTCCTCTGCCCCTGCCCCTTGCTCTGACCCGGGCTTAGGGAAAGAGCTGCAGCTGCCTGTCCCACCACTCCCCCTGCTGCTCTGTCTCACACCACTTTTGTACTGCCTACCCCATCATTACTTCTGCCTTGCTCTCCCCTCCTTGCATCCCCACTGCATATTCTTAGCTGTAGCTCTGGCCTGCTCTGATGCAGGGTACAGAACACATGCTGGCTTTGGCCTCTGCCCGGTCTGGCAGCAGTAGGGGCAGCTCTGGTCACAGCTCTGATCCAGAACCAGGGCTGCTGCTACTGCAGCTGTTTGGTCCCTGGCTGGGCAAGGGGTCAGAGGAGGAGGAGGAGCAGAGCCAAGCTGGGGAGGCATGGGGCAGTCAACAGGGAGGGGTTCTGGGGGGGCATAAGCAGCAGGCCATGGCAAATGGTAGGAGGTGTAGGGGGGCAAGGTGTTGGGGAGAAAGGGGTCAAGATCATCTCTGTCGCCCTTGTAGCTGTTTTCCCTTCTGCAGTGGTGGGGAGGAATGAATTTAAGACATCCCTCCAATATTTAAATTCTAAACATAGAAACTTATGTCATCCTCAGGTCTTCACTTTGGCATCTGGTAGGTCATTCTAACTAAGGTGGCTGACCGTCCAAAATAGTAACCATTAATTCTTTGTTTCTCAAAGCAAAATCTCCCTAATGACTCTCCTAATAGGAAACTGGACCCCAGAGACAGCCAAGAGAAAATTTTCTTTAACTCAGACACAGACGAATATTTATTGGAGCAACTCTTGACTATGGTGGTGGCTGCTTTTTTACCATGAGGTAGACCAGTAGAGGTGAGGGAAGGGGCAAATCCAGGATTTCCCAAAGCAGGGTGTGGGAGCAGCAACCTGCACTACAGGTGTAGCTTCACCCCCTGCAGCCTTTTCTATTGTCACCAGTGCAGGCAGACCTTTAAGTCCTTTTAAAGCAGGTGAAAATGCCACCATCCCTCCTTCCCCTCTCTGCTCAGAGTTTAGTTTCCCCCCCTCCTCCCCACCCCCAACTCTCTTGCCTGCCACTGCTTCTTTCTTCACTGTTTGGGGACGAGGAAGCTCCAGTGCCAGTCTGGCTGAACTCAGCTGGAGAGGGAACAGGAGCAACAGTGTAGTGCGAGAGTAGTTTCCCTCTGTCCTGTACATCCCTGCTGCTGCTGTCCCTGTCCCCAGCTGAGCCCAGTCCCTGTGCATTGGACAGGAATGGCTTGCGTGCTTCCCTGCACCCCAGGGCAGCAGGGAAAGTTAGGTAGGGTAAGAGAGTGGGAGGCAGGGGCAGAGAGGGGATGTGCCTTTGAGCAGGAAAGGGAAGGGAGGGAGGATTTGCAGATGTTTTGGGGACTTCAGAAAGCCCCTAAAGACTCCCATGGTGCAGTGCAATCCAAAAGGGGTGCAGGTACACCCCTTCTGGATCACCCCCAGGGTGTGGGGGGGCTAACATTTTTGGCATATGTTCCACAAATTAGTCACACACTGTCTCAGTAGTGCTCCAATCCTCTTTCTTAGCCTAACTTGCTGCTCTGCTTTCTGCTCTGTACTTCCCACTCAATTTGCTGTTCTGCTTTCTGTTCCCTGCCTTGTCTGCAGGTGTGCTCCGTATTCCTTCCCCAATCTGCCACATGCCACACAGAAGCTGCCCATGCCACTTACGTTATGCAGCACGCAGGTTGGCCACCTTAATACATTCTACAAACTTTAACAAATTCATTGTCTCATTAAAACACAGCCTTATGGCATTGAAAAAACTTTTGAGTCTTGTAATCTTTTGGCTTCCTGCCTATAAGTGAGTCTGTTCTTTTATTCTGAAGGAGTCTTCTGTAGTCTTGGCTAAGCAACAGTTACAGAGCAAAAAAAGAGCAATCTGGAAGCATTAATGACAGTAGAGAAAATTAAAGAATTCTACATCTGTTGCTGGTTAACTTCCAATATCCTTTGTAGAATTTCATTTTAACAGCCGTATGAATTTGTATTTATAGGAGAGGGTTTCTGAACCTGGATTGGGAAGCCCAGTTAGATACCCATGTCATGAAAATCAGGCTATGTACTGCAGCTTTGGCTGTACAAGTAGCTATTAAAAAATGTTTCTATATGAAAAATGTGTAAGAAAATTTAGCCACATGGTGTTACTTCTACAGAGATGGAGAGGCTCTGAAGCAGTTAGTGGGATGTGTTGGCAGACTACTCTGGGAATTGGAGAGCCAGCCAGACAGAGCATCTCACATGCACTGCCTTGTCCAATTCACCAGGCCCATGGCTGAAAGTAAGAGTATAGAGAGCCCAGGCAGGTAATTAGTTTCAGGGCTGGGTGAGAGCCCAGGCAGGGTGATAGGGGTTCAGAGGTTCATACAATAAAATGATCAAAGTTTGGTGGAGTATAAAGCCGGAGCCTGGGTGCAAAGAAGATGGTTTATTGTACAGGGCCATCTGTGAGAAGTAGGAGCTGCAAAATGAGTTCTCTCTCTTTTTAGGAGACAGATTATGAAATACTAGAATATATGAAGTCCTAACTAAAAAAGGTACACTGGAGCATATCAGAAAGTTATTGCAGTGTGCTCCACTTGCATGTATCCCAAACTGTAAAAGAATATTGGTTAAATGCATAAACTTTTTAAGTGCATAATATCTTTCAGGCCCACTGCTTTGTAACTTACTTTTACTTTGCTTACTACACCAGAAACAATGAAGGGGGAAACAGCTTTCAAAAGGGTGACATTAGAAGCCTTGAATATACAGGGAGATGGACAAGTTTGAGGCTGCTAATACCATAGCACTGTAAAGAGTGTTCATTAAGTATACCTCTTAGTGCTCTGATATCAGAAGCCCTGAAACAAACTACTTTCCTTCATTTTCCAGACTTCTAGTAGTTGGCTTTCTAACTACTGTTACAAGCTTTGAAAACGACATGAGTTAGTTTTGGGACTACTAATATGACAGCATTGCTACTGCTGTATACTTAATGAGCTCTGTTTATATTAAATTTGAATAAGTGCATACTCCACAAGTGCATAGCTCCTTTTTTAGTTCTTGTACTATGTACTTGTACGTTATGTATATCCTACGCAGGCATATCGCAGAAGGTGTTGTACCTCATGCAGTATACTACATGCACTTATGGAATTTATGTGAGTGAAACTAGACAAGAACTACTGAGCAGACTGAACTCTCACACGAAAAAAAATATAAAGGACAAAGAGAATGCCATGAACACCAATAGGAGCACATTTTTTTTTTTCACATAATCACCATAGAATCAGAAAAGTAGGGCTGGAAGGGACCTATGGAAGTCATCTAATTCAGCCCCCTGCCTGAGGCAGGGTCATCTTTTCCCAAACTACCCTTTGAATTCTAGGTATACTTTATCTACCATTCCCTTCATCCACCCAGATAGTTCCCTTGTTGAAGGAGATCAAGTTTGTTTGGTGTTGTTTGTTCTTATTTAATCCATACTGGCTGCTCATGATCGGCCTTTTCTTTTTGAGATATTTGCAAATAGACTTCCTTATGATATGCTGCACTAACTTCCTGGTATCAAGGTTAGGCTAACCAATCTATAGTTTCCTAGATCTTCCTTTTTGCCTTTTTTAGAGGGACACTATATTGGCCCTTTTTCGGTCCTCTGGTAGGTACCTTGCCTGTTTCCTATGACTTTGTAAAAGGTTTTGCCAAGGGTCCTGAGATCTTCTCTGCCAGTTCCTTCAGTACCCTGGGATGAAGTTCATCAGAGCCTGCTGACTTGAACCACTCCCTTTCTAACCTCTCCATTCTTGTGCTGAAAGGGAATTTACAAAGCACCTCCAGGAAGATGGGCCTTGGGAACAGAAATTTGTAACTCAGCTGGACAATAAAAAAACTGGACAGTGGTTTTATAGCTCATTTCAACCTAACAAATACTGCCAATACTCTTCCTGATCTTCACAGATAATAACCACCCTTTTCTTGAATTGTGTTCCTCTTGCCACTAACTAGATTACCTGTTCCACTGCACTTCCTTTGTCTTATAAAAGCTCCTGTTTTCACACCCTCCTCCACCCAACCCTCCAAGCAGACTGTTTACATGTGCGTTTAGTTCACCTGTGTCTGCTTTTCTCTGACATGAGGAAGGGCACTTGATCCTGGAAAGCTTGTCCAATGGTTCTTTCAACAATACAGTTGTGAAAGAAAAAATATCAGAAAAAATCCTTGCCTCAGACATTTCTGGGACCCCCAGAAAAACACTCAAACCCCACTGTATTGTATAAGAAATGTTTATAAGCTTTCTCATCACTGTTAACCAAAATATACAAGATTCAAAAGATAATATCTGACTTTGCAAGGTGGAGAGAAACTAAAATTAGCCGTATTTTTAACTTGCATTTTATTAATATGTGCTATTACATGAAATACCTTATAATGGGCGTATCTACATGATATGCTTTACTGGGCAGTAGAGCATATTACTATGTGGTAAGCATCACTGTCTATACATTTAGAGGCTTACTGCACAGTAATTTGCTCTTCTCTAGCGAGGAGCTCCTGGCCCAGGCTCCCTGCTTCTGGGACAGGGGGATGTTGTCACAGCTTGGGCTCCACCACCGGAGCTTGGGCTCCACCACTGGAGTCTTCTAGCAACAGGCATGTCTTGGGGGCGGGGCGCAATCTCCCAGCCCTGCTCCAATCACAGAGGTGGAGCCAGGAGCTTCCTGCACAGGGTGAGTTCCCCACCCAGCCTGGAGCTGGCTGGGACCTGCCCCAGACTGAGACAGTTCCTGGCCAGCCCTGGTCTGCATGGGAAGTCTGCCCATGCAGCCCAGAGCTGGTTGGGAACTGTCCTGTTTGCACATGCAGACTTCCTCACAGCCTGAGGAACTGTCCTGGTTTGGGGCAAGTCCTAGCCCCATGGCTCTTTCCCAGCCCCCTGCCCTGATCTGCCAGTGGGGCAGCTAGCAGTGAGCCCCCAGCTGAGCAGAGAATCCCCACCCAGCTGGGATCTCACTGCTACCTGCCCCACTGGTGGGACAGCTCCCAGCTGCCCCTGGCAGAGCAGGAAAGCACCTCTTCCCCCATAGCTCTTACCCAGCCCTTTTGGGAGCTTCCTGCTGCTGGGGCAGGGGAACATTGTCCCAGCCTGGGCTCTGCTATCGGAGCCTGCCCCAGGGGCAGGGAACAATTTCCCAACCCCCACCAGGCCCCTGGGCTAGCACCCAGGGGGAGTCTGGAGCTACCCCTGGTTGCTAAGGGAGGCAGAGCAGGGTGGAAGCAAATCTGTTCACAAATGTCTGCATGTGTAGATGCCTTCCCAGGGTAGGTTTACTCTGCAGTAAGTTACTGGGAAGTAAATCCATCCGGCAGCATTTGTGTGTGTAGATGCGCGCAATGTGGGGTAATGACATTTTTAATATGGAGCTTTTTAATATGGTCTACTTCAGTGTTTCTCAACCTTTTTAGACTCCAGGCATCCCTTGTTCAACTCAGGAAAATGCCACCTCTTAGGTTGCATTCATTTTTTGGCTAGGGAAAAAAACAGCAATTCTTCTCTTGGAAAGAACTCAGAAAGACCAAACCAGGTTAAAGTATTTTTGACAGTATGGATTCCTATTGGACATCTCTTGGGTTTATCTTGTGAATCATGCAGAGATTTTTCTCACACGTAACAGTGCTAGTATTGCATAGTGCACTGGGACACCAGGGTGCCACAGGACCCTTGTTAGAGAAAAACTGGTCTACTTAATACATAGTGATTTCATTGCTGACCTGTAAAATGGCCATGCCAAACTCATGCCTATAAACCTTTATATATTACCAAGGCATGGGTGCATAATATATTTTTATAAATAGGCATATAAAATGTCATGGTGGTAGACAGTCTAGTTTTATAGAGCCCTTTTCTACAACTTAGAGGTAGCTGTCAAAAAAGATTAATAGTTGGCATCTTAATGAGCTTCCATTGTTTTATTGCCTGTTATCACTTACTGAAGTTCTCTAAGCAATCTGTGACTTGTAGATTTTATCAAATGAGATAAAGACAAAAATAACAGGAGTTGGTGCAGACAAATGGCCTACAATGAGTTGGGTCCTGAATATCTCATTCTCTGACATTTCTCAGGCAATTCAGTGTTATGTCTGTAGTCTTTGATGCTGTAAAAATAAATGCACACTTGAGTGCTTTTTGCAGTGAGGCTTTAACTTTGCAGGCAGAAGTTGCTACAGCAACAAAATCAAAGAAGATACTATAAAAGTAGTGTGGTGTTGTCGATTCATTCTCACTCGATTGGAGGGTATTTTGTATTCTTATTCTCCTTTAAAATAGGCCTTACCAGGCAAATCAGTTGTAATTTAGTAATATGTATTTAACTGCCTTCTGTCATATCTGCTTTCATGTAAATGGATAGTTGCATTATTCATTGACTTTATTCTATTATAACAAGCCTATCCCTTTTAAAATACTGCATGCTAACAGGGGTTGGGTGTAAGCAGTGCATACGTGATTCTAGTTTAGACAGATGATGAGGTGTTGTTTACAGCTGGAGAAAGTCATGTGAAAGACATTAGGTGTTGCACTTGACTCCTGTATCTCTTGTATGATACTGCGCACGTCTACACAAGACACTAAATGCACTGTAGACTCATTCTACTGTGCATTAGCGCATCACTGCAAAAGCCATGCTGTTGCATTAATGTGCAGTAGAATCAGTATACTGAACATTGGCATCACTAAAAAGGTGTATGCTAGCAGTACTGTGCAGTAGTGCTGGTTACTGTGCATTGAGTTAGTACTGTTATTACGCGTACTAAACTTAACACACAGTAATTACAGCACATGAATACACATGTAGACATGCCCCCACTGCCCCACTGTGTTGTTGCAGTTAGATCCAATCACTGACTCTCCTTTGCTTCCCAAACCAGCTGGATCTGGGCAAAGTCTAGTCCACTTTTCAGCTCTGGATCTGCTCCAAGCTCAGACAATTTATCCACTTTCCAGAACTCTCCCCTAAGTTTTTGGGAGCACAGTGTGACAGGAAAGGGAAGGGGGTTAGGTTTAGCAATCCATGAGCAATCCTGGCTGGAAGTACGTGGGTATCTCAGTGTGCCCACCCCTCCCCTCTCCTGCAATAGATCGTGGCTGGGTTGGGGTGGGTGGCTAGTGGCTGGACACGAAGCCGGCAGGGGGAGCTGCAGTGCCCCCTTGCTGTGGCACTGGGCGTCCCACCCCAGGCTGGTACCAGAGGGCCATAACCCCCCACCCTCCCATCAGTACGCCACTGTGTGCATGGCATTAGAAAGGTATTGCACATCATGATTTTTTATTGTGTGTGGCCATGCACATGCACAATTTAGAGGGAATGCTGAATGTAAGTAGCTGTATGATATTGAAGCTAGGTAATGAACTTGACTTGACCTACCCTCTTTATACCAGAGTAACTCTGACAATGGAATGTGGCTATATAGGAATGTATCATGAACTGACACTTAGAGTTATATTAAAATATAATTACCAAAAAATTAATGAAATTATGTAGTTATTGCAAAAATAGGAAATTTGTATTCCCACCTTAATTTCATTTTGACCTGGTTTTTATCTGAGTGGTTGAAAGGAAAATCATAGAAAATTAGGCTTGGAAAGGACCTCAGGAGATCATCTAGGAATTGGGGACCTCAGGAGCTCAAAGAAGGACCATCCCCACCTAGATCATTCCAGCCAGGGCATTGTCAAGCTGGACCGTAAAAACCTTCAAGAATAGAGATTCCACCACCTTTCTAGGTAACCTGTTCCAGTGTTTCACCACCCTCCTAGTGGAAAAGTTTTTCCTGATATCCAATTTAAACCACCCTTGTTGCAACTTGAGACCATTGCTGTTTGTTCTGTTAGACGTTGGACAAGCCAAGTCAAACTGATGTGTGATGCCTCTTCTGGTAAAGCACTATTTTTATGTTTGGGGTTTTTTTCACTTTTGTCAGCGGCTTCTGAGTCTAACAGTCTTCAGTGAGTAAATCTACCAGTTGTGAAAAGCTGTCTGTGTATTTGGAGCATTCTTGAACTCTTGGACTTCTTGCTCATTTCTTGACCTTTCAGAGCTTCAGACAACAGGGAGGAAATATCCTCTAGTACCTGGATACTTGATCAGCAACACATTAAAAAAAGAAGAAAAGAAAGGACAAGGCTGCGATCTCCATCTGTAACTATTGCAAGCATGTGTGCCCGAACAAGGCCACTTCAGAAATTCCAGAAGAGGAAATTATACAGAATGAACAAAGGTTGTTGTTGGAATTCACAGGTAAGGGCCATCTCCTTTCCTTAAGAAGGGAAAAGCAAAGAGTCTGGTTGGCAAAGTCTGCATTAATCAGTCTGGTATTTGAGGAGCATATTGTATGCCATATTGATTATTCATTACACTTAAAGAATGTACAGAATATATGAGTTAGAATGTCAGCAGGAGATCAAAGCTAAAGAGTTGAAGATAAAAATTAAAGACTGCTCAGAGTTTTGCTTATTAAATTCATTTTATGCGTCAGGGGCTGTTAAGAATTTTCTTAGGAGACTTTACTGCTTAAGTAACAAACTAAAACATAAATCTTTTTGTTGCTTGTTTTAGAAATATTTGTTTAACTAGAGAAAGTTTGCACAGCTGGCAGTGCATTATTTTGTAGGAAATTAAACTGCTATATCTTAATCTTGTTTCTGTTTTTACCATTCCTCGCCAGTTCTGCTGTCTCTTTCGTAACATTAATAGAGTCTTAAAACAGTCTGTTATAAATGAAGATTATGTTCATTACAAAAAACTGAATGGAATTAAGTGCTTAATGTGGAAAAGCCTTTTTTTCCTTTCTGCTTCAGTAAGATGCATGTTGTTTGTAGCTATGTCCAGTCATAAAATTTGGTATTAACAGCATGTTTCTGTTAAGAACCTCTTGTTTTTAAATGGGTATACAAAATGATTAATCCTTGTGTGATTCCAAATTAATTGTAAGGTCCTTATTAGAGCAATATTTGTGCCAAATTATCTTAATGCTTTTCTTTTGTTTTACTGTTCCTTTTCAAAACTATGTTGTAATGGTGCTGCTACTAAAAGCCTGTATTACTGTGATGCATTTTGTATTCTAAAGATGCATTAGAGTTTTTGAAGAGTAAGTAATCAGTGAGCTGGTGATTTTGGGAGGTGCTTTTTGCTCTCCTGATATTTGATTATATGCACAGTTAAGCTAACTTAAAATTTGTTTTTTGTTTTTTTTGTTTTTTGTTTTTATTTCTTCCTTGTATGGCATCTTTCATCCCCAAATTAGATTTTGAGAGAGCATCTGAAGATAAGAAAATTATGAATTTATAAAATGTATAATGCAATACTGACAGTTCTTCATGGGAAGGGTTAGTAAATACTATAGGTGAAAACCTGCCTCCAAAGCCAATGGCAAATTCCCATTGATTTAATTGAAGCCACCCTGTGTAGATCAGCAGGCGTTTTGAAAAATTTGAGTATAATCTGATATTCATGGATACAGTGTCTAACTACTTGCCATTCAAATGCAAAGTGCTTTGCAGTATGTCTGTTAAGCCAAGGGCCTGAATTACAAAGGTTTATATTAGAGTTAGATGACATTCTCTGATGGCAATATTGGTTGTTTCCCTTTGCTTTTGTCAGAGAATGGTAATTTATTAAAATCAAGAGTTTCCACAGAGATGTCTTGATTTCACAGTCCATCAGAAAACAAAACAAAAAAGTTTTGGACAGAAACCTTCCTAGCTCCCAGCCAGCTTAACCACCTGGTTCCTTGGCATCCTAGGCATCTGGGTTTCAAGAATATTGGCAGCCTGCCTGATGGGCTGACAGGGAGCTAAGAGCCTGCAAGCCCCAGCTCCTAGGCTTACATTCTCCTCAATTCTACAGCTAGCCAGGCAGAGGGCTTCCAGAATATTATTTTTTCTTCAGCTCAACAAGTGCGCTGCCAAAGAATTTGGGGGTATTGTCTTAATACCTCTGAGAGAGCTGGGCCTTGGCTTAGCCAGTAAGTACCTCCAGCCATATGGATTACTCCTAAAGTTGAGATTTTCTATGTGGTAGAGGATTTAAAAATCGGGGGTTTTCATTCCAAGCTAGAATAAAATCAAATTTTGAAAAAGTGAAATTCTCTGAGAAATGAAACTGGGTCTCTGCACACTCAGGTAATTAGATGCCTTAAAAGATAACTAGGTGCCTGTTGTGTTTTCCAGAAGTGGTTTAGATGTCTAAGGACCTTTGAAAATCTGGCCCACACTTACTATAGTGCAGATCAAGAAAGAAGCTTTCATTAAAAAAATCAAAACCCAATGCAAGTAGATGTTTGTTAACAGAAAAATAGTGACTCAGAACTTCTGCAATGTGAGTTGAGGGCATAGTGCAAGAGTTGGAAATGAAAGGTATAATTTTTCTGTTCTATTGATCAGGAATTGAGCTGATCCTGGCTACAAATTTATGTTTTGTCCAAACTAGAAGATAAAGGTGTATTGCTGAGTGTTAGCGATCACCTTCTTCAAGACGAGTGTAGACAAAACAGCACAATTTCCAAGGATGGCAGCCTGTTCCAATAGTCAGAAAGTTCTTAATTTCCAAGCAAAATTACCTATGCTTCAGCTCGAGTCCATTGCTCCCAGTCCTGTTCCCTACAGCAACAGAAAAAAAGCCCATTTCCATCCTCTCTATAATTGTCCTTCAGATGTTTGAAGATTGTTATCAAATCCACACACACACCTCCAGACCTTTATCAGGATTTGACCCAATGGGAATTCATAGTAGAGAAACAAGCGTTACATATATCTAAAGTCTTGTACCATGCTTTTTCATCTAAATTAGTTTCTTCTAACACAGTGGGGAAAATTGAAGGGGCAGTGTGGAGAAGTTAGGACTGTTGCTGTGCAATACTGTTTTCTGGGAGCATATGGAGCAGTGGTGCTCCACTTCTGTCAAACTGAGAGACTTTTCACAAATGCTAAATTCACTTAGAATTTTAAAAAGTAAGGAGATAAACCTAGACACTATGCATCTATTTCTGAGATATAATTCTGCCAAAAAAGACACAAAATCAGACTAGGCATTTTCAACATGTTCTGACAAGTTAGATTAAATAGTTTTCAAGTCTTTGAATTAAGAGCCATCATCAATCTATCCCTTCCTTCAAGAAATCTTATTCTTTCAGTGGTCTAACAGGCTTACTGTCACTTTCTCTTAGCCTCCAATTGCAATGGTTGGTTACCCAGCCATTTATGAGACTGTCAGTGTGAAATAGCAGAACACTGGGTCTCAGCCAAGGCCAATTGTTGGATTAGGCAAGATTTCTAAGCATAGGGCTGCAAAATGGGCACTGGCCCTTGGGGCTGATGCTGTTACTTTCTCATTCAGTGCAACTGTCTTTTTACCAAAAGATAGTCCAGCAAATTTTCTTGGTCTCACACAAAAAGATGGATTTTCCTTTAAAGGTATACAGAGTTTCAAATTGTTTGTTTTGTTGTTTTTCTTTAATTCACTAGTAGTATGACATTGGGGTCTGTAGCAGAAATTGACTAGATCATCATTTTTTTCTTTTTTTAGTTATGTATAACTCCTGTTTCTCTAATATCTGAGCACCTCATTATCTTAAGGTATCTACCGTGCCACAAACTCTGACCTAGGGACGTACAATCAGCTTCTTTTAATGGGTGGGGAATTTAGACGCAGGCTCACTAAAGGTCACCTAGGAAGTATATGGTGGATCAGTAAACTGGGCCCTGAGTCTCCTAAATCCCAAGTTAATGTCTTAACTCACAGGTGTCCAACTTCTTAGTAAACCAGGTGCTGGTGCTAACCACCCCTAAGCTGTGCCACACCATGTCATGTGGGCATTCCTCCCTGCATGAGGGGTGGAGGTGGGGACAGCTACTCTGATCTCTGGGCTTCCTGGACTGCAACACATTGCCCCACTCCGGGGGTGAGGGTAGGAATATGAACCTAGGGGAGGGAATGGAAACCCAGAGACTTCAGCAGTTGGAATAGTGGAGTGGCTCTATGTGAGAGCTAAAGGG
Source organism: Crocodylus porosus (assembly GCF_001723895.1). NCBI lineage: Eukaryota > Metazoa > Chordata > Crocodylia > Crocodylidae > Crocodylus > Crocodylus porosus. The sequence continues at coordinate 8,801,761 of NW_017728949.1, read as the reverse complement.
TGTAGCTTAACTCCTCGTGGGCTACACATGGTATGTGGGCCATGAGTTGGACAAAATTGTCTTAACTATTTAACTACTTTCTCTCAAGAGTAAAAGAAAGTTTTCTTTACTCAGTTACCATCTAATTCCTTGCCTGGCTTCCTTTCATAGCTTCTAATGAACTGTTGCTTCAGCAAGGTGGCAGATGTGTGGAATGGTTTGACCATGGCAATTTTGAGATGAATAATCCTGGCTATCTGTGCTACTCTGTTTCTAATACAATTAATTATTGGACTTGCGATTTGAACAAGAATATCTTATTTTGTGGGAATAAACCATTTTGTGTTCTTTATTCTTGTCTCCTTGCTTGGAATGACATTCCAGTTTTCACTAACCTGACAGTGCTTTTTTCACATCTTTCCAGCTTCCTTTGAGAAGCTGTTTTTAGCAAATCTCAGCAGTATTGAAGTTTTCGTTCTTTCTTACTCATGAACTCTTGTCCCCATTTGACAGTTAGATTAGTTCTGTGGCTGCTGCTTTTCTTTGTAGAGTTAAGTATACTATATAAATAATGATTTAAATTTCTCTAGATACTTATATCCTAGAATCTTCCTGTCCCTATTCAAACTAAGCTACTCTACATTATCTGTTTTCCTTTTCTGACCAAAATAGCTCCTTTCAGCTTGAGTCTGTCACTTACAATTTGTGATAGCACCTAAAAGACATAATAATAATGCGAGACTCAATTTTGCTAGGTTTTGTACAAATATAATGAATAAATCCTAACTAAAAAAAAAAAAATCTTTGCAAACTAAAAGATAAGATATAACACATGAATAACACAGATAAACAGGCTGTGGGGACAGGCTGTGTAATAGGGTGTGATTTAGCTGGCTTTATTACAACCCTTTCCAACCCTTGTTTATTTCCTTGGCTTTGTTATTCAGCATGACTGAGTACTACTTTGATGCAGAGGTGAGAAAAATCAGTCTTTGATGGTAGAATGATTCCTCAAAGAGCTCTTTTGAAGACTCCTCAGAAATTTTAGGAGGTTGAAGGGGCAAATAGGACTTTTTTGCTTTCTATTTTTATTTTTTAAGCAATTTTAAAAGGAAGACTAGATTGTGGTCAGAGGTATGTATGTATATATGTATTCCTGCATAATTGGAAATCTGGAAGATCACAATAAAAAATAAAACCTGGAAACTAGGCTTGGAGAGGGGAATAACTCTCTGAAGTTTAGACAGAGTGAGAAGTATTATTTAATACAGAAATACATTTTGAACTGGATTGATACCATTTTCATTGACTAGGCATGTCACTTCAGGATTTATGCATAATTTTCACCATCAACTCCTTTCCTGCCACCATGTTGTGTTGTAAACAGTCTATCTGTAAGCACTGTAGTCTATCTAGAGCCTTATCTGTAGGGATCTACTCAGTTTGTGATTCTGCAGTTTTTGTGGAAACTATGAAAAAAGGCATTTTCTGCGATCACTGCAAAAACTGGTGTTCCCTGCAATTTTGCATGGAATCACCAGGAAAAAAAAACTTTCTAAAAATAAAATGCTTACTTCCAAGTGGGAGCCAACAGCCTCAGCGACCCAGCTCCAGCCTGCCAGGAGGTGGAAGCCACCGGCATGAAAGGGAGCAGCCTGGATGGTGGCTGCCCACTCCTCCTTCTGCCACTGATTGGCTAAAAGGGCTTTATTTTGTGCAGCCCTGCCCCTCTCCATCAATCAGCAGTGGGGGTTGGGGCTGCTTGAAAGGTAGCCCTCTCTGCGAAGCAGCGGCAGCATGGGGCTTGCTGTGAGAAGACCACAAAAGTGGTGCTGGGCTCTGTGATTGGTTCACAATTTATATTTAGAGCACCATAAGTACATCCCAACTTCTCCATACTTGTCTGCCACCACAGCTAGAATATTTGGACATCCATGTGCTTTTGGCAGTCCATATAATGACATTAATCAGCTGTGCCACCACAGAGATATCAGCTGCTGAAAGCACTGAGTGTGGCAACAGACACTGCAATCTCTACATGCACCCTCTGGCTGCTTGGTAGCAGCAGAAACTTTACTCTGCTAGCAAAATGGTTTATGCATGTTCTCACACTTGATTCTTCCCTTCTCATTATATGATTGATTGAAAAGTAATGTTCCTTTTTTGCAAATTTCTCAGGGTGTTCTGTATTTCCATTTACTGATTAAAACTGACAAAATTACATGTGGGAAAACAAATACAAATACACAGATAATGTACTAAAGATGGAGGACTATTGAAAACTTGCTTTTTTCTTCAAATAAAATGTTAGAGGATGTGGCTGTTGTCCTACAGAAAGCGGGTACAGACGCAGAGTAAAAATATCTTAATAGTTATGTTGCCAGCTCTTACAGTTGAATATCACAGTATTTGTTTTCCCTAAAGCCCCAGTTGCTGCAGTTAAGTGAGAGCATTAGGGTCTACTTGTATTCATGATTGTTGTCCCCAGTCCCGCACTCATGCCTCTTGCCATGCATATGTATGTGGTATGGTAAGAAGCATGATTTTTGGGATTATTTATTAGATCCCATCATGCCTTTTAGGCTGCATCCAGACAAACACGGCCGTGTGGTTTGTCGTGCCACAGACATGTCTGTGGCACCACATACTGCACATTCAGGTGTTCTCTGCACTGCAAAAAAATAAACATGCAAAAAAATGGGGTGGAGCACACCAGGACACACTGCCCAAAATGGGGTGGTGCACACTGCCCAAAACTGGAGCCTGGCCAGCTGGAGCCATACTCCAGCTGCCAGGCAGGCTCTGAGCGGCAGGATTGTCAGTACTGTAGGCCTGGGAGGACCCCAGGGGAGGCTGTAACCTCCCCTACTCCAACCCGGGGATCCTAGTGCATGGCAGAGGTCCAGTGGCACAGGCATTCCCCAGGGATGAGCAGTGCCACAAGGTGTGCCACTGCTAGTTGTCCCTGGGGAGCCAAATATCCAGACTCGTGGACGCGGCCCTAGTGTCTGTTAGTGACCTAATGCACGCATCTTGCTTTTGCATTAAGGGCATGCGTGACGGGTATGTGTGACATTTTGTCACCTATTTTGGTGAATATATAGAGAACTTTTTCAAGAAAACTTCTACCATATTGTCTTTGTTGCTTCTGACTTTACATGTTGGTACAAGATACCCAGGTAGGTTTCTTTGTGAATCATAACTACAATTACCTGCTTTCTCTCTGTAATTTACTTAGCCAGTATTTTTTTATTTTAATGAGTCTTTGTTTACAATAGTTATACAGTCTAACATGTCTTTCAGTATTTGCCTAAGCTTTGCTTTTCATGTAAAAGCAGTTTACAACTGCTTTCCCTTAAACTGTACTGAAAGCAAGCTGTTGAACTTTTTTGTTTGGTATTGCAGATGGTGGCATTGCCCAGATGTAGGCAAGAGCCTGCATTTAGCTCGTGGGACAGGAAGTCTCTACAAAATTCTGAATATAAAAAATGTTGGTGGTTTTTCTAACTCTCCTGCAAACTTATTTCAAGCTGAGGATACATTCTACTTCTGAGAATGGTTTAGTACCTTTGTGGCACTATCAAATCTATCTTTCTGGTTAGTCTGCTGGAGAGTAGTGTATTCTTTGGAGAATATGGTCTCAATTCTATAAGTAAAAGTAGTAACAGTATTTAAAGTTTGATGATCAGATTGTACTTAAAAATAACAAAATAAACCCTTGGCATCTTTTCACTTATAGAATCTGAAGAACTAAAATTTGTCTCTCTTTTTAAATACAGCTTGTTATTTTAAAAGGAACATATATTGTTGATAGAGATAGTAAGAATAACATTATACTAACCACAGGAGTAATTGAGGTGTGTAGGCATTTCACAGAAAAAAAGGAGAAAAATAGTTTCAGCAGATGCATGCAAGAGACATTAGCATAGAAGAAGTTGATACGGGAATAGAGTTTCCTCATATCTTTTAGGCTATAAAAGGTTGTCTCTGTAATCAGATTTGCTATAGATATCTCTTCTGGGACTGTTTAGTTTCTCTAGAAAATGTTCCATGGTTTCATGAACTGCTTGTCAGTTGTTGCAGCTCAGTGGATCATCTTGTATTGAATTACAAAAAGCAGTAACTGAAAAGGTTGAGTATTAGTGGTACTATATTAGGGCAAAAGTTGAAATTTCTGTTGTACAGGGAAAAAATTAAATTTTCCTTTTATTTTGAACTGAAATAAAAGGTTGAGTCCCTTGAAACAAAATTACTTCAAAATTGTCTCCTGAACTAGTAAAATATTTCATTTTGATCAGGGTTAATAAGCACTATACTTTCACTGCATAGTTTTAATAATTCAAGATATAAAACAAAGTGCATTAATCTTATCTAAATGAAGTGCTTCAGTATTTTTTCTACAAAACCTCTTGATATCACTGAATCAGTTTCCTCTTTGTTGAAAAATATTCCGTTAGACAATTTTCAACCACTGTAATAAACAACATTCCAAATTGCAAGATCAAATTCTTAACGTTTTGCTTTTTATACGAACTTTCACGAGTCCTTGAAAATAAAGGCTCTCTTCCTTGTACCTTCTTGTCTTGGTTAAGCCTTGGGGTTTTTAAATATAAATTGACTTAATGTAGGTTATGTTTGTTCAGTTGTTGGGGCACCATTAGCTTGGATCTTTAGAACACTAATTTAGAAACGGGAGTTCATAATTGTTGCTGCAGACAATATATGAGTAAAACCCCCTTACCTTCTTAACAAACAGTGGTTACCTATCTTTAATTTATTTTATTTATTAATTTACTATTTAAAATAAATTAGAATCTTTAGGATATTTAACAACATAATGCATGTTTTATAACAGACCTGACATCACAGTAAAAGGGAAGGGAAGAAACTGAGTTAAAGCAGGAAATTTCAAGTCAAGATTGAAATCTGAGATATTAAAGACGTGACAGCCTTATTTGTGTGTTTTCTGGATTTGTTTTACTGTGATGAAAGTTTCTAAAGAAAAAGAGACCTACTGTAAAAGATTTGTAATTTTCCAGGGAATGATTTTATTTCATCTAGAGTCATTAAGGTTTCACAAGTAAATAGAATGATAGAGTGGTTTAAAGAAATGCATGCCTGAGAGAGTGCATCAGCTTTTAGACTCTAAAGGAAATACATTTTTATGCAGTTTAAAAACAAGTGTATACAGATTATGTTGAAGTAGTTTCCTGTGAGTCATTCAAGTTTTCATTTATGGTTCTGAAATCGGAAATGTTACTTAAAAAAAATGTCCAGCAATAAAACGTGAAGAATGCCTCAAAATCTCAATCCTGCCAACATTTAGGTCCAGGATCTGTTTCCACCTACTAGGAACATAACTGAAATTCCGTTCCACCCTATTCAAGTCTATTAATGCATCTAATTTTGTAATGCACCATCATGCAGCCAGGGGTGGGCAGTTATTTGGGCTAGAGGGCCACTTGGGGAGTTTTGGTGAGCTGTTGAGGACCTGGGGGGAGATGCCAGTTGATCCTGTCTGGCTCACCAGCTGCTGCTGGGAGCCTGGAGAGGGAGGGCTGCTCCCCGTGTTGTTCCACTCTGTCCTAGCCAGGGCTGGCTGAGATGTGCAGTGCGCAGACTCCTCCCCCCTGCCCAGCTTCTTGTCCTGGATTTGGAGCCACCAACATCCAGGCCCACATGTGATGGGGTGTGATGCAGCATGCCAAGTAGCTGTCCTTCCTGCCCACTGGCATGAGCCACTGCCCCCAAACCGCACCGGGAAAGTCAGGAGAGGCTGCCCCAGGCCAAGCCCCACCACATAGGGCACAGATTCACTGCCAACAGCGCCATGGCAGCAGTAACTAGATATGGTGGGTAGGCAGGGCAGCTACTCATCTCCACATCATTTCTTGTCTTGCGTGGGTCCAGCAACCACAGTGCTAGGACTGCAGAGCACCAACAGGAGGCCAGGTGGGGGAGGAATAGATCCAGGGTTGGAGGGTGCAGGGGGGTCTGCCTGGCCTGGCCCTAGCTGCAGCAGAGCGGTGTGGGGCACAGTCTTCCCTCCTCAAGCTCCTGGTGGCAGCTGGCGGGCTGGATAGGATCAGTTGGTAGGCCAGATACAGGCCATGGGCCATATTTTGCCCACCCCTGATCCGACCCTTAAGATTGTGTCACAAAAAGAAGCAAGGAAGAAGCATCCATGTTTAATATTAACAGTTTTTCAGGGACTTGAACAGGATAGAATCAAATTGCACTTAGACCCCAAGTCCAACAGGTGCCAAATAGGTAGAATATAATTTAGTCCTTAGTGTATACTTAACTTTAAACATGTTGATTTCAATGGGTTTGCCAGCATTTAAAGCTGAGTATGGATATAAATGTATTGACAGTTATTGCTACAATGAAATGATATTTTCCCAAGAAAGGTATTTTAATGTTTCTCTTAAAGAAGTCTTTGATGTGTAGACCTCTGCAATTAGAGGTTTCCTTTGCTCTAAAACCATGGTACACTGAGCAGATAATTTCAATAGCCACTACTGTTAATAGTGAGTCAGGATGTTGAATCATGTGGGTTGAGAGTAAGAAAATAGTTTTAATTAGTATGGAACGTCTTAAATGTTATTTTATTCCCTGAAGTAAAAAAAAATCATACCTTCTGACAGAACCACCAATTTTATGGAGGGAATTTACTTTGTCATCAGTTGAATCAGTGCACTACCACTTATAAAGAAGTTTCATCACCAGAAAAATACATGCTGGAATGATTCTTAGCAGGAGGCAGACTGTTAAAGGGTTTACCACTTTCTGACAGTAAACAAAACATTGTTTAATTCACAAGTTTTTCCATGCCTTGTTGATTTGGTCATATGAAAACTACATCCAAGTTGAGATGTTTGTCTTCATGTAATATAGATCTTCTCTGAGGAAATGGAGAATTCATAAATATCCAGTGCTATTATCATTTAGTAACCAGAAGTCATAATGCACAAGTATGGCAATGGTCCAGTTTAAACATGATAGTATGCAGGAGACCTTGAAATGTCCATACTTGTCCACCCTCCTTTCCTTCCTCCCAAGTTTCAGGTTCAGCTGAGGGTTTTCAGTAGATACCTTTCTAGACAATGAAATCCAAGTCTCCCAAAATCCATGTTCAAGATGTCCAAAATAGTGAATGAAGCATGGAAGCTCTTAAGTTAGTGGAAAGAAGACTATAATCTTCAACTCTACATACTTGCTGAGGTATACATTTGAAATTGAATATGACAGGAACAGTTTTACAGACAATATTTTTTTAAGGTTGTTATGAATCCTTGACCTCTCTTGTAGTTAAGCTGAGTTCTCTACTACTCCTCCCACAGCTTCCTTTAATTGTATCAGATTCAGATCTTCATTCTTGCCTTCCAAGCTAAGCATGATCTTGCTCCCTTTATCTCTCCTCTCATTTCTTTGAACTACTTTTCACCATGTCTGTTGTCTTGCTGCTAGCTCTGTATCTTTTCCTATACTGGTTTTTCACTATCCATCATGTAGCCCTACCTAGTTTTTATTATATCACACCCCACTCTATCCCTTTTTAAAAAAATACTGTTTTGTATTATGTGCTGTCTTTTCTCTTGCCTTCACAAAGTATAGTCTAAGATAAGGACTTTGCCCTTCTTGAGACTTTGTGTAAATGTATTTATTATGTGTAATCAAGTTTTTACATAAGGGCTTAAAATATGTGGAAACATTCATGCTCCAAGTTGAGGAGAGCATACAAGCTAAGAAAGGAAGTGCCAGTATTTTGTTGGATGTTTATTGCAAAAATATTTTCTTTGTGTGAACTTACCGTGTATACTGTGCCAACTAGAACAATAGTATTTGTCGAAGAGATACCAAAATATTATTGATTGGAAACAATTACCTTTTAAATTGCAAATTACTTCAGAAATAAAATTCTGCTGTTTGTGTGTGTGTGTGGCAATTTTGGACTATATATATATATATATATATAGTCCAAAATTACCATCACAGATAGTACGTATTTATTATTTCTAGGCTAGTTCAAGATTATAAAAATATATTTTTTTAATTTACATAGCACTGAGCTGTAACTTTAAACTATTCTTATTTGTGGGCCAGTTTTAGAAAGTGAATAAAAATGATACCTCTGATTTTTCTTGCAGGCTTTGCTGTCAAAAGATGCCTCATTTCTATATAATACACAGCTACCTTGCATGGCACCAGCCTCTACCTGGAGCAGTTATGAGCAGAGTACCAGAATACTAAAACATATGCCAGAATTGGACTCTTCTTTCCATCCTGTGTTATCATTCCCCTCAGGTGAGAGATGTCTAATTTCTTATTTCTAGCAGCTCATTATTGCATTTTAAAAATTACTGCATTTGTCATGTCTAGCTTTTAAAACATTGTAAAGCTTTGTCAATGAAATAACTTCTTCCAAGAAATTTCTTGCTTATGATTTGGCAAAGACACGCTGACAGATATACTCAGCCTAATTTAAAGGGACATTCATTTTAAAAAATTCATCCTGCTCTTTAAAGTCTTACTTTCTGTAGTTAAAAGTAGCAATTAAGAGGACTATAATCAAGAGATGAGAGGAGGCTATTTCACTTTTCAGTCCATTTACTGTATGCATTTGTCTTGCATAATTAGTCAACCCTCCTTGTTTAATTTAGTTTTTCATGCAGTAACATGCATACAGTTTTAAAAACTCATTAAAACATGATTTGTAAAGTGAAATCATAATACTTGAAACTAACTTCAACTAGGTATTAATAGATGGTATTCTGTTAAAATAGATGTGAAATACTGGTAAATCAACATTAAGGGCATAGACAACCAGCTTTTGAAACATTGAAAAGTTAAATAGGCTTGGAAACATTTAAAAAATTAATCATGTTAGTTGAGGGACATGTGGAGCCCCTGTAGTGCTTGCTCCCTGGCTGGAACATTTTAAAATTGTTCTCCAGAGCAAAAATAGCTCTCTAGGCAGGGGTCCCTACAGAGGATGGAGGATGTCTCTGGAGGAGTAAGGGGGACTTGCTTGCTCCCCCACCACCAGGCTTCCAATTCTCAAGTCCCAGTTCCCTCCTAACTCTTCACTCCTCCTCTCACCAGAGTGGAGAAATAGAGGGGACTGAGCCTAGAGAGCCTGGCACCAGCAGTGGGCCCTTGAGTGCTGCTGCATCACGGACCAAGGTATAGAAATAGGACCAAGCTGTCCGTTAGCCTACCAAACTGTCCACCCTGCTCTTCCTTCTTTCTCCAGGATGGGGAGCATGGAGCACTGTAAGATTCTGGATGACATTTTGGTCTTCAGCCCCCATGTACACATAACAGGAATTGAAATGCTTTAGAATAGACATTTCAAAAGGTACTATTTTGGATCACTTCAGCTGCTTTATGAACATTACAAAAGCCATGCATGTTTAAACAGCGGGCCCCTTGAAACATTTCATAGGCATTTGAAAGACTTCAGTTGTTACTTGTGTCCACACCTTAAGGTTGGTGGTTTAAAAAAGTTAGGAAAAATAAGACATGGTATGCTCAGACAGTGACTTCATCTGGGTTGTATTGGATGGAATACATGTGTGTATGTATATGTTATATGTGTCTCTGTGTGTGCATATATATGCACATTCACACATACACTGCAGTGCAACCAAGATATGTATATATTCGTGTACACAGAGAGACTGGGCTGAAGCAGCTTCTTTCACTTCCCTCTGTCCCTGGGGGTGATGTTCATACTTGGTATTGAATTTTGTCTGAGAGATTTCTGCCCTACGGAAACCTGCTACCAGGTGGTAACTGACCCATGTAGTAATCCCATCAATATTGAGGGCTTTCTCAGGATAGGATAAGCCTGAAATTAAGGCTGTTTTAGTGGTTGCAGCTCCTTAAGACTGTCTTGGATTCGTTAACCAAACCCACTTTTTGCCAGAGGTGTTAGTCTTACTCTCTTTTAAGATTTCTCGGCATTTTAATTTTCCTTACAATTATCCTAAGGTTCAGAAAGACTCTTAAAGAGAAGGTGATAACAACTTAGAATGTTTTTAAATTCTCTGTTGAAATCCTTCTGCTAGCCCTTACTGAGCTCCTGATCTCTAGATTTGATGCTTCTATTTCTATACCACCTGCCTGAAGGAGCAGCAACAAGAATGTCCAGACAAACAAGTGGGGGGTTAAAAAACTAACAGAAAATAATTGTTTTAAAGTAGAAAAAGAAAAGGGAAGAAATCAACTCTGAAAGAAGTTATAAAAGAAGTTATTTAATGGTATAGATAGAGGGCAAGACTTTTATTTAAGGTATCTCTTCATACCGAAAACGAGGAAGATAGCTTTTGTCTGTGTTCTTCCTGGCTTCTTGTATCCCTGTTTTTGCTTCTGAGGGTAAAATAAGGTCTCCTTAGGTCTCTTACAAGTAATAAGTATGTTGCAGTCAGACAAGTTCACTGAAATATTATTGCTTTTGGACAGGTCAGTCACCACCAATACAAAGCCTTGCCCTATAGATTTTCCATAGAATCAGAGATATTTGCCAAGCATGTCAATGGTTGCAGCAAACCTCAGGCCTAATAACATTTCTCTGTCTAGGAATCTGACCAGTTCAGGCATGTATGTAAGAAGCCTTGGAGGAGTCTCTAAAACAGATGTGTGCTGTTTCTCTTTTAGCCAGTGGATAATCTGGAAAAAAAAATTCCAACCCTTTTAATTAAAGGATGGGGGATTATAATAAAGACCCTGAAATATGCAGCTGATTCTCCCTTTCCCTACTCCCAAAAGACCAGAGAAGATAATTGTGATATTTCCTAGGTAAAAAGTAAATAGGAGAATAAAATGATTAGATCTTTATATTTCATAAGGTATGAGGGTGTTTCAGAAAATTATGACAGCTTTAAAATAAAAGCATTTTGTGTGCAATGATTATTTACTGGACCACATCACTACTCTATATAGTTGTAAATGATGGGTATGTTCAACAATGCCACTGTCAGTGTAGGTTCCTACTTATTGCACGCATTGATTTTTATTTAGAAATTGCCATTACTTTCTGAAACACCCTTGTAGAAAAAAAGAGCCAGCTTTAAAAAAATCTCTTGCAGGTCTCCTTTAATTCTGTGACAAAGAACAAGTTGGATTAATTCCAATCACTGAAATAAGTTCTTACTAGTTAATAAAAATTGGGGCTAGGAAGATTTTTGTACTGGGAGATGCTCAGCGCACATGAGACTAAGGTAACTTATAAAGGCTGGACGATCATCGCCCATCATTTTGGCTCTTTAATTTAGTCTTTTCTTTAATTTAGCAGCTGCCCATCTTACTTCTGTTGATAATTTATCTGTCTTTATGCCAAGCATGAAGACTTTATTTTTTTGTTTGTTTGTTCTTATTACTGTAATTTTGTTTCTTGAAAGGCTTCTCACACAGACCTCTTTTCTAAGCCTTTTTACCCTTACGACAACATCTAAATTCCTTGGCACGTGAGATTTGTTTTGCAGACTAACCCTTCCTTGGGTGGAACTCAGTAGTGGAACAAAGTGGGGATGACTGGGGCATCAGCTCTGGGTGCCAGTCCTCAGGGAGGTGGGGGGCACAGAAATAGCAGCAGCTGTGGTGCTGGCCTAGGTGCTACCCCCTGCCACTGGCAGTGGAGCCAATGACACTCCTGTGCACAGCTGCTGCCCAAGGAACTCTTGTGCCCAGTCCCACCTCTGGGAGAATTCAAACAGAAGGCATGTTCAACTTCCTTTTTGCCTTCTTTGTTGGGTCACCTGAGTCATTGTAGCCCAGTGGGAATGGGGCTGGGCCCATTGCCCCTGCCCTACCCATGCGTCTGGATAGGTCTGGGCTGCTTCCCCCCATACTCCCGCACATCCAGATTGGGGCTGTTCCACCCCAACTCCCTCACCTGCTCCTGGGCAGATGGATTTTGGTTAGGCTGTGCACACCCCCCCCCTGCGCAGCCAGATTGTTGTCAGGAAAGGTTTACCTTTTGTATAAAGAGGGAAAAAAACTGGTGGGGGTAAGTTCACATCAAAGTCCCTGTCTACATGTTTTCACTTTGTTCTCCTTCCAGCTATACATGACATCGTGCTTCACAGAGCTAGTATTTCATTTTACCCAAATGTCTTTCTTTCATTATTTCTTACCTGTTTGTTCTCAAGGTTTCTTTTTGAAGATATCTGTCCCCTACAGATGTCCTTCTCTGTGAGTATCTGATGACACTGGAGTGCTATACACAGGCAGTCACTTATGCCAGAGCTTGTTCTGTACTACCACCCCTTTTTGGGAGTAAGTGGACTAAAGGCAGCAATATTACTTATATTGAATATTATGCAGATTGTCATAGTTAGCATTTTAGACAAATCATGGCACTGTCTTAAGTTCTGAGCCCATTGCTGGTTTTCTGACTTGGTTGCATATGTGCCTCTTTCTTTGATTTTTCAGATATCCCTCTTCATATGTATTTTGAAACATTGTTAAAAAAGGACGAGATCAAAGCAGATCCAGTAGACACCTCAGCATTAGGGGTGGAATTTCAAACATCTCCTTCTAGTGGTATGTGATTCAAAATAGTTTAATGCTTTTAGAGCTTGCTTTAGCTTTTTTTGGTCAATACTTCCTTTCCAAAATAGTTTACAATCTGAACTGATCAGAAAGGAAGATAACAGGCAAAGAAGTTAGGAGGTGGGAGATGATGAGGAATATAGGAAGAAAAATTATCCCACCCACATAAACACGATTAGTTATGCTCTGGGTGAATGTCATTTGAGAGGAATAGGAAAGTGAAATCCTCTACCCTCTAGCCTTTGTTAGGGTTTGAGTCTTAGACTTGATCAGGAGCAAGATATATAGTTGTAAGCACCTTCGTACTGGTATAACAATGTTTACACTTCAACTGTATCAACTATTAAACTAATACGTTTACAGTGGTAAAAAAAAATGAGCCGTCCTGAATCTTTGTACTACTTGGGAGATACAAGGAAACTGCAAATGACAGGAAAGAAACCAAGAAAGGACAGTTTTTAGACATAATTGAATTCAGTGGAATTTGTTTAAATATCTTGCTGAATTAAGAACCTGACTGACTCTGGTTGTCATTCCAGACTTTTAAACATGCGTGTGTCTGACCTTCTACATAATTATTTGGATTGATAGTTGATTCAGTTGCTTATTTTTCTTTGCTGTTTAGATTGTCTTTTAGTTGCTTTTCTCCTTAATTCTCTTTTCAAGATAGATGAAGTTAGTGTATTTATTGAAGAGCATATGTACATATATATATGTGTATATATGTAAAGTGTATATCTTACACATGTGCATAAATAATATTTATTACATATAAGTTATAGAAATTAGCAGCAGCACCCAAAATATAGTAGTTTCACTTGAGTTCTAGGGGACCATAAAATATTATATTTTTCAGGAAATTGGCCTTGCATAAGGTACCTTCTCTACATGGTACATTTTGCCTTTTCCACTTTTTTCTTCAACTGCTTTTTGTCACATGTATGATATAAAATCTTTTCTTGCACCTCTAACTGCTTTAAAAGACCTTTTTTATTTAACCAATGTGTATTGACCCATGCAGAAATATGAATAAATTCTTAGATATTTTGCTTTTGATACAATCTTTTACAACATTCTCATGAAAAAACTAAAGAAATTCAGACTGGTAGATGAAAGTACTCTAAGGTGGATACACAACTGGTTGGATCATCATGCTCATTGATCATCAGTGACTCAATGTCTGTTTGGGAAGTGGTATTGAGGGAAGGTTCCCCAGGGGGTTGTCAAGGGTCAGGTATTAACTTCTTCATTAATGATGGGATTGAGTGCACACTTACCAGATTTGTGGATGACACCAAATTGAGTGGACTTGCAAGCACTCTGGAAAGTTGAATTAGTATCTAGAATGACCTGTATAAACTGGAGAAATAGTCGGTATTCAGCAGGGATCCGGGTTTTCCATTTCCCATGGGAAATCAGAGGAAAACACAGATTTCTCATTTTAATGGAGAAACCCACAGATTTTGCAGTTTTGCAAAGAGTTCTCTGCTGGCTGGCAGATTTCCAGCCTGCAAGGGGCTGGAACGGAGTGGGTAGAGAGTGCTCAGGCCTGGAGAGCAGCTCCCGTAGGTAAGTGGGGGGTGGGGAGAGGGAGTATTGAGGCCCCCATAGGGAGGGAGTTGGGCAGGGCTGGGGCTGCTGCCCAGTTGGGTGGTGTGTGAGGCCTGGGGCTGTAATGCACGGCTGCATGGCCTGGGTATGGAGTGCCACGGGGCTATGAGTGGGTCAGGTGGGGGCAACTCCCCGCCACTGCACTCATTCCCAGGCGGGGGGGGGGGGACCCATGCCCCCCAGATCGATGCATGGGGCAGGGGCAGGCATAGCCTGCCCACTGTGGGTTCAGGCTCCTGCCCTGCTGCCCTCTCCTAGGGCCTCCGCAGCCCAGTGGGTGTGACCCAGTGCTGGAGAGAACAGCAGGGCTGCATGGGGATCTCCTTGCCACTGCAAGCTCTGTACTGCCCTGGTGAGTCCTCTGCCCACACAGCAGCAGTGAGGGACACAACCCTGTGCTGCCAGCCCTGCGGCTGCCATGCAGGCAGGGCAATGCAGAGCTCACAGTGGCAAGGAGATCCCTGTGCGGTCTCACTGTTCCCTTGTAGTGCCGAGTCACACCCTCTGGGCTGTAGAGGCCCTGGGGGAAGGAGAGCAGGGAGGGAGCATGAGCCTGCAGTGGGCAGCCTGTCCCCACCCTATGCACAGATCTGAGGGGCACAGGTCCCCCTGCCCCCCCAGGAGTGCAAGCAGGGGGGTGGATCTGCGTTCCATGCTGCTGCAGCAGCTGCCATGTCCTGCTGGAAGCAGAGGGCTGTGGACCTGAGTCCCTGGCTCCATAGCTCTGGCAGCTGGGGGGCCCCTCCAGCGGGGCTGGGGGGGCCAGGGAGCTTTGGGTGTGGGGTGAGGGACACCAACAGGGCTGGGAGAGTGAGGGGCACAAGCAAGGCCAGGGGTTATGGGGGGTGCAGTGTGAAGGTCACTAGCAGGGCCAGGGAGTTGTGAGGAGGAGAGTGAGGAGCACCACCAGGGCTGGGGGGGTTTGGGGAGGAGAGTGAGGGTCCTTTCCTTTTAATCATAGATTTTGGGGTTTTTTGCAATTTTTTTTATCAGTGAATTTTCAATTTTTTTTGTCAGGGAAAACCAGGATCCCTGATAATCAGTTAGATGAAATTCAGCAAGAACATGTACAAATTCTTGCACTTGGGACAGAATCATTGCATACATAATTACAGACTGGGGAATAATTTGCTAGGATACCTTTACACAGAGAAGGACATGAGGGTTACATGGACCATAACATGAATAGGAGCCAACAGTGTGCTCTTGAAAAGTGTGCTCTATGAGAAGACTTTGGCCTGTCATTTGAGTTCTTTGTTTCTATGTACATCAAAGATGATTACCACTTTGTTTCTGATTGCAAGCATCTTCAGCTCTTTCTTTCTTGTAAGTTGCATCTAATATTCAACTTTAAATATTCAGCTTTACAAACGTCTGTTCTGTTGTAGACTATAATCAACATAATGCTTCTCTGAGACAATGGAGCAGTGGATATTTACCAAATTCTAAACCTCAAGCAGTATCAGGAACATCTGACCAGGTATCAGATGGAAGGAAAAAAAGGCATCTAAGTGAGACAGCAATAGGTAAGGCAAAACTAGGGATACCCACAGCTACTATCTTTCTGAAAATGCATTGTATAGCCTTTCAAATAAATGAGTTTTTTTAATCAGAAAAATAACCTTAAGAAACTATATTTTAGAGAGGCGTGAGAAATGGGCTAATAAAAGAAATCAAAACACCGCCAACAGAATAATAAAATAAATGCAAACCATTTAAAACACAGCTTTTTTGGCCCAATCTTAATTCTGTTTCAGAGTAGTAGCAAAACTAGTCATGCTTCTGTCTTTAGTATACTTCTTAAAGGAATTGCTTAACATAGTTGTATTTTTGTGATTCTGCATGTCTAGGTTATTATTACAGGAATTTTTTATCATATTCAGTGAAACACAGTGAATTAATAGATAACTTTATAAATCATTTAGCCAAACATCTACTATTTCTATAAGCTGGTCAGCTATGTTAATTTATTATTTATTGTGGTTCCAAGTTCTGGTTTTCTTTTAAACCATTAAATACTGTACAATTATATGCAAGCCTCTTCATCAGGGTATTGGAAAGTCAGTGTTTAAAAAAATAAATAAAAAATTGCACATGTGTATCAGTGTTAGGATGATCATGGTACTTATAGACCAGTGAGTTATATTTCAACACCAGGTCAGAGGAATTAGCAGTGTCCAGCCTGAACAAACAGCTGCAGAAGCTGTCCAGCCCCGGGCCCTGTGGACATTCAGTGACACTTGTATCATTTTGATTCGGGTTTCTTGGCTATGTGCTAATTTGGCTGTTTGTATTAGCTCCCTCCTTTCTCTTGCTGTCACTTTAACTTTGTATATACCTCATAATGCCCTTCTGTGCAGCCCATGTGCCCCTTGTTCCTTTTGCTTCAGTGTCCCCTCTTTCTTCACTTTGTTTTCACAGTAGTTTATACTCTTCTAACTATGCCCTCCTTATCCACCCCAAAGCTGGAACTAACACATTTGCTTAAATAATATTGCTCACTGTGCTTGCCTGTGTCTTATACCCTTCCCTCTACTCTGTGTCTTATACCCTTCCCTCTACTCTCTCTTGTGTATTTACACTGTAAGCTCTTTGGAAGGGGTCTGTGTATACAGGACCTAGGACACTGAGGTTCCTTTCTTGGTTGACACATAGGCAATGACATACGGGTGACTAAATAATTATAATGGGAAGTAATGAAAAGGTCAGATTTGTACAGGATACCCAGTTGTTTTGGGTAGTCAACTGAAAAAATGAGTTAGGAACTACTAAGGCTCCAGGTATTTGGTTGAGCAATGTAATGGCAGATGAAACTGGGTGTAGACGAGTATAATGTGTTGTACAAGCAGTGATTTGAACTATTCACAAATTACAGTGAACGTAATTCCTATGCTTGTAGCAATAGATAATAAAGAAAGTGACATTTTCAAGTTTGTAATTTAGGTTCTGCTGACAAGTTTTTGAGCATTTTAAAAATAATCTGTTCTCACCATCACAGTTTTCTTATGAGAGCATGCTGCTTTGCAACTCATTTGTGCGTAGCAGAAGAAGCTCTGTCTTGTTGGTGTGAATGGCCCAGTACAGCATATTTATTCCTAATCTGGGCTCTGTCCAGGAAAAAATTATCCATGGGGTGGGTCAGCCTAGTGAGCAAGGCAAAAATAAAAGCTTGGTGTCAAGTTATTGTAATGCTACCTAGGAGACAGGATTTCATGCATTTGATCCACTTTGTACATTAGTGTTCTCTTTAGAAGTTGTTTTTACCACCATCCCTTGCATGGAATTCCCCCTGCTTCATACTGACCATTCTTATGCTCAATTAGTATTCACATAATTTGTTTTAAGATGGGGCTCTATTCTCTTCCTTCAAGTCTGGATAGGAAGGAACTGGGGACCAACTGTGGCTTGTTTTTAAAATTCTAAAAATGGACTATACACCGGGATTGAATAAGACTACTCATGAATTTGCCTAGATTCCTGAGCCAACACTAGAAAAATCAGATTAACAGGTTAGGAAAGAAATTTTGTCTTCTAGTTCCAGTTGGCCACGAGCCAGGAAGAAAGTCTCGGGGGATGTGGAGTGGGGCACGGACGAACTTATTTGGGTCTGTAATGGCTACATTCCCTGTTCAGCATGAAATTCAAGAATATTGGTTACATATAAACTCTTAGAGCTTCTGTAAAAGAAGCAGGATTTGGTTTTCTGAAGCTGCTTCCTCGAGGGGGCCGCCTCATTTAAAATAGGGAGACAGTTTTTGGGGATAGCATGCATGAGGGTGAATTTGGGATAGGGAACATCTGTAAATGGTTATGTTAATGGTGTTCATGAAACCTCAGGGTTTCAGCTCTGACCTTCTAGAAATATTTTATTCCATACCATGTGGAAAAATCTCTAATATAATAGATAACAATAGCTTTATTTTGTTTGTTTTGTTTTTGTGGCAGGAGAAAATAACAGTAGGTTTGAAGCATTTTCCTTTCAGCGTACAGGACCAGAATCCCTTAACAGTTTTACTGCAGTGTCCAATGTCAGTGTGCTATCCAGATCTACTCCATCACAGGTAAAGCAAAGATTAAATGGATTTCATTAAATCACCCACAGAGTGTTGATGGTACAAGCTTTATGCACGTTCCTTAGTTTTACACTGTAATGCAGTTTTACATGTTCATTGATTAAGCTTGTCTAATTCTTATTGGGAAAGTAATGTGCCTAAAACACAGAAATGTATTGTCATAAAATAGCTTCTAGACCATGTAGCTAGACTGTATAATTAGTTTATAAATAATATTTGTGTAAAATTTCATTTAAAACCTCATTAAATGATTTGAAATTTGTGCTCCCGGTGGAGCTGCACCTAGAGGCTTCAACTACTCCTCTTTATTGAGCTTCGCAATATTGCCTGGCAGTGTAAATATGGTTATGGTAGTTTACCCAGATGCATCTTGGTAAGCCAAGACATGTCAATTTGAAACTACCTGTTTACTGAACCTGATAAAATCACTGGTAAACTTTGATTAAGGGTGGTATCCTGGCCTCATGGAAATGCATGCCAAAGCACTGGGTTTCAATGCTGTAGTCTGCATTTTTTTCAGTCCTGTAGTATACAAGATGCGTCACTAGTCCAAATTGCGTAATCTATTCTAAGGATAAAAATATATATGGTGGTGGTGGTGATGTTGCATTTCCTTCCTTAAATGATCCCTTTATGCAAGTGGTGAACTTCTTTCCTTTAAACATATTAAATGCGAACTGATTCATGCTGAACTGCACTCTACTTCTCAGGTGAAAATAAAAAGTTTGCAATTTAGGGTAGCTCATGGTTTAAACTGAAACTCTCTACTGTAATTTAGAAGAGTTGTGATGCGCTTAGAATCTACACACTTGAGAGGAGAGACTGAATAATTTAGAGAGAAATATTGAGAAATTCAGTATCCCCTCTACTTCCCAGAAAATGTCTCTGTCTTCTGCAGACTTTGAAAAGAATAGTTTTCTTGTGGGTTGTTCTACATTAAGTATATCAAACATGTGACTCACAGGATGGATGGGGCTGGGAATTTGGGGGCAGGGTAAGTGGGGTGAGGCCTGCTATGGAAATCCAGGGGACGGAGTCTTTCCTGCTGCCCCAGCAGACATGGAGGTGAGTGGTGGCTCTGGTAACCGCCATGCCACTGTTCACCCCACTGCCACCACTGAGTCTGGATGTGGCCCAGGAGGCTCTTTGCAGTTTGCATACAACCTGTGAGGAGCCCTGTGGTACGGACCCAGTACAGGGGCATAAGCTTGATACCCCCGTTCTGTACTGGTAAATTTAGGCTGTGGTCTTTTAGAATTTTTGTTTTTATTAAAATTTTATATTTGTAGTGGTCAAACTACAGATTAGATTAAATTATTATAGAATGCTTTCCATATAGCCTGAACATAATGAAGGATGTAGCATTAATAGGTTTTTAAGAAGTTCCCAGTATTAAGTGCAGTAGTGAAATCAATGGACTTTGCTAAGAACACTGAGCACTTCTGAAAATCCAGTCCTAAAATGTTACTGTTCTTTCTATCAGATGAATTTACAGAAGTTTTCTTGTTTAGTTCTGTGAAGCTTCTATGTAGCTTTTATAATAAAATTAATGGCATCCCTGTTTCCACTAATTATACAGCACAATGCGAGACGGAGATTGAGAAGTGAGAGCTCATATGATATAGACAACATTGTTATTCCTATGTCACTGGTCGCACCTTCTAAATTGGAGAAGCTGCAGTACAAAGAAATCCTTACTCCAAGGTATTTTTACACCTTTACTTGTGCTTGCACAACCAAGATTAAATTCAAATATAGTCAGTTTCAAAATAATGAGATAAAAATATACTAGGGTACTACAGGCTTGAGGTTCCCTGCTCATAATTAGAATTTGCTGTCATTTTGGTAAACTAGTTCAGCAGAAAATAATCCCCTCAAACTGCAGGAAAATATACATTGATATTCCCCGCAAAAATCCTTGCAGTGTTTATATTAAAAAAAACCAAACAAACCCCAACAATTCTGATCTTGAGGACTTAAAGTACATTTTTAATATAATGTATTCTGGTATGTGATTCAGTGATCACCTCACCTTAATCATTATTTTGTTTGTAATTTCCCTGTAATTGAGTGAATCATCAAAAATAGCAGTACTCAAGTTCTTTCTTCTGTAAATCTGTGACTTGTATTTCAGGATTTGTTTTGCTTTTAAGGACTTAAGATAATCCTAAAGGAACACTGTTAAGGATGTTGTTTTGAAATAACAAAAAGATGTTATGTAACCTTTGTCAATGCTTTTACATGATTTTTGTTAATTTACCTGATTTTAGATGTGTTTACACCAGAGGCGGACAATTATTTTGGGTGGAGGGCCACTTAATGAGTTTTGGCAAGCCATCAAGGGCTGCATGACACGCAGCCAGGGGCAGATTAATATAATTTTCAAAAATTTTTAGGGGTCCTGTGGGCCAGATAGAATGGTCTGGTGTGCTGGATCTGGCCCATGGGCCACATTTTGCCCACCCCTGGTTTACACATTTCCTGGCAATGAAGCTGATTGAAACAGATCAGTCTCAGTTCACTGCTGAAGTAAAAAAAATGCTAAATTTGGATGAATGTATTTTAATTAAGACTTATTTCATTCATAGCTGGAGAGTTGTTGACCTTCAACCTTTGGAACAGCCTCCCATAGGTAAAGAGGAGGTAGGCTACATTTATATAAGCCAAGAGTTTATGCTGCATGGAACATCTTTCTATATTTTAAGTATTCACTGATTTCATGAAAATTCTAATAAGTAGAACACTTTAAAAATAAGCTAAGTATACTATAAAAAACTTTCTAAAACTCTGCAGTAAAGTGTGCGCATGTGTGCATATGTACAATTTCTGTGCGTATGTACAAATAAATATTAAGTTTAATGGTATATTATGTTTCTATTTTCTTGTTCTATTTGACAGCACCTAATGGCAATAGCAGTATGAATATCTCCAAAAGGAAATGAAAGAACACAGGAGACAATCCTGGCATTTAAGCACCACTTTGCCCACTTTTTTCTGAGTTCTTTTGTCTCTTACATCTTAGAAACACGACGCATATGCATCATATCTCCTGATATATTTTTTCTTTCATTATTGTCCTTTTTAGTTTCAGATGAATGGGGAAAAAGAAGTAGAACTACAGGAGAAAGTAGAGGATTAGAGTAAAGGAGGGATGTGGCATGTAAGGTTCCTTACCTTAAAATGTGTACCTTTTGAATAAAAGCTCTAGCACAAAACAACCAAGCCAGGGATCCAGTAGTATAGCCTTTTTGTTGGCCACCTTCTCGATCCCCATATGCAATTTTAGAAAATTCTGACAATGGTGAAGTCTCTAGAGGCAAAAGGGTAATCACTGAATACCCAGATTTGCTCATGGCTTCTCTTCCTGTACAAGTACCATCAGACAGCCATTTTTCTTGGCATGTAACAGATAAGTAGGAAATGTTTATCTGTTTCATTTCCTCTTTGTTTTTTGTGGGCCACCAGACATTCTTATCCCTTTGTTAGTGTTTGTCTATTTATCTCCCTTTATTGGGAGGGAGGGGATCTGTTTCTCCTTTCTGCTTCCTAGCAGTGAAGCCGCAGCACTCCTCTTTGTATACTATAATTCCTCTTCATCGCCCACTGCTGTTCCTCCATCAGTACCATGGGTCAGTTTGCTTCCTTCCTGTATGGCCCTTGACGCTCTGGTTTGAAGAACATTTTCTTCTCCAGGTGGAGTGTGAGCAGACCATCAGATCTGTTCTGTAGTCTGTGGTTCTTTTTCTTCCCCAACATCTTGCAGTTTTGCGGTTCCAGTGGCCAGACCAGAAAAGGCCTCAGTATGTCATCACTGCTGTTCTTTGTACTTATATTTGGCACTACATGCAGTGTATTCTGGGCTCTAGAGAATGTCTCTATTCTACTGTCCCCTTCCCTTCACTTCGTTCATGAGATTCTTAGTGTTCCCACAGATACTCCCTAACCCGCTTTCTTTCTGTTTAATGCTGTCTTTGTTGTGGCGGCAATTCTGTAGCTATGACAGAATTACTGCTGAAGCTGAGCAATAAAAATGATGAATTAAGTATGTAGCAGACATTTCCTCTTTGGGGAACCGCTGGATAAGGCAGCTAAGGAGCACTGCTTGCTCAAGAAATTGCTTCCTTAGCACTTATTTCTTTCCTCTTCTGTTAGTCCTGATGTCTTGTTAAAACTGGTTTCTAGCAACCACTGCTTCCTTCTTTCCAGGGTTTTAAGGGACTTGATTTTCACACAGGGTATTTGTTTGCAGAATTCCAAAGATGTCTGTGGTTACTGGGACAGCTCTGGATCTCACACAAATGCAACTCCTGTTATATTCTGTTGTGTGTTACATTTATTTTGCAGAAAGGACTGATATATCTGTCTTTAAAATATGTATGGAATAACTAATTGAACCAGTGTGATTCATGTGACACTTAGGCCAGAAGGTGCTTCAAGCGGTACAATAGAATAGCTACAGGTTATGTTGGAGTTTGCTGTTTGCTATATTTTCTGTCAGATGCTGGTCATCAAACAAAGGAAAATAACCAGTTGTTCTGTTTGTCCTGAATGTCTTCTTTCATCTTTCCTGCTCCTATGGAGAGAGTCTGCCATTTTGTGATTGTTTTACTGTTTAGGGACATGTTTGGTTAAAGAAGAAATAAGCTTTCTGGTGTTTACCATTTTGGTCTTATTTCTTCCTCCTGTTCTTCCACACATTTACTTCAGGATGCAAACTACTGGCTAGCTGTTGCTGTATTGGGGTAGTTTGAAAGGAGAGAGGTGAAAAAATAGAATTACTTGTCATCATTTTTTTTCTGTTTTCTACTGCATCAATTTTGTTTGGTTTAATTTGTCTGACTAGCTCTCAAACTCAGGGTTGTTCCTTGTGCTGAAACCAAACAAATTTCAGTTCAAAAGTATATATTTTAATGAAAGATATGAGTAGGGAAAAATATACTTGTGCAAGATATCTTTTAGCTTTTCTGTTGCATGGTTTCCTGTTGCACCATGCAGATGTGCAGCACCTAGGTTTTTTGCATAGCCACTGAGTGGCACACTTTAACATGTATAGAGTTGCACAAAACACAGTTGCATCATTCCATGACTGTATACACACATTTAAATAATCTGAGAAAATTCTTTCAGGTTTGTTCTTCTGGTAGAAAAATTTACCCAGAGCCACATGTACAAACATTCAAATGCTGCGGGCTTGAAGAGTAAAGAGCCTTCAGTGCAGAGGCTGTGCAGCTGTGGAGGAGGGCGGGGTTGTGCACAAATCCCAGTATGTTCTGCTGGCTCCTTTAGTCTTCTTAAGACAAATGGCAGTAGTGTATAGGGAAGCTCTAACTGGTTGACCAAGACTCCCCATGGTCAGCCTGTGTTTCCTGCAGTACAATGTGGTGATTGTGAAAGGAGCACGTTCTGCTCCCTGTTGGACAAGCAGAGTCCAAGAAGCAACACACTGTCTCCCGGGGGGCAAGGGATGCTGGAGGACTAATATTACTACAGCTAGGGATTTTCTTTTTTTTGTTTTATCTCAGTTCCTTTAAAAGCTATGAGAACACAAATACAAAAGCCTTTATTTACACGATAAAACTATACAGGCCAGGATTTTCAAAAGCAAAGAGTGATATTTTTTTTTTTTTTTTTTTTTTGAGTGCCCAAATGAGGATACTTTTTTTTTCTATAGGATCTTTGATATTCGGTGGTGGGAACTCAGCACTTTCTCCAAATCAGTTCCCTTTAAGGTGTCACCAACTGGATGTAAAAATATTAAGCACCCAAAATTGACGGTCATTTCTTAAACCCTATGAGAGTAAAGACAGAAATGTCAAGAAATGGTCGAGTCAAGATTCTGGTATCTACTACACTGTACATTCTAAAAGCATTGGTATAGCTTTTGAATTTTCTGACTTTTCTATGTTCATATTGCAAGCTGTCTTGAATTAGTTGTAAAGTAATATTAGTTTATTAAAGCATTGCTTGTTTCAGTAACGACCAACTCTTGTGTATTGTTAATAAGCTAATGAACAGTTTATGAGCCGCTGTTCTGAAGGTTTAAAATTTAGTGGGCATTGTCTACACGTGCACTTTAATGTGCAGTAGACTATTTTACTGCGCATTAAAGCATCACGTAATAAAAAACCATGACATTACACTAATGTGTGCTAAAATAGTCTACTGTGCATTAAGCGTCACTGAAAAAGTGTGCAAATGTGCTACTGGACACATCTACACATGTTATGTTGCCATAGCAACACACAAAATGATGTAGCGTCTGTGGGCAAAAAACGTGACTCTGCAGCTATGTCGCCGTAACAGTGTACTTCCTTGGTATAGTGAGCTGCTATGGCAACATAGGGGCTAAAAATAACCATGCGATATCGGCATGGTGCAGTGCGGGCTGTTACTGTGCCATCATTTAGTACTTCCAGATATACTGAATGAGGAAACAGTAACAATGGTGCAACAGGGGCAAATGTAGATGTGCCCACTGTGCAATAGTGCAGCCTAATGCACATTAATTTAGTACCTCACACTGGAGGGACTAAATTTAATATGTGTTAGAAACGCATCAATACATGTGTAGACGTGTCCACTATTTCCCATTAAGTTGAAATTTGAAATGCAAAATACTTAAGCTGCTATCCCATGATTTTTTTTTTTTGGTCATGGAACGTACAGTATAAATAATTCAATATTCTGCTACATGTATGATGAGAATCTTGCCAAAGTAGGACTATTTTTATTCAGTATGACTGCACGTTGCTGCACTAGATCAACTGTGAAAACTAGGGTAATGAAGTTATGTCTGTCTGTCGTCTTGGGCTAATCATTAGCTAGTGATTCATATTTCCACACTGTTTCTGGTCAGGCAGGATGGATGCCTGGTAAGACACTGTGGGAGAATCCAGATCTTTATTCTGATTAAAACATTTGCCTCAGGTCAGATAATCAGATACGTCTTGTGGACAGATCCCCTCAACATCACTACCAGGTTCATATTCTATCACTTGATAATGATTTTTTTTTTCTTTGCTTGTAGTCAAGGTAACCAAAAAGCATTTATGTTCACATTTTTCAACTTCATATAATATTAAGTATATATTAGTGTAAGCTTGACAGAGACATATATACAACCAATTATAGAGTTTTACAAAGAAACACAGCCAAATTCTGCCTGACTGTAGTGGAGATCGCTTTGGCAATCAATATGATATTTCATCCCATATAACAAGCCACAGTTTAGATTAAGAACATATATTCAGTGTATGCCTTTTGTGGATTATTATAAAACCATCTTTTTAAATATTGTACAATTTTAAGAGATTTTTAAAAGCTCTTTTCCCTTGAAGAGAAACATTGATTTTTTTTTTTTTTTTTAAAGGAAGCTTGTTGAAACCTAAGTTAACTTTTTCACATAATGAAAAGACTAAGCAACTTGCTATGAAAAGTATTTTCAAAGTCTATGTAAGTTTTTCTTTCAAAGTTGCTTTTTGTTTCAACTTCAAAGGAAATGTTATAGCAAAGGAAAATTTGAAGTTCTGTCTGAGGGAGTAGCGCTTTGGCAGTGTGTAAAACACTCACCTTCAAACTGCATTGTTGACCTTGATGAAGAAATCTGTAGCAAAGTACAGAAATTACAAATGTCTTGAAAATCACTGTTAAATACTAACAAGAGGAGACCTGATTAAGGAGACTCATAAAATAGGGAAAACAACTGACAAATTAATTTATACATTTAACATACATAAATACGAAGTAATGACTATTTTTGCAAATAAATCACAAGACAATGCAGTTCATTTGTATCAAAGACTGAGAGAAACTGGATTAAGAAAGGAGGGATTCTGGGCAACTAGCCTTAAGAAGTAGGTGTGCTATGGCCTAGTTCCCAAGCCCAGTGAAACCAATGAGAGTCTCCATTATATTGTTGAATTTAAGATCAAATTCTCAGTCTCTAGCAACAGATTACATTAGAGCTATGTTCTCTGGTCAGTCATGGAATAGCAGTTTCAAAAATATTTGCACAGTTAGAGACAGTTTTGTTCATTCTGTAAAACCAGGTACATAGCACAGTTTCTGGAGAAGCCATATGTCTACAGGCAGTCCTCGGACTTGCAACACAATTGGTTCCTGAAAGCCACATTGTAAGTCGAAACATTGTAACTTGGAACCGATTTTCTCGTAGGAACAGTTTTATATATGGGGGATTGGTTCCTGAACCAAGGCCTGATACCCTATTTTCACAAAAAATAACCTAGAATTTTGTACTCAATCAATTATAGGTGAGTAATATAGCTAAATTAATGTATGTAATATTCCCAAAAGGAGTACTAAATGATGGTGCACTAACAGCCGTGCTGTAGGGGCACATGTAGACACACCCCTTGTAATTAATTTTTCTCCTTTGAACTTCACCACAAACTGGGAAGGGAAAGTAGCTCTTCAAATATCTGCCATTATGAGCCTCAGTTTCATGGCTACTGTCTCCCTTCATTTTTAAGGCTTCTAATAGTGGCCCCGAACCTCGTAAGAGCCTTGAAAATGATAGGAAGGAGCTAGTCAGTTTTGGGGCGACTCATTGCAGCACTGATAATATTGTGTGCTTTTGAGCTTACATTAAGTTTAGACAAGTATCTGCTGAGGTAAGTTGTTTTTTTCTAGTCTTGAGATTATGCACTTAAATTTACACTGGATTCAGAGATTTCAGAGATTTCTAGGGTCACAAGGGACCTGGTAGGTCATTGGGTCCAACCCCCTGCTCCAGGCAGGAAAGAGTGCTGGGGTTAAGTAACCCCAGCCGGATGCCTGTCTAATCTCTTCTTGAACACCTCCAAGGTAGGAGAAAACACCACCTCTCTTGGAAGCCCTTTCCATATTTTAGCAACCCCCACCATAAAGAATTTCTTCCTTATGTCCAATCTAAATTTATTCTCCTTCAGTTTGTGGCCATCATTTCTGGTAACCCCGAGGGGCGCCCTGGTAAACAGAGTGTTCCCTATTCCCTGCTGACCTCCCCGATGAGTTTGTATACATTCAGTTTGGATATTACATTCAGTTAATAAATTACATTCTTTTACAGCTCCTTGACATTTATGGAGTTGAACCTCTCTCCTATTAGAGTTCCTTTGGCACTGCAGCCTTAAAATTAATATAACCAGCTAGGTGGGAATTCCTTCTTAATAGCCCTTCTTCTAGTCTCCTTTCCCTTTGAAGTGGGAATGGCTGGCATGCACAGATGTGGCTTTAGCGTTCTTTTAGTGATCTCTAGCTGCTGGAACAAACTTTTGAGCCATCTGCAGGCACAGTAGATTGGAGCACTACTGTCCTAAACTATGACAGAGTGAACCAATAAAGAAATAGGTCCTAGGGTTTGGGGGAAGACAACGAATAACTCCTTTGTGTGCACGCTCCCGTTGGCAGCTGTGCCAAAGCGGCAAACATACTTTGCTACGCTCTGCAAAAGAAGAAGAGAAAGTCGCATGTTCTCCGTGCAGGGCAGATTTGGTGTTTGGATTCAGAGGCTTCACCAGCAGATTAGATCTTGTTCTCATTTGAGCAATTATTACCTTCCTCAGATTAGATCCTGAGTGAGTCCTGCATACGGCTTACTAAGAAATTGTATACTGTGAAGCGGAAACTATTTTCTGCCTGGTTTTGTAGAAGGAATGTGGTGCCTCAAGTTTGCCCAGTCCATTTTATTTGAGATGTTTTTGTTCTCCTTTCATTGTCATGCTTATATTATCATGTGTTTAAAATGTACCCAGCAAGTACTGCTGCTTCCTGCTCTCCTGCGGAAAGGACTTATCTCTTTCATGCACCCTTCTGTGGAACATTAACCTAGAGTTCATTGTATTCATTCATACCAACCTTAGTTCATGAATTTTGAATCTTATACTTGCAAAGCTATCGTATCATATATCCTTCCTGATGCAATTCTAGTTGTCTGTTCGGCCATTTACTTTCCTAGTAGAAACTACAGTAGCCACAGGCCTGAGTGAAATCTAGGCCGGCATGGCAGTTGAGCTTACTCTGGTTCCAGTCTTATAGCTACTTACTGTGTTGGATGAGACATCCAAACAGCAGACAGTGTTTCTTGCAAAACTGTCATAGGTATCCATGCGAGTCCATATGCCAGCGCCCAAAGAATTCAGGGCTTTTTGATGTGCTGCCAGCTGTTCTGATTGTTTCTGCCATGTTTCTATAACTGAGATTTGTAAGGATAGCAAATGAAAACAGTCTTTCATTCTCTCTCCGGGTAAACATTTCCCTGCCTTTCCATTTGGACATTGCTTGCTGTTCTGTGGAATGTGGCTCTGTAGAGGCATTTCTTTGACAAATGAAAGTTCTTCTTAGTAACTAGAGTTCTCTCTTGACGTTGTCCCTGCTGATCTACACACCCTGCCCTGAGTTTTGGATTTTATTTCAGTGAAGAGAGAGAAGCTAGGGGCACAGGCATTTGTGACTTGGCTTGAAGCTCTTAGGTGCCTTGCGTAATGTTCAACTGTCAACTTTATAAAATACCTCCATTAATACAGAACACATCTGCAATGTGGATCTGTAGCGACTGCAACTGGGTAATCTTCTTCCTTTTCTTTTCCATGGTACCATTCTATGGATTCACATTCATCACTCTTTCAAATACTCTTTTGTTTTGGCTCGAACTGTCAGTTTTCATTACTCAACAAAAATGTTTTGGTAAAGTGCAGCTTGTTCCTTCAGTATCAAATTCTGAAAGAGCCTTTAATATGCACCTGTAGACACAGTACTACTGTTCACTTGATATTCAAACTAGTAACCTCTTATTTTTAAACTTAGAGTAGTCCTCTTATACAACTGAGATCCTCACAAAAGTGTACAAAATAGTGATTTTAAAAGTGGAAGCATCATACTAGTTCTTCTTATTGTATTTTAACCCGAATGTGTAAGTTTTACTTTGTATACCTCAGCATATGTTCAGTACTTCTTTCTTGTGATTTTGAAACAGATTTTCACAGAACTGTATAAAAACCATTGTATTCAGTTTCAGTGATGATTAGTTCATAATCATGATAGCAGCCATTCTGTACTTATAATTGCAGATGGAAGACCTCTCAGATGAAGCTTTTACTTCACGTCACATACAATATGAAGAGAGAGAGAAAACAAGATGGTCATTGTGGGAGCAGAGCCGCTGGCCTAGAAGAAATAGCAGGCAGGTGTATCCACTTAAATGGAGTATTCTTAGAGAATCACTACAGTTTTGTTGTTAGTGCGAGTTTCAGAAATGCCATCAACATGATGCAACTTTGAAAATGAGGGCATCCACCCATCAAGTGATTTGTTACAGACAGCACTATGCATATTTAATATATAGAAATGAAAACTTCTGGAGTTCTGCAACTTAAAGAACTGGATCATTTGGGCATACAGTGAATAAAATACTGGTTTATTGAATTTATCCTGTGCCACTATTCCCTGCCACTCTCAGTAATCATGGATGTAGAGAGTGAGACATGACCTCACATTTAATAAGCTGACTTAGCTGAAAAAGTCAAGTGTAATAATGGAAAGGAGTATCACATTCATGGCATTAGAGGCATGCTTCAAATACCAAATTCTGCTAAGTGGTTTGAGCACTCTGAATTTTCAACAGTCATGTGTGTGAAGGAAGTTTAATACTCTGTCTAGTGCAAAAGCCTATAATAATTGAACAATCTTACAAAAACAAAATATATTCTCTTAGGAAAAAACCTGTGTAAATACAAACATGCAGCTGTAGTTTTATTTCAGCTTTGCATTCAGTTATTCCTAATTAGTCCCTTTGGAATCTTTCACAATGTAAAGCACTCTATAAATGTAAAGGGAATGCTATTACTGTACATTTGTAGGCAGTATTATTTAATGATCAGAAAAAAACTGTCTCACAGTATTGAATAAATACACAAGGTTTTTGTTGTATAAAATTTGTATGATTGATTTACCATGTAGGGTCTGGATTTCTTCCCAACATATAGCATGTACTAAAAGATTTTACACCAAGTTCAAGTTTGCTTTAGAGGTTAAAGTTTCTGTTTAAATGTTTTTATTCGCACACTGCATAGTCCCACACGTAGGATCAAGGTATCTGCACTGCAAACTATCAGGAATCCAAACCCCACTGTTGGTACATGCAGAGAGGGGTTATGGAAATTATCTCAAAGGATCCTAGTTACAAATTAGTAACTTCCATTCTTCCTTTGAATGCCTTCTGCTCTTTTCCATTCTTGGGATGTGCTGTCAGCTCAGTTTCGACTCCGTGGTTCACAGATGGCAATATGCAGTGGTTCATGTTGAAAAACTTGAATTGGGAGTGCATTACCTTCTGTTACAATCCAAGATTACATGTATACTGAGTGAACAGCATGTTTTATAAGCCACAGCCTCTAATAACTGTTGCTTGGATGACCTGCATCATGAGCATGAGGGCCCATCACCTTCCAAGCATTTAACTCTCGTAGATAAAGCTATTTGCTTTGACTTTGTGCAGTTTAGCAGGTGGGCTCCGTGTGTTTTCAGGCTCTCTTTACTTTAAAGCACTTAAAAATCTGTTAAAAGATTCCCCACCAAAAAAATGTGAATTATTTCCTGTCGTTTGAAAGAGCACTAGGTCATAGCACTCTTATTTTCTCATTTTGCTTTCTACTAGATCTTATAGCAAAAATGCTGATGGACGACATGGACAAGATCCAGTACAGAAAGAAAACCATGGCAACTCTTGTGCTTCTTTACACTATTTTGCTGAAGCTACCCCTGAGCTTATATCAGAAACTCGCAGTTCTATGTGCTTAGCGCTCCCACAAACTTCAACGGAAAACCAAGAAGCAAAGGTAGGGTGGTTTTTAACAACTGTTTGATCCATTGCCCCCAAATTTCCAATAACTTGGATTGTGCCTAAACTTAAATTGTATTGGCCTGTATCTCTTTTGTAGCCTGCATTTAGTTAGTATTTCTTCAATGTACCAGGCAGTTACTGTTTGCAAATGAAGTCCACAGAACAGGAACAGACTAATGGGCCAATATGGCTCTAGATGTGACACACTAGCAGGCTCCCTTTGTGCAGCTTTTTCTCAGGGAATGCCAACAAGGTTTCCTGATAATACTGACTGTCATGACAACACGTGTTCTTAATTGTTTAGCATTATGGAAAACAGAATTCCTCTCTACATTCCTCACCCTCTACTTGGTGTTGATTAACTCTGGGAAACATTTTGGGATAAAACTTGTTAAACGATTCTGTACAATACAACATCATTTTGTATTAAGCCAGGCTACATTTGAAAGCTGGTACCCAGCACAGTGGTATTCTTCCCCATATCTGGTGAACCCTGCAAGCAGGGTAAAGAATGTCACTCATTTGTTACTTGATAACAGAATCATTCTGCACATAGTTAATCAGCTAGGACTCCACTGAAACTCATCTCTTTTTTTCTTTTTCTTTTTTTCCATTCTTTGATTCCTTTCAGTCTGAGCTGTGGCAACTTCGGGTTTTTCCATTAAAGGATGAAGAAGTAGAAACCTTACTATGCCAAGATCAAATAACAAATCAGACCGAAAGTTCAAGTGCAGCTTTCCACAACAATTCTTTCTGTACTTCATGTACTCCCTTCGGTTTGTCAAACAATGGCCATCCACTGCAAAAACAATCTTCAGAAGAGCTGGAAGACTGTGCTAATGTTTCCCTGGGAATCAACAGTATGAGAAAACACAGGTGACAGGGAGTAATGTGGTTCACTAAGAAAGCCAGTTAAGGTGGAGAAAAGTGTAAGGTAAACTTTCTTGTTCACACCACAAATAACAGCACAATTCAAATCCTGTATGTCAGAAGCATATAATATATTTTCTTTCTTGCTTTGTAACAGGCAGGAATAATCCCAAAGGCAACACTTTCTTCTTCCTGAACCACAAGAGAAACTAATTATTTCAACTTGGAAGTCTAATATTCCCAGTGTCGGGACTGGGTACATCTAAATTGCTGACACCATTCACTGCTTTCTTTTGTTATAGTACCACATTCTTTAATATCCATCCACTTTTTTTCCAAATTTTCTTTGGTCTTGAAGGATTAAGGCAACAATTTCAACTGAACACAGAAAAACTACTTGAAAAGACAGCAAGGCGGAAGGGGAACTTA
Source organism: Crocodylus porosus (assembly GCF_001723895.1). Lineage (NCBI taxonomy): Eukaryota > Metazoa > Chordata > Crocodylia > Crocodylidae > Crocodylus > Crocodylus porosus. The sequence goes on along the minus strand of NW_017728949.1, from coordinate 8,769,403 downwards.
AATATTTTTTCAGCTGTGGGAAATACCTGCCCTATTTGAAAGGGTCACCTGTAATACTTGGATATTTGAGAACCTAAACCCTTATATTTAACTTTAAATGTATTACTTTCGCAGTTCCTGTCAGAGTTGTGGCAAGTTTCATGCAGAAATTCTCAAACACTAATACAAAAATACATGAGAATATTTCAGTACTTCATTTATATTTCAAAATGTAGGCAGCTTTCATTTCAGTCCCTTGGAGGAACCTACTAGGTGAAATATCACTGGTGCATCTTTTAAATGTTATTCTGGATCACCAGGTGTTTGGAGACCTAACTCCTACAGCTGCCAGTGTATTCTATAGAACTGTATTAAAGAGAAATACACTTGTTCCAGTTTCCATGCAGTGTCTTACAAGGGTCTGGCATGCGTGCAAAAGCAGGTTTACTAATCAGAAAAGAAATGATAGTTAACTTTATTAATAATCAGGAAAACGATAACACCCTTCCACTCCCTCCTTCCAGCTTTTCATGGTGATATATATTGGTTTTTAAATTCCTGGTCAATTTACTTATAAAACAAAAGCAAGCTGTTTTAACAGATATTCTAGATTACAGTGTTTAAACTCTCTCCACTGTCAATTGATGCTAACACAAGATGAACCACAGAAGAATTGATTACACAGTGGTATTTTTGTAGCGGAACAATAAATTGATACCAGCAGAACATAAACGCTGTCAATAAGAAGTTTTTCTGTGTAGAACAGTTGAAGGCAATTATCTAGGTGTCTCTGTTCTTGTGCAAATTGTCCTTAGTTTGTCATATCCAGAACTAAATTGGTACTGGACAGATGACCCAGTTTTAGTGTCAACCTGTTGGTCAAAATAACAGGAAATATACACTGGATATTAGGAAGAAAAGAGTCAGAAAATTTAAGCACTACAACTTATGGTAGATGTAGTTTATTGCACATTCTGATTTAAAACACACACATATATATATATACATTTCTTTTAACACTGGTTTGTCCAGAGCATTAAACTTGAATCTTGCCTCAGTGTCTGATAAGATAATCTTAATGCAAGGTATTTTTAATTAAAAGTTATTTCTATAGAGTATGTGTATATAGACTCAATTTGATGGAAACATTCAGATTCTCTTTATAAAGAGGTAAAGCAGAAAAGTAGCATCGTGCCACATTCAAGGGGTGAGGATTCAGTTTGTTTCTGAATGGCTTTATAGGACTACAAAGTAGTAATAGTACAGTCTTGCTGTTGAATATCTTAGTGCTGCACCAGGACATGATTATTATATATTGGTTAAGACTGGCTCTGAGAAATACCTTCCTTCTAGTTTCTGGCTGGGATGGTATATTTCCATTTTTTTAATTCTTCCACTCTTGGCTGCATCTGGGATGGTGTGCCTGGAAGGATATAATGAAGACCCTGGAGGTTCTTTACTTCTCCATTTTGCCACTCCTCCATGGTGATGATAGAAGTAGCTCACTCATCTCCTGATAGACACGACAAGCTTTGTAGTTTAACTGCTACTGCTGTTTCCTGCTCTGATTGCTTGGACAGTGAGGAGCACTCCTAAGGTATCAGGTACAGCAAACCGATAAACCATTTAGGGTCTCTGCTTGTAATGTCCTGAAGTAGAGTTGGCCGAGGACTACTGATTTAGAAATGAATTCTGAGCTATTCAGAATCTCGATGGGAAAAAGTAGATGTCCCTATAAACGTAAAAAGAATACTTTCAAATGAAGTAAACTTTTGAGGGAATTGGAGTGTTACCTATGCTTGGCTGACTTAGTGCATTGCAGGGTAGGCCCTAGCAAACTTTACACTTAAGATACAATTAACCTGTTAATCATGCCATAAATTACATGGCAGAACAAAACTGGAAACCACCTGCAAAAATATTCTGCAAGAGATGTGTAATATGTTTGTGTGTGGTTTCCTTTGCGCCTTAAATTGAACATGTGACAGGGTAGTAACAAACTGGAACCAGTTCCAGATTCCCACGAGGTTCTGGGGTTAGCATGACAAGAGGCAGGAGTCTTAGGATCAGCAGTCAGATCCCATGGTGACATTAAATGAACATATCAGGCTGCCTTGCTTTTCAGTAGATCCTTTTGAGATTACTGCTCCATAATATCAATAATGGTGAATGGCAACCTGTAGCATGGGGAAATAGGTGCATTGTTTTTGCATAGCTCTTAGTGATTGACTCATTTGACCAGCATTAATAGCCTCGTCCTATAAGAACATTTGTCGTCTTGCTAGCTGTATCTGCATAAGTGCATAAATCCGTGCTTGAAAAGGCTGGATCCTGATAAAAATGCTGTGGCAAAGATGAGATCCCCTATTACCATGCAGTGTGGGACTGAGACAGAAAAAATAAGGGACTTGCTTAGTTGAACTCTTTCCCAGTCTGGTGTCTCAACAAGACCATCTGCCCCTTGTCATTTTCTTTAAAAATTGCTGTGCGCTTGTATAGCACCATGTACAATTGTTAATAAAAACAAGCTAGTTTAATAGTTGCAATCTTTCTCTCTCAAGAATTGGCTTCCATAGATTTCCCTTCCCCTCTCCGTAGTCTGTTGTTGTGTCACAAGTGCCCTGGAACCACTGGAAGCAATGCACCGCACTGTAGGAAAGTGCTGAGAGCTGCTCTGCAAACTCAGCTTTTTGTCTCTTAGCTCTTAAGCCATAAAAATACAAATATTAGAAAGTAATTTTTCCCTAAACCCCTCCTGTTGTGGCACTAAAGTACATTATGCAGGTAGGTACTACTGAAGAGTTGACTTGTTTCATAAATATTTGGGAAACTGTTTCCTTTTAAAAAAAAACAAAAAACATTTTTACTTTTTAGGAAGGTCCAGCAACTGGTATTTTTGGTGTGTGCACTTTACTTCAGTGTAGAAGAACAGGCAGAGTGAGAAGATTGGGTAACTCTTAAGGAGTAAAAGAAAGAATGCAGTTAGCATTTGTGGGAGTATTGACCATCTCCATGACAACTAACAGTTTCTTCAATCTTGGGTATAAAAAAAATGTAAAGCAAGTTTTCAAAATTCAAGGGGAAAGAGACCACAACCAGAGAAGTGCATGTTGATGCAGGAACAGTTGGTCACTCTGCACAGAGCAAATACAGTATTTCTCTTGCTCATTTTTCCCCTCTAAAATGCTACTAAACTGGATTTCAAAGGGTTTATGCTGTCAGACTCTTAACAAAGGAATAAAGGCTAGACAGAATTCAGCAGTTTGTTACATGCTTTTCTGCTGGGGGTGTAAAGCTCAGCATGACTTAACTTGCAGTGCCTTTAAGCAAGGTAGCATGAATTGTTAAATGCTGACAGACTACCTGAAGTTAACTGAGAAAGGATAGTGTAGTGCAAATGAGTTATAACAGGGGTGGATCCTGAAGGGGGTGCAGTGGCCCAGGAGCCTCTGGGGACTTTTAAAATCCCTAAAGTACATAAGAATCCCCTTGTTCCCCTCCCCACTTATCCCTGCTGCTTTCCCCTTAGTTGGAGTGGAGGGGGTAGGGACTTCAGAGCTACTCCAGCTGGGCTGGACTCAGCTGGGAAGTGACAGGAGAGGTGGTGGGAAGGGGGGATTCCCCCTGCCTGCTCCCCAGGTGTTGGGGCAGGGTAGGGGAACTCACTCCCTCCCCTGGCCCATCTCTGCTGCTACCACGGTCACTGTTCCCAGCCCACCCCCAGCACCTGATGCAGCTTGGGGAGAAGGCACTTCAAAGCTTCCCTGCCTCCAGAACAGCTAGGAAAGCAGAAGCAACAGGAGGGGAAGAAGGGGATATGCTTTGAAGCACAGAAGGGAAATGGGGTGGGGGTGGGTTCTTACATGCTTTAGGGACTTCTTTTAAAAGTCCCCAGAAGCTAGCATGGTGTGGGGGTGTCCCTACCCATGGGTGGGGGAAGATGCTGGAAGCAAGGGTGCAGTCAGGTTTGAGCTATTACTTCTGCACTGACAAGCATCTCTGACTTCCTGAAACTTGGCTTTGTGGGAGCTTAGTCTGAATTCTTAAGCTTCAGAGGCTCTAATTTATTCCCACCTGGAGAAGCAGAAATGTAACCAAGTCAAGAGCACCCAAATTTGCTTGTGGAGGACCTGTTCTAAAGACACCTTAGAGTCACTATGGCTTAATAAGTTGACCTCCTTCCTTTCTCAAGTGTGCTTTCCTCCCCTCTGGCAAGGTTAAATGACCCTTCTCTTTACCCAGTGCCTGAACTGGAGCATTAGAGGGCTTGTGTACCACTTAATCTCAAATATTGTAAGTATCGGTAATAGTAAAAAACATGACTTTAGCTTTCTCACATCTAGCACTTGTTCACAGAGGCAGTGTAAGTAGAGAAAGAGAAGGAAAGTTCTGGCAACGTGTTTCAAGCTCTGTATGTATGGGGCTTGATTGTTACTGGCTCATAAACTGTCTACTACAGTGTAGTACACCTTCCCTGGGCCTCTATCACATACACATTATGGTGTTTTTTTAAAAGGTCTAAGCCAAAGCTACTCCTTTTTAAAGCCCTTTCTTTTCACGTGCAGCAGTTGAGATAGCTGCTGGTATTCCAGCCTGGCAACAGGTTGCTTGTGACCACAGGAGGACTGCAAGGGACTTGGGAGGGACAGAATACTTCCTAGTAAATATTTGATGGATCATGTGCAAACATCCACCCTGAGGAAGAGGCTGCTTCTATTAGTAATTTTACAGCTGGTCACTGTAGACTAAAAGGCAGGCTATTAAGCAGCAATGCACTTAGGATGAGCTGAAGGACAAACAGGGAAGTTAAAGATAGCTCACACATGTATAAATAAAGCTCAAGCACATCAAACCCCTGTGTGGCAGTGCTCATTCAAGTGGCCTTTGGTTGTTGAGACCCAGACCTAAAGTCTATGCAACTTTAAAAGGAAAATTAAGCTCCTGTGGTCTAAGGTCACTTTAATCGTGGGTGGAGACTCTCCTCCTTCCAATAGCATGTGAATTGGTGCCCTACAAGGCCTACAGTATTGGTGTTTGAGACAATAACATCTTTAGGCCACAGAAACACTAGCCTATTATCTTTTAGTTTCTATTACTATATAAAACTTAAGGAGTATTACGATTATTGCTGCTGACCATTTTTGCTTGGACATTATCACTCACATGAGTTGGGCCTAAACTTTAAAGTGGTTTTCCACTATAAAAGTGTCTTGTTTGGGTCACGGCAGTAGCATCTAAGATTGAAGTAAGGTACCAAAGCTTGATTTTGCTTCCTTCACCAAGTGGATTAACAGATGTGCCTAAACCACAGCATGCTTATGCCAAGGAAGCTGCAGCTTTGTCACTTTTATCCTGTAGTACGTGTACTATTAGCATGCCTCAAATTACAGAGTTAAGTCTCTGCACAAATAATGGAACTTACCACACCAGTAAAAGTGTGTTTATTTCAAACACTGAAAAAAAGTTTCATAGGAATGCACAAATTATATGATGAAACGCATGGAGCACCAGGCAGTTTCTTTAATCTTCCACCACAGCTTGTACACATTATCCCTCGCATTTCTTTCAAGCAAAAACTGACTGAATTGTTTGTCCAATCAGTTATAGCATGTGCTATAAAATTAATCTCCAGGAAATTAAAGTGATAATATTTATACACTGCATTTCCAGCCCTGGCACAGCAGTTGTAACATTTTACTCTGCTGCTTGCTTCATTGCAGTAAAGAAATGATTCCTCAGTTCAGCAGCACCACGCTTCCAGTTTAGTGTCTCTGGCCCCTCATGCATAACAGAGGTGGATGTTCTCTTGTACGCAAGGAAACTTAAACATGGCTTGAGCTGATCTCATCGGTCCAGGCTGCGCTTCTGAGCAGCTTCTGAACACACATTCCTTAGCAGGTTAATCACAGACCGAGGATCTGTGCTCTTCATGATGGCACTGCCAGACACAATCATATTTGCCCCTGCCTTAAAGAAGATAAACAACCAGCTGAATACCACAGAACAGTATCAATGATTTAGAGAACTATAATTTAAGAAATTGAGTTCATCCAGCTTTGATTTAGAAAAGGTAGAGAATTGCAGGCACAGCACTCTAGGGAGACAGGATTTTCTCCAAACAGATCTCTAGTTGCATGTTTAACAACATTCCTGTTTTAACACAGGATCTGTTTTGAACACATGGCTAAAAAGAAACTGCTCTAGTTTGTCTGGTACTAGAAACTACTGGAAAAAAAATCAGATTATATTTACACTGGGGAGTACAGGGCTGAAAATTAAACCCACAGGGCTGCTATACCTGACAACAGATGGACACAATGAGAGACTCCTAGAAAGAGGCTCTTTCAAGGGACATCATTCTTTGTTTGAAACAAAGAATTTGGGAATAACTAAAAAAAAAAAATCCCTATTTCTTTTTTTAACTTACCTCTGCACACTTATGGATGGTGTCAGGTCCAACTCCACCATCCACTTCAATGTCCAAGGAAGGAAACTGTGTTCTTAGCCACTGAACCTAATGAGCAGGATATTTAAATTAATTAACCACTTGGGTAAACTGCCAGGCAGCGTCTGAATGTAAAGCCATTTATAGAATTAGTGGTCACAAAAATCTCACCTCATTTCCCCATTACCACCCAGAGTCCAAAAGCTTTAGTTCTATTTAATTTGAAGTAATCAAGCATACCTTTGGCATCATATCTTCCATAAACTTCTGCCCTCCAAATCCAGGTTCCACTGTCATCACCAATGCCATATCTATCTGGTTGGCCCACGGTGCTAAATATTCAACTGTAGTCCCTGGTTTGATAGCTAAACCAACCTATGGAAGGTAGGAAAGACAGATGAAACGCTTCTGTAGAATAACTGCATACACAGCTGTGCTCGCTACCACAGTCCTAATAAAAATATATGAGCACCCGCCATTTTAAAAGAAGGTAGAACATTTTGTGGGATCAATTAAGGCAAAAACTGGTTTAATCAAATACAACCTATATTCAGTTCCTATTAGTAGTCCGTATGCATACAAGAATATTATGGCTGAGACCTCACTGATCTTTACTTTGTCTTACCCATAACCTACACAAACTCCAACAACCTAGCTTCAAAGCTAATGAAAAAGGCACTCGCTTAAAAACATTCCTCACCTTCATTCCATTTTCTCGAATGTCTTTGATTAATGCCCCTGGATTGTCTGTAGCTTCTAGATGAAAGGTGTACTGGTTTGCACCTGCCACAGCCATTGGTTTTACCCACTGCTCTGGTTTGGCAACCATCATGTGCATATCTGAAAGGAATTGAGTAGATTAAGAGCATAAAAAGGAAAGACTCAGTGGGCCCAGACAGTAATGCATGTGCCATCTAATTCATAATCCATCTCAGCATATGTGGAGCTATTGCTGAGGATGCTGTGAATACAAACTTATGCAAAAGAAAGCACATTCAAAGCACATGCTTCTAGCCCCAAAAGCTAGCAACCACCCCAACTGTCGATACGCAAAGAAATACAGAATACAAATCAAAACGGGTGTTGTGTGGGTTTAAGAACTACTTGAACTTAATCACAACCACTAAATAACACCCAGTAACAAGCTGGGCATGTGTCCTAAAGTAAAAGCAATAGCCCACATAATACAATAGCCCATACAATACCATCTGATATTAAGTAGAGGTGCAACAATATATCGGTCCAATATCGGATCAGCACCAATATAAGGAAAACTGACTGCATCAGAAATCAGCCTGACATGGCCGATAATTTGGCCGATAAATGGGGAGGTGGCTCCTGCTGCTGTGTGCACTCTGAGAAGGCATGGGGCTGGCATATGTCCCCAGATCGGCATGGGGTGGGACAGGGTGGGCTGCAGCTGTGGGCTGAATGAAGCCTGGTAGTGCTGGGCTCTTGGCACATGGGGGCTGTGCTCAGTGTGGGCAGCAGTGGTGCTGGGAGAGGCTGCAGCCACCCCAAATTTCACCATACCCCCCCGTAGCGCACCTCCCAGTGCCACTACCACCCGGCCTCAGCGCAACTCCCACATGCCAGGAGTACAGCCCCAAGCACGGCACCCGTACATCAGGAAGAGCCCAAATGCTGCCAGACTCAACCCGTGGCTGCTGCCCACCCTGCCCCTGCACAGATCTGGGTCACATGCTGGCCGCCATGCCTCCTGGGGTATGCACAGTGGTGGGAGCCATCCTCCCTGCCATGCTCTGCACTCCCTGGATGAGCCATGGCTTGGCCCTGCCCTGGCTGGGCAGCGCCTGCCTCAGCCTCACACCCTCCCTCACCGCAGGGGGCGCTGATCTGCCCCCCACACCCCTTCCACCACACCTGACTTACCACCTGGAGGCAACTGTATTGGGTATCAAATTGGGATTGGCCAATATGCCAATTTAAAAATCGGTTATCGGTATTGGCCCCCAAAATCTCTATCCATGGACCGCTAATTTTAAGAAAAGTTTAAAAGGTCACCATACTTCAGTGGATTTTCATTTGGCCGGAAGTACGTGGTGCTGTGCTGTTCCCGCAGGGGACCGGGACCGGGACCGGGACGGGGACCTGGGCCTCCGCGCCGGTCCAGCGGGCTCCCCGCCCGCGCACGACGGCGCCTCACCAAAGGGCAGAGCGGAGCCAGGCCTTGCCCATGACCCGCCCGGCGCCGGGGGCGGTGGCCGCGCGGG
>NW_017728949.1:8715819-8760561 GCF_001723895.1 Crocodylus porosus | reverse complement strand
GCAGGTAGTCTGCCCCGCAGTCCAGCATGCGCGCGCACTCCGCGCCCAGCGCCGCCAGGTCACTGTTGAGGATGGACGGGCCGACGCGGCACCCCGACGCCATGTCCGCCCCGCGCCTTTCCGCACCCACGGCGCATGCGCAGCCGCCCAGCGCCGCGGCCTCTGGAGGGCGGGGTTCTGCAGCCGGCGCTGGTGGGACTCCCCGCCCCACAATACACCGGGGCGGGGGCGGCACGGCGACCTCGCCCTGACCCGGCGAGGGGAGCGGCGGCAGGCGCGGACCGAAAAGCGGGGGGGCCGCGCTCTCTGCCCGAGCCTGAGCCCAGTTCCTGGGTCTGTGTCGTCACCGGCCGGGCAGGCACCCCCGTGGCTCTGGCAGGCTAAGCAAGCAGGTGAGGGCCGAGCTGCCCCCAGCCGCCATGGCTGCGGGGCGAAACCTGCGCCAAGGGGCGAAGCGCCCTCAGGCCCAGCGGGCCCCAGCCTCTGGCCTTGTGGGCGCTGGGCGTCCAGGGAGGCGCAAGGGCCAACACCAACGCCAGGTTGCCAACCCTCCCCGACTGGCAGGGGGTCTGCCCGAATCGGCATCTGCCTGTTGAAAGCAATCGGGGAGATTTCAATAGGATATTTTAAGAAAATACATTAATACAACACATTCGCAGAAGTCATACCGAAGTTCATTCACTGTTAAAACGTAACAGCGTCACCCGGTCTCGTTTTCCTTTCCCTTGGTAGCATCATGACCGGATAGGTAACGCGCAGCACCGTTAATGACCGTGTCAGGCTGGGGGAAGAAATCTCCCCGAGTAGCTTCAGAGTCAGCAACCCTAGCGAACTGCCCGCTGCCGCGGCCCAAGACAGCTCCTGGGGTCTGCTCCGCGTGGCAGCCCCAGAAGCAGCGAACAGGCGTCCCCTCAAATAAAACTCCCACCATGTTAAATATTCATAGATGTGTTTTATTATTTGTGCATATTCAAACATAACATCTTTCATAAACATAATTTAGACATCTCTATGTTACCCACGGTCTTTGGTCATTTCATATACATCATCTTCACAATTAGGTACTTTGGGGAAGGACAGTAGATGATTTTTCTCCTTTTAGATCTAAAAGAGTCAGGCTTTGTAATTCACCAAGTCATTTTGAAAGGTCATCTTACTAAAGGGGACTTTCATTCTCCCGTTGCGCACATCATGAGAATGAATTACAACATGCATAATGCAGAGGATTTACATTAATTTGACATTTTTTATCCAGTTCCATGTATGCATGTTTACCTTAAACATACAAAAGCTGATTAATTTCAAAGCAAATTTATTCCCTCTGTTTGGTTTAGCAAGATAGCTTTCCTTTAGTTGCAACATACAAGACTACAACACTTTTTGATATTTCTTCCCAATTTCCAAATGCCTGCTTGATTGCCCTGAGATCATACTTTAATAACATATCTACTTGTTCGTGGATGTGAAAATTGGTGTAACTGGTTTCTTTGCCAATATTTTGTTTCCTGCCCGTTGCCCCAAATATTTCTTTGGCAATGGAAAGCTGAAACACTTTAAAGCTTAAGGTTTGTTCAAATTGCAAAGGGGATGCCCTACTTTGGGCTGGAACTACTCATTTTATGAAGTAAGATTTGAACTCAATGAGAGTTTCTAGGTTTTAGTGGGTTTTTTAAACTTGGTGGATAAATGACTAAAATTTATTTCAAGACTACACCATTTCTCCCTCTCCTCCTGATACAGTTTTCCTTCAAAATGTAGGCAATAGTATTATTTAAAGTACATCCTGCAACATTCTTATGCACATTTAAAAACATATAAATCCACTGAGACATTAAGCACAGTTAAGGTCACATTAACAGGATACAAGAACATACAAATGGATTACACTGAAAGGTCCCAGTATAAGGATACTCCCTATATAAAAGGCTGCTTTGGGGGTGGATGATGTTTGGCGAGGCACATATTACAGATAACAGATTAAATTCTCACAAATTTTGCATCCCAGCGAAGTATGATAATCTCACATAGCAGATTGACAGCCTTTTAGAAAGGGAGACCTGTATAATGTTGTACAAAAGGATTAAACACAAATCCTTGTTTTTTAATTACTCTCTATTTGCAGAACATTTATCAGCCTAGGCATAGTTTGTCTTTAATCCTTTGAACAACCACAAGTTAGGACAGGATGCTGAGGCAACAGAACAAAACAAAACACTGACAGACACCTGTATAGCCCAGACATTTGTTGAAGACATGCACTTAAGGCCTCTAACACTAATTAAGCAGCATCATTTTTTTTCACAGCAGAAATATATACCAGTCACTTCATAGAGATACTGAAAAAGCACAGAATCTACTAAAGTATATATGTATGCACCTTATTAGTACAATATTAAGTGCAAACTAAATGAAAATAAACTACACAAGAACATAGACAGACTGGTTAAGCCTGTCTGGTCAGTAGCTTAATAAACTTCTAATAAAATTATAGCCATCATCTGGGCCACCTGAATAATGTAATGTTTAATTCTCTGATAACATCATTTATACACTGCATTGTTTTCTTGGACTTCAAAAGAGGCATTTTTTAGTCCTTTTTATGGCTTACTGAGATGGATTCAGCTTGTAAAAGCAGGAAACCTTAATGAAAACATGTATCACAGATATTGAATTTTGCACAATAAATCAGTTATTTCCCTATGATTAGAACAGAATATCATGGCAAAGCTTCTACCTCACAATAATGTAAATACTTTTTATTATCAGCTTAACAAGTAAGTCACTCTTTCAAAATTCATGGTGGGTGGGGCGCTATATATATTGTGTTTCAGTCATTTACCAGTTTACCTGCAAGATTTTCTCCCCAGCAGCCGGATAACCCAGCTTTACTTCGAATCTGAAAGTGAAGCTCCATGCTCTCTCATTTGTATGTCATTAATGATACAAATTCTGCCTTTGACGTTTGATAATGATTGTGATGATGTCCAAGCTAGACAAGCATTCAGTGCACTCTCCTATAGATAGATGGTATGGTCTCTGAGTTCTGAGAGAAGTTGAAAGTAGTAACACATATTTTGGTCAGACATGAACATAGTCATCGTTCAGAATAACCATGAGAAACAGATCTATGTGGAATAAGAAGCTGCCATTTTTACATAGCCATTTTGTTGGCAATAAACCCATTGTAAGGTTGCCTTTTTACTCTGTACAGTTAAGGTCTAATCCTGCAAAGTGACAAGCGCTTCCTGAGAGGTGCCAAGTGCCTTCAGTTTACACTGATGTCAATAGTGGCAGAGGGGGCTTAAACCTTGTGATCTGGGCCTTAAGTGACCTCAGAAAAAAAATAACAATTGTTGTCATCAGGTTATCTGCTGTATGTGTCTGAATAATATAGAAGGCCAAATTGTGTACTTAGATGCACATACAGGGCCCTCACAGACCTTGCATATATAGAAAATAAGTAATACTGCTATTTCATTGGTCTGAAATAGCAGAAGCCAGAAGTCAGTTATACAGATAATTTAAATGAATGAAACGAAAACCTGGAAAGTAATAAAACAAAAAAGCAAGGGTACCAATCCATTTTAGAAATATTTTACAGTTATTTAAGAAAATACATGGGTTTTTTTGTATCGTTCTTTCTCTAACACAAGGGGTTTTTTTATTTAACTTGAGTCTAAATTATGGCTCTTGAAGAGGTAAAAAGATTCTACTTTTTAGAAATCTTCAAAATGATTTTAAATAACTTTACTATGCATAATAATGCCACGCTTAGAAGTTCTGATGTCTCATTCTACAAAGATAACTGAAAATGCATTACATGGACACAGGTATCCAGGTTGTAGCCGTATTGATCTAGAGGAAAAAGCAATCAAGACTCATGATAGAGATGCTATCTTTTATTAGACCAACAACATTTTTGCAAAATTTCTGCAATTAAAGACTTTTTTTGCAAAAATCTTGTTGATCTAATAAAAAAAAATCATCTCTACCATGAGTCCTGATTGCTTATATGAACACATGCACATAACTGGGCATTGCTTATGATATCTTGGTATGTCTCTCAGTTGTTTTGCAATTTTTCTGTAAAGCCAATGGCTAAATCAATGCTTCAGTATAATTCTGTGATCCTGTAGCACAGGCCATAAAGTACCCATGACTTTAGTCAATTCCCAAAGGGAACACTACGTATGTATAAATGTTATGCAGGTATATCTAACTAAATATACAGAGTCATAAATACTGCATATAGTTATACACATACATAGAGTACAATCTTTCTAAATACAATCTTTGTGCACATAAAATATATTCTTTCATCAAGTTCATCTCCTGCAATACATTTTCTGATTTCCAGTGTATATATCACAATGTGAAACTATGGATTATAAATATTTACTTAAAATATGTGTTTCCAAGTGCATCCAGAATAGATATTTGCATCATTGAAGTCCACACATTCTGTATTTTTTTACAATAAAGACAAATTGCTTAATACATTGCAATTGCATTTAATATATAGTACTACTTATGCCATCTATAGACTAGTCACCCCCTGCCCATCTGTATTTAGCCTCGACCTTGAGGGATCGCCAACAATTTAAATGGACAATTTAAATGGATTTTAAATAAATATAGGGTACATAAATATTCTATATAAATATAGGGTATATAAATAGCCTATATTTGTACACAGCATGTGCATTCTTTCCTACAGAATGTGCTTTATTTCATTTTGAGGAGCGAATATTTGTATAGTCCTAGGGTAATATCTTGCAGAGTGCAATGAAACCAAGGGACAAAAGTAAACACAGCTAACGCCTACAGAGCTAAAATGTATCTTTCTAATCACTGAATGGTATTTGTCATTGCTATGGGGATTAGATAATATGATCACAATCTTATTTTATTTAAACAATCTTTAGAACTATATTCGTTGTCAGCATTTTGACTGTCGACGTTTAGTCATGCCAGTCTTTGATTCATATACTAGAATAACCCTTCCAAAATTACAAAAATAAACTTTGGGGTGCAACATTAAGGTGGCCAACCTGAAAAAGGTTGTTCTTTTCTGTCTGGTACTTCGAAATAATCTGTTTTACTGGTGAAGCTGCTGACTGCAGCAGAATTTCAACACATCAGGGTTCTCTGAATCAGATATGTGCCTTGGGCCCTGAGAAGCTTTGTTTTAGCATTCTCTGGTCTTTGTAGTCTTGCTCTGAACCTAAGTGGATTTATCAAAAGAAAAAGGTTGGCTCTTATTTTCTAAAACACATTTACTTGTCTATATTAAACAGGCCATTATGTATTTCCTCTGTCGGTTGTAAAGTGCTCTTTTAAGTAGTAAGAAACAATGTGGAGAAGGTCCATTTTCTCTAACAAGACTCTACATTCTCTTTCCTCCCCGTTACTGCAGTGCCCAGTCGTTTAAACATGGGACTCATCCAGGTCAACATCAGTCTCCCCAAGCTCAACATGTGTGTAGGTGAAGTGACTAGAAAGAAGAGGATTCTCCATCCCATTCTCTTCACTGATGTGAAGGACAGTGTCTCCATGCTGCAGCAAGCTGGTAGTCTCTAGACCTGTGAAGTCTTCAGTGTCAGACAGTTGTGTGGCGCTGTGTGCTGGTCCTGGCTTGGACTCCAAATCCTCCTCTTTGTCTTTTTCGTTCTCTGCAGAAAGTGCCTCAGTCTGGAATCAAAAGAGCTTCTAGTCAGGTTTAAACTTACAGAAAGAGAGAGAGAAGGAGAATAAAAAAATGGTTCAAAAGAGCACATGCAAAATATTTTCAGACTTGTTTACTTAAAAAGACTAAATTGCAAGTGCCTTTTAGTTTCAACATCCAGATATTTAAATATCATAAACCTAAACTTTAAGTTTTTTTCCCCCTGCTTCATATATCAGATTTGTAGTAAAAATTACAAAGGTCATCTTGGTTACCAGCCAGATAGGACTTAAAGTTCTTTTTTGTTTCCCATTTAATTTTGAAATTACATATTAAAAGTCGGGTTTTTCCATTCTTTTTGTTGATTCCCAAGAACATGTACCCCTGATGAACCAGATATAGAGATATCATTAAAAAAAAAAAGATTTTTATGCCACTAGGCCTCTTCTAACCTCTGGATTACCAGTTGTAATCTTTGCACCATAATATACTCCCATCAACAATTTTTAACAGCTAATTTATTTCAGCAATGACTGCAGGGTAAACAGGTTGTTGCAAAGCTTGATACTTTTGTTGTTACAGTAATATTTTTATAAAAATCTTTCAATGATGCACATGTTTACCCCAGCCCCAGCTCCAAAGAGCAGCAAGGTATTGGTAGAAGGATGTGCGCACATAGCTGAAGAAACAGGAGGAAGATATAGGATTAATCCAGCCAAGGAAATGCATTAGTGAAATTCTAATGGAAGTTGAAAGAATTAAGACAAATGTCTGGAAGTCGGTCATTTAAACAACCCGTAGTGCAGCTGGTGACCTCAGTCGAAAGAAAACAAAATAAATTTGTATCTTTGCTCCCCGGCTATGTCCCTTTATGTCCACCAGTGATATTTTGCATTAGACATTTTTACTATTTTTTTGTTTACTTCTTTAAAGGACAAGAACATGACCAATGTACCTGGCTGGTGGGCTGGTGGAGATCAGCCACAACAATGGCAGGAGAAGAGGTCAGGACAGGTTGATTCACAGCTTCCTGCTTGCTGACTTGGGCAGGGCTGCTTCTGCTGCCAGCCAGCTGCTGGGCTACCACTGGTGTGGCATCTGCTGTTGAGGGTGCTGTTACATCTGTCTGAGCTTCAGTGAAAGTCACTGATCGCTTTTGATCCACTGTAGTGCCAGGTGTAGGAGAACAAACACAAAAACACTCCAACTTAGGAAAAATAAGACTATAACTAACACTTTTTTTTGTATATATTGTGTCTATTTCCAAAGCAATTAAATTGTCTTTAGCTTCAGAACTCCTGTGTGAGTGAGATATTATCATCCTCATTCAGATAAGGAAATTGAGAACATATGCTTAAGTGACACACCCTAAGTTTTATAGGGAATCTGTAGCATATCTGGGAATAAAAATCAGGACTTGTTGACACACTTTCTTATACCTTCGCTAGAAAACAGACTAGTGAAAATAGAGAGCATGCAGCATGTAGTCACCAAAACTGAAATTTACCCAGTGGAGTTAATACCCCAGCTCTTGCTTTTAATAATGTTTGGGCACATCTACACGTTATTAATGCACTTCAGGTGATGCACATTAAATCCAATACCTCCACTGGGGAGGTACAGTAAAATTCCTGTTTTCCAGCATTCTACTGGCCGGCACCACACCACCATCCATCACCCCACACCACCGCCACGTGCAGCACCCGCCCCCCCCGCGGCTGCTGTCCACCACCCCGCGCTGCCACCGCTGTGCAAGCCCTGACCTCCAGCTTTGGTATTTTTAGATAACCAGCATTTTTACATTACGAGCACCCAGCATTCCCCACTCATGCCAGATAACAGAGATCTTACTGTACTAGAAAAAGGTGCATTAGCCTAGTTTAATGCACATTAGCTAAAGAGCACTTGTTTGTGATGCTTTAATGCACATTAAAATAGGCTAACAGTGCCCTTTGATAACAATATAGGGTTTATACATCTCCAACAACATTGTCAAGCTAACATTAGGCTGGCTTGCTGAGAACATGATTTCCACATGGACTTCAAAAACCTCTTGCAGGCTTCATGAGGTGCAGACTACAGCCGCTTGCCTTACTTAGTGGCTTTAGCAGCAGAAAGCACGTAGTGCTAGTGTTCTAAAGACTGAACTGGCTCCTCTGTTTTTGCCCCACATGCAGTTTTTAAAGGCCTATCCAATTTAGGTCTGAGGTATATAATACATTTCCTCTTTTACAAGTGTTTTACCGAGATATGTCAGTCACACAGACTAGCAGTCTCCAGACATGCAATTCTGGGTGCCACTGTGCATGTCTACAGATGCATTAACGCACAGTGGTTCCTGCGCATTCAGCTCAGCACCTGTAATAACAGGTACTAACTAAATGCGCAGTAACCCGCGCTACTACACAGTAGCACCAGCACATGCATGTTAGGTGATATTACTGTGTAGTAGACTAATTCCATTGTGCAGTACCATGGGTTTTTCCCACACTCTAATGTGCAATAGAATTAATTCCAAGCATCTCGTGTAAACACACACTAATGGGGAATTCATAATAGAGAAGATTTAAATTTTAAATCTTCTACCTTTGGGTGAAAACATAATTCAGTGTGTATGTCCAGCCACATCTTGCCTTTGGAGAAACTACCAATTTTGTGGAAGTAATTTTTCTGAGGTGAGTATATGTCCTCCAAAAACTGTACTGAAGCCACAAAATACACTTCACATAGGCTAATGAAGAACAAGTAGCAGTAACTTTGAAAACCTGGAGTGGACATGATATAGTGAAAGGCTTACATTTTAATCCCGCAAGCCATCCAATGCTTGTTATGAAAACTCTACAGGAGACATGCTTAGGTTCATTGCAAACCTAGCTAACACATCCTTAAAGGAAAAAGCAAAACAAAAAAACCCCCAAAGCAGTAGTTGCCTCACCACTTGGTTTTGTTTTTGGCTGTATGCTTCGACGAGTTGTTGAAAGTCGAGCCCCATGACGGTTACGAGGTTCAGTTTGGGTCTTCTGACGTGACAGAAGAGGCCTTCGAAGCTAAAGAATAGAATGAAGAATAATATTACACCAAGCAGATACTTGTGTATAACTGAAGCATTCTTCTCTAGGAGATTAAGTCTTGCCATTTATGTAAGACTAGTATGTCAACTCGTTTATCTTTTAGTGGATATACAATTTTGCTTTCTTTAATGTGGACATCATTTTACCAGTACTATAAAAGTTATGGCTGAAACATCATACTTCATGCCAATTCAGTTCTAATGCAGTGCCTTTGTTACAAATACAATAGTTATGGAAGGAAGGAATGAGAATAGTAATAGAAGGAAGAAACATACATTTGGAGATTGAAACAAAACATACCTTCTTTCTTGGTGGCTTGCTAGAACTGAATGGGTCAGGCTTGCCCAACCACTTCTTGTTAAGTCAGATAATGTTAATGGTATAATATGCACTGGGTAGAGGGAACAATAAATGGGCTGCTGGACACTGGCATAACCACGTTTGCGCCCTCCTCTGGTCTTACCTGCCTCAGGCCTCTCTTTCTCCCCAGAGGTTGCTGAAGAAGAAGATTCTGTTGTCCTGGTTCACTTTGAACACTTGCTACCCTGGAAAGTGTTAAGAGGGTTAGCCCAGCCACAGACGCACAGTGAATAATTAGTACATTCCCTGGCACTTGTGACTAGAAACACTAATGGCACAACCACTTCAAAGACAGTATATCTTTGAAGGATGGGAGAACTTATCAGTTAGGCTGCTGATCCCGGGGTTCGCACAGGAATGGGAGAAGGAATCATGGCATTCAGGACTAGGCCAGGTAGCACAGAACTGTAAAAACTGAAACTTTCAGTTTTCAGTCATTGATTGATGCATCCCATTGTTGAACATCCACTTCCCTGCTTCCTTTGCCACATTGGTACCCACAAACAAAGGCAAGGATGCCATTTTATCTCTTGGGGTGGGGGGTGGGGACGTGAGGATCATTATAAAGGCCGTTTTCCTCCCATTTGAACTCCGCTCATTTTGTCTTTTGCCTTTAGTTGCAATTTAAATAAACAAAATGAAATATGAACACAACTGACAAAGATTTAATGCACGTAATGGGTGCATGATATATGTAAACAAGGTTTCACATTCAACACTTGCAGCCTGAAACCTCTTTGTGGCTCACGAGCAAAATAAAAACAGTTAAACATTATGTTAAAAATCTTAAAGCATTCATTTTGTTTTTAATAGGTTGTCAACAAACTGAATCTCTATGTTAAAAAATCAAGCAGTCTGAACAATCAAGGGGACTCTCCTTACATCGTTAAGCAGCCTACACCACTTTTTCCTCAATCAACTTAATGTTGGTGTAGCAGATTCCCCCCTACCCTCCCTCTTCTTTTCACAATCCTGAAGTCCTCCCAGGTTTGTCACAATTAAAGCAGGCAACAGTCACAAAATGGCTTGATTGAAAAAACCGAATCTGAGACACATACGGTTACAATGGTAAGTAACATTTAGATGAACTTCTTTTAAATGGGACAGCTGCTTATTTGGGACAAAATTAAATCCAGTGAGGTATGCATCCCAATTAAGCAGCTTCTAGCTGTATTTAATATGCATTGCTGAATATTCAGTACTACAGTACATTCTGGTTTTGGCATGCTTTTATCTATAGGGGGAAGGGGGGATATTCCTGTTCTTTTGAATTTTCCTGGGCTTTGCCACCTCCTTTGGAGAAGGTAAGAGCCTCTAAGAGAAGTGAAGCTTGTTCTACAGACTTATGCATACTGGAAGAGAAAAAAATGGAGCTAATACCTTGGCAGGTTTACTATAGCTACACTACTGGAAAAGTGGTTTTGCTGAGCACAAAGAGAGAACACCCTCCTCTGGGCATATTCTCAATATTTGCATGTGATTTCCATATGGTTTACATACAAAACATTCTGAATATCAAGAAAAGACTATCCCTGTATGAATGGCACAGTCCTCGAAGCTACTTCCAGTTGGCAGCATTGCATTCTTGACCCAGACAACGGCTTTACAGCACGTGCAACTGCTTGGAATCCAGTAAACTCCAGAAGTGACACTTTCTGAAGCTTCCTAAGGCCGAGAGGATGCATTTACATTTTTTCCCTTGGGTTTGACATGCCTAGTGCTTGAAATTGTAGGGAAATTGTTAACTTTCTGTTTCTAGATTACTGCAAACCTTGCTCCAGGAAATTTTAAGAGACTTAAGATATATATCCATATGTGAATAATTTTAAGTGGAAAATAAAATCAAACTTATTTTTTAAAGATTGCAAAATATATTTTAAAGCGGTGCTGCAAGAGAATTGGCTATTCAACTAAGCGGCTAACTACCATAAAGTTATGGTAAGATGGTTCTTGCAGTTTCTGTGGAAGAATGATGTCTGTTAGTTCTGTCAATGGAGAGGCTGATCTCTGTAGGAAAGACTAAAGTTACATTCAGTTTAAATAACCTATTATTTACAGTAGTGGAACTTATACAAATGAGCATCATGCAAACACTTTGAGAACCTCATTAATCAAGGATGGCACATGATTCCTGTAGACATGACACAGACATGAGGGGGAAAAATGATTCCCATGAACAGATCTGTGCATTAAAGACAAGCTATGAAGAGACAAGTGACAGGCTGGACTTAGCTGCTTTTCCCATCTTGCATTCAGGGCTTAAGCCTGCCTTACAACACAAGTGAGACAAGGTTAGCATTCTAATGGATATGTGTCTCCATCAAAGACGCATTGCACAAGCTGGTATAATTCAAGTTGAGCATAGACTGGGGAGGTCCATTGCTGGCAAACAGTGAGAAGCACAACAGTGGAGATGAACAGAGATGCCTGCACCACCCTAATGTGACTGTCCTTTATCCCTTTCTCCTTTTACACTGATTCACCCAAATTTAGTAAGGAAGAAAGAGAAACAACTGTGAATTTAAGATGAATAACTGAATTTCCTGGCAGCTTCGATTCCATCATGGTTTGTTTTCTTCCCTGCAAGAGCACCAACCACCTTGTTTCTATGAAAATGAGTACCCTAGGGACTGTTGATGCATGCATACTCTCCTTCCTTTTCTGCCTTTCAATGTCTGCTAAACACAGCCAAGAGTGTACTATTTTGCTGCTCTTGCCTTATATTCAGGAGGTCAGTTCACAGGAATTATGTCGAGCAGTTCTAAATCCAATTCCATTTCAGATAACAATTTATTCCTCCTCTTTTGTGAAAATGGGATCAGATATAAGATTTTTGTTACACTGCATAAACCAGATTTATCTGGGGAGAACACAGCTGGAAACGTCCCCATCCATCATGACTGGTGCTCGGTCACTCACTGCATGCCCACGACAGGCGATGCGTCTTCCTAATCATGTTACTTCCTTCACAAGGTTAGGACAGAGACAGACAAACTAACAAGAATTCATGGATGCTTGTTGTCAACACTGCAACAAATGTTGGTCCAGTGTAACACTCAAATCATAGTGAAATAACTTTATCAAATTGGTATTTATAGTAAGATAAACAAGAAATAATGAAGCAAATAAATGTGTGACAGAGGAAAACAAAAACCAGAAAGAGCAAGTAAATATTTTTAAAACAATATTAAATGTATTATAGTCACTGCCAAAAATCCTGGTAATATCTTGGTAGAAAGCATGTGCTGTACTTCTCAAGAGATTGGGAATGGCCCATGTTCCCAGTATGTCAATTGATTGTTCTGGGACAAAGGTAACTCACATTTGCTGTGAAGGACTAGCAGAGAATGGGTTAATATGTAGATTAAATCCAGCTCCCAATTTCCCAGAAGCGTTTCAGCTGTCAGAATCAGTTTAACATAAAGATATTCCTATACACTCGCTATATTCATTGGTCTAATTTTCCTTATTAATCATGATGAAAAGTTTCTTTGTGCACCAGCTTCCAATCACAGAAGTTTTCATCCTTTTCCTTTGTGCTTTGGGGAAATCTCCCCTGTTTTCTCCAGTTATAATCTCAACAAATCATGTTATGAAGAAATCTTTATCGCCTACCCCCTTCTTTCTCCATAATGTGCATATGAATGCTGTTCTCTTTCTGTCTTCATTTCTTTTATAAGTGTAACTCTAATTGGTACATGGGCTTTACTGTTGTTTTTGTTATTGCTCTTTTCAATTATTTGAAATTCCTGCCTTCAACCATGTTTTATTTAATCTGTTATTCCATTAACCTAGGGTAAATACTACTGAACTTTGAATTTATTAGGCAATTCTAAACAGTTTTTATCCACGTATTTGAGAGCTAAAATCAAAGTTATCTAAAGAAAAATCTCAGCCTGATTTATTTAAAGCTAATGTTCCTGAATATAAGAGTGTATTTACCCTCTGCTATATCAATGATCTCCACAGTACAATAAGCAGTTATGCTGTCTGGCTGTTTTATTGCTTCTCTCCTTTAAAAGAAGAATCCAATTTACACATTTAAGTACATACCATACAGCTAAAACATTGCCTTTTCATCTTCTACAGAACTAAAATTATAGCCTTTTTCACAGAGATTAGATTAGCTTGCTCCACTACGTTCATTCTCTTTTAAGCTTTTGTGGCATAAAAGTGTTTCCTGCAGATGTCTGTGCCTTTCCCTGAGAAAATAAAACATCACCAGAAATATTCTTTCTGTATAAACCAACTTCCCCACACGTACCAAATGATTTTCTACTTTAGGAAAAACTCTGTAACAATGCAGTACAGGAGACAATGTCTTGTTTTTGGCAAAGGTTGACATGCTAGGATCCAATAGCAACCCACTGCATATATGTCTAAATTTCAGAGACCAAAATTAATTACGGAGTTTGACCTTGTCAACTGACTCATCTATCATAAAATACCTGGCCTTGTCATGAAGAGTTGTCATGCAGAATGACTCCCATGTAATAGCGTGAAGACATTTCACAATTAACGTTGGGATGGGACTTATTCATTAGGCCATACTGTCTTTATCTCAAACATAGCTCTCCCCAAACATAGACTAGTTAATTCTCACAAAGTGAATGCACTTAATTTCTTTTGTAGAACGGTTTCTGTTTTGTCTCAGCGTGTGAAATGTTGCTCAGTTGATTCTATCAGACAGGTGCCTTACTGATATTTTGGGAACAAAATACATTTTGCTATAGGATAAC
This sequence comes from Crocodylus porosus, assembly GCF_001723895.1. Taxonomy (NCBI): domain Eukaryota; kingdom Metazoa; phylum Chordata; order Crocodylia; family Crocodylidae; genus Crocodylus; species Crocodylus porosus. Next base: position 8,746,726 of record NW_017728949.1, on the reverse strand, counting down.
ATTCCTGACTCTACCAAAGGAAAGCATCTTTTCTTGACAGCCCTTCCACATTACCACCAATCAGAGACTGATCTGTCAAGGCAAAGCACACGCAAACACAAATGACACTATGAATTATGGGGATGATCTAAATGGCAAAGCCAACAACAGACTTAATTTCCCATTTTTCAGCATAAAAAAAATGGTGAAATCTCAAAAAAAATACTATTTCACACAAGTGCCTCTCAACGTGTCCTCATCTTTAGTCTAGCAGGGTAAAATAACAAAGCAATGCAGTGTACTCTACATACCAGATTTCAGGGGTTGTGTCCTCCCAGAACAAAACAAAGGTACTCTTGGGATGAACAAAATCTTTCCCACCTAATGAGGATCACTTGAGAGGTGTGGCCACAGTAGCACAACAGTAAAAATGATGTAGCAGGCTGAACTGATGGTTAAAGGTGCAGCCCTCCCTTTGAAATCGTACAACCAACATATTTTAAAGACATGGCAATAATATTATTTGTACAAAGAACAAACTCCCCTGTTCACAAGAAGCAGGAGCTCACAAGTTTGTATTCTGTCACTGCCAGCATAATTTTGACTATCCAAAGTGTCTGTCTGAATGTTTTCTAAGGCTAGCATGTGAACAATAGTAATGCATAGTAATAAGTGGGGATTACTACAAGGACATTTATAAGGAATTGCACTCAGTAAGTAATATCAAGATTAGTATTATTAAAGAACGATAAAAGAAAATGCCTATGATCTGTACATTATTCTTATAATAGCGTTTCATGATGACAGTATTGAGAGTATAGAATGACAAATCTTTTTACAAGAATGTCTCTACATTGATGCTCGTAAAAGATTACATTTAATATCTTGTGCATACTATTTCTCATATTTTCAGAACCATAGCTAACAAGGGGAAAATCCAAAACAGACAAATATTTTAGCCCAGCGAACCTTTTTTTAACTCCTCAACATTGTTAACAATTAGAAGTTGTTGGCAATCAAAGCTGAAAACTGAAGATGGGTTGCTACACCTTTGACTTGCAGGCCTGAATATCAATGAACAACAAGAGACAGAAATGGAAAGAGAGACAAAAGGTGAGTAAGAGAGACAGAGGAGATAGGGAACCGATTATTTCCCAGCACAGACACTGACAGACAGGTAGTGTTGACACTGTACCTAGAGAGGCTGCCCTCAGCGGCCAGGCCCTGGGAGTCATCGAGGACATTAGGTTCACTGCAGGAGGGGCAGGGAGATGAAGAATTTAGGGAAAGAAAATGCAAAAAGCATGCAATTGTCTCTGTTTTTAAGGAAAAAAAATATCAACGAAATAAGAAAAAGGAAAAAAAAAGACGGTAAAATCATTTGGTCTTGCACTGTTTCATCAGAACTTATGGCTCAAGGCACAGAAAAAAGAACATCTGCTAAATTAAATTCTGGATAAAAGACTCAATCTCTAGATGGAGGTTATGATCCAAGGACACCTCCAAATTTATACGGTACATTGCATGAGCTAGGAAGCTTGTTAATATAATAGCACTTCTTGGGAACATAAGGGTGGGAAACAGTTTTCAAAGCCATTTTTCTGACTGCATTATATTATGTCCTATTTACTTTCCACTTCATTTCATAACCTTTTCCCCTATCCCTCACACATCAGTTCTCTTACTGAGATTTGTGCCTGTAATGCTAATCTACTTTCCATGACTTGTCAAACTACACCCAAGGTCTGGTTCCATTAAAAGACTAAACCTCCTGAAAGCTTTGTCTTACACTGCAATGAATCTGTAAGTAACAGCTGAAACATATACCAGCAAATCTGTACCCAATAATATTAATATTGCTTCTACTGCTGCATTGACTCCCTCTCCATTTCAACGTGTTGCCTCTTACACTGCAATGAATCTGTAAGTAACAGCTGAAACATATACCAGCAAATCTGTACCCAATAATATTAATATTGCTTCTACTGCTGCATTGACTCCCTCTCCATTTCAACGTGTTGCCTCTGATGAAGCATCCAGAAGGACAAAAGTGGTTTGCTACCTTACCAGCAAGAAAGCAATAACATTACTACTAAACATTAATTAGTTTACATTTTAATACCAACAAAAAGCCAAGTGACTATTTCTTGTCCATGATGAATAAAAAGGCTATGTGACTGTGAAATATGATATCTACTAAGCCTATTCTACACATATAAAAGGAGATTTTCCCAGTAGATTACATGCTTTAAAAGGCAAAGAGTCCAAAACTATGTTGTAACTACACATTTTTTCTTAACATCACCAACCAACAAGCACTATGGCTCGTGGCTCCTTGAAGGGAATATTTCTAACAGCAAAATGTAGACTTTTAGAAGATTATGCAGCATACAGCATATTGGAAATTTTGCAGCAAAACTGTTTTTTTAAAGGAAGGAAGGAAGTTAGCCAAATGAAATGGGTTTAAAAGTCAAATGAATCCTCAGAAGCCTCTTTTATGCAAACTCTTGAATACAATCTACTAGCTTGGATTTCTGCAAGTTGTTTCCCATATCTGTGTTGGTATAAACCATATCTGTTCCTTTTAAGCTGTGACATGCATCACAGTTGTTTCTAATTGAACTACAACTGAGACTGGGCTAGGCCCAGTTCCGCTTTATCTTCCTAAGCCAGTCAAGAAAGGATGCAGAAATCACGTTTCAAGGTTTGCAGAGAATGACAAATTCGTCTCTATGTTCTCCCTTTGTCAAAGTTCTTTAGAAATCTGTGCCACATACAAAATAAATAAATAAATATTGATTATGCACAAATAATGGAATTGAATTGGAAAAAAACTGTCCCTGTGGGTCTAAGACTCACATCTGACTAACAACCTTCTCCTCCTCTTCTAGTAATAGGAGGCATCTGAGATTATCTCCAGTGGACAAACAAGTTTTCCGGTTTTGAATAATGTCACAAATCCTATTTCATATTTGACATTTGCTTTTTGAGATGAGCTAATGTCCAGAGGAAAACGAGTCTGTTCTGAGATGGACACAGATTGCATTAGATTTTCCCAGTACCTTGGGATTCCTCTCTACTCATTTCAAGTGCTGTATTTAGGACCCATAAAATGAAACCTCTAAGAGTCTCAGGCACCCTAAAATCCTGCCAATGGTTTTGATATCAAATACAGTAACAGGAAAGGCATTAGCAGAGAAACAATAGTGGTGCTGTAAGATTCTGAGATTGCTAGAAGGAAATGTTTCTAACAATGAAATGTGGCTCTTATGAAGATTATGCAATATAGACTGTACTGGAAGATCTTTATATCAAACCCTGCAGCCTTTACCCAGTCAAGTGCTCTCACTGATGTCAATGGAACTACTTGCAATGCACGAGTAAATACTACAGGATCAGCTTCTTAAGTTGGCACTGACTTTACCATCCCTTATTACTGAGTCACACTCAAGGTACCCTCTGTTCTTGGGATTATATTGGGAAAGATGAAAAAGCACGTTACCTTTGGCTGGGTAACAGGCCCACCTCAGCCTGAGGTGCAGACATGCTGGAGATATGGCTGGAGAATCGCCTCCTCCCAATGGCACCCATAAGGTATGCGTCCTGTTCACTTACCACACTGGGCATGCTCACTGAGTCATCTAGAAACGACAATGACATGGGAGAGAGTGAGAAAAAGTCATCCCAAATCCTCGTGACATGTTTACAGTTTCCACGCATTCACGACTCAGAGGTCTTCAAATTCCACTCCTGCCAACGTACGCACGTGTACTTTCATTTGTGCCTGAGTAGCAGCAGTGTGGTCATCAAATGTTTGCAGAGTGTGGGGCTTCCCTAGGAAGCCCTCCCTATTAGGAAATGGCTCGTAAGAGTGGAAGTCTAGGATCTTTAGTTACTACTGCAATGGAATTGCTTTTGCTGTATTTACTTAAATCCAGAATGAGGTTTTCGCCCCATTTAACGTGGTGGGGGGAAAAGCTCTTTGTCTTGGATTCAAATACAAGGTGGCAGGAGGGCAGGTGGCTGCTGCAGCTTTCGCTGCAGTCCTGACCTGCTGCTTGCCTTCCCCAACCTTGCATCCTCCCCAACTAACCCTCTGGATCTAGCCCCACTCTAGCCTGGGGCACAGAGCATGTTGTTGTTCAGCCCAAGCCCAGCCTAGTAACAGCTGTTGTGGCAGTGGCAGCTCTGGCCAGGCCTGAAGCCTGGGTTGAGGCTGCCACTGCTGCTGCTGCTACTGGGCCAGGCTGGGGCAAGTGCACTCGGCTGGAGCAACATACTCAGTGCATCAGGCTTAAGCTATGTTGGAGCTGGAAGGTAAATGGCATGTGTGGGGAGCAGGCAGAGACTGCCGGGATGCGAGGAAGGCAAAGGTTGAAGGAGAAGAGGCAGAAGGGGGTCAGGCAGTGACAGGGGTGAAGACACCAATGTAGGGGGCTAGGTGTAGGGATTTGGGGTGGGGGCAAGCAGCAGGGGGGCAAGTGGCTCAGGCTACTTGACCTTCCCCATTGCCTGCCCCTCTACTGCCTGCTCCCATTGCCTGCAGCAGTGGCAGGTGGGGGATGACAAATTTACAATGCCCCTCTAATAACTAGATTCTGTACATGGAAAATAATAACTTAAGTTGGTGATGTTTCCATGTATAGAATCTAATTATGTGGGGAGGCATCTTAAATTCAGGGTCAACTTGGATTGAGAACATGGACATTTTGCTGATAATAAATTTTATGATTTAAAAAAACAAGATTATTAACCTTCATAGGAGCAGTGAAGAGATTTACCAAATCAACAGGTTTTCACTTGCAAAAATAAAGGTCTTTTCCCCCTCCTCAAAATGCTAATGTTGTGTTCACAGGAATAAGGTTGAAATGACTCAAATACATCACATACTGTCACAAGACTGTGCAGATTGTTGGATTTTTATTAGACATGCTTGACATTTTTAATGACATTTGGAAATGAAATAAAATATCAGGAAAAAAGTAACAAAAATCCCGCAAGTGTCAATTTTCCCAGCTATTTAGCCAGTCTAATAAAAGATTTCACTTTTACTCAAAGGACCTTGTCTGCCTGTGTCCTTATACCAACATGGCTGCAACCAACACCCCTTGTAATACTGAAAGATCAAATGATCAGTTTTGACTTGCTGGCATTTTTAACCTACCAGATAGTGTTAATACTTCTTGCTGAGAGGTTTGAGCTGCCTGCTGCCAACATATCATTATCTAAGCTCTTTTGCAGTTAATTTTGGATTAATTTCTTTCTGTTGTTCTGGTAGCTTTTGCACACCCATGCTGGTATGTCAGATAGCTTTAAATCAGATGAAGGTTAACTTAGGTCTGGCTTGAGGGCTTTTATGGACCTGAGCAAATGGGAAAATGCTTATTCTAAGTCATTCATACTGAATCCAACACTGTGACCAATGGACACCATCATCACCAGCTAAACAGCCCATCAGCAAACTTGGGCTGAACCTTGTTTCAAACTAAACCTTTCCCTTAAGGTACAATTAATTCCTTTATCTTACAAGCCATCACATTATTTCATGTGTTAAAGCACTGGGAGACCAAACTTTTTGGCAGGTGTGCCATACATTAGTTCTGCATCCGCCCTGAGTGCCACTCTGACCCACTTCCCTTGCCCAATCTGCTGCCCTGCTTTCTGTTCCCTGCCCTATCTGCCACTGTACTGCTTGCCCTTGTGTGCCACACACAGGCTGCCCATGCCACTTGTGGCATGTATGTTGCAGGTTGGCCATCCTGTTCCAGAGGCATCCTGCCTTAGCTACTCATGCATCTACTGTCTCCTAGGACCATCCAGCTGCCCTCAAGCAGCAAGGAGAGAGGGAAAGGTTTCAAGCTATGAAGGCAATACTTGCATCACAAGAAGACAATAAAAGCTGGAGGAATGGGAAGCTCAGGTCTGCTAGGCAGAGAGACGGTTGTTCCTGGCTTTTGGTTTTCAGGGAATGTATGCAAAACTTGGAGTTACTGATATCAAATTCAATTAAAGCAGATCCCCATGTCTCATGTGCAACTCAGCTGAAACCACATAAAATGTCTACTCCATGCTCTGAGAGGGTACCCTCACTCATGCCCCACTCACCCCTTCTCAGTCACATGTGTCCAAACCAGAAATACAGCTGTGAAGCTGCTTTGGAGGCATCCCTTGCAGTTGTTCTCAGGCATGAGAGCAGCCTTCCTAAGAGCACAGGGGTTGGCACACTCAACATGAAAACAGGTTTGTGCAAACCCACATCAATTAAAACAAAGGCAGAGTCACCAGCCCCTCCTTGCAAACTAGTACCAGGAGATTTCTCACAATGCACGGCTTGTATTGCCTCTGCTACTAGTAGGCAGACACTACCCACAGCTTAATCCTACACAGTGCAGCTCTGTGCTGCATGCATGAACATATGGTTAAAAATTATGAACAGGAAAGCAAAGGTGTTATAGCAGCGAAATGTCTGCTACACTAGTTCTCAGGTAGCTCCTGTCTGTTAGCTAGATTAAGGCCAAAGAGGTAACTGATAAACACCTTCTCAGTATTGTGGGGATTGCACTTCAGCTCCTGTCTCTTACGCTAAATTCTCTCCACACCCTGCCTTGGGCAATCTTGTGCCCAAGAGTAAGGAAGGAGACACACCTGGACTCAAGATATACAACTGCTTTGAGAAGCAGCCACACCTAGTTTTTAACCTGAAGCCCACATGCAACCTCCACTCACACTGAAAGTTGGGGAGCAACCACTATTTGCTGCTGCCTGGGTGCAAGCCTAGCAAGGCCTCAACACCAAGCAGTTGCAGAATATTTTACTGCTCAGATCAATGGCTTGTTCTCTCTGTAGATCAGAGCTGAGCTTGGGTAAAGAGATTCAACTTTACTCTGCTCCTGTAGCAGTAGACACATACTTTCTTCATCCTCCTCATCAGTCCGGCTCAGAGTGTCCTGCGAAGCTTGCTGTGAAGGCTCACTGTCCTGCTCCCAGACTGTGCCAGTGCCTGTGTTGGAGCGGGACATGGTAGCAAGGCTGAGGCGGTAGGCAGAGGTGGAGGTGCCTACAGTGCTGATCGAAGTCTTCCCTTGATAGGCTGCACAGATGGGAGAAACCAAGCCCAAGACAGTCAGGATTATGGGGAAAAGGACATTGTTCGAGAAGGGCAAGACCTTTTATTTCAGTTTGGATAGATGGGGAAGAAGGGATGAGCAACAGTGGGATGGAAGCACAGTTGACTGCAACAGCTCTGCTATGGAAGCAGGACATTAAAGGCAGAGAAAAAGTATGCTGTGCTTACTTGGTGCTAGATCCGTACTGTTGCCCTGGCTCAGCTCACCCGTTCCAGACCTTTGGCTCTGCAAACTTTTCTTCCCTGATTTTCTCCCTGAGCCTTATTGCCACTGCCCCAACTTTGTCATTTGTAAAGCAAGGCAAATGTTTATGGCAGGAAGAAAGAAAGGTAAGGTGAGCTAATCCGTTTTCTTTTTAGATTGAAGCTCAGAATATTTGCTATATTGTGTAAGCAAGAGCCGCCCTCTAGTGGCAACAAACTAGAGGAGAAAATGGTCACTATAATATGATGAGGGTGGAGGATGAGGTAGAGGTGGGTATGTGACTGATCTTGTACAGCCCTGGATCTCAAAACTTTTTAGACCCAAGGCACCCCTCAGATAAATGCTCACCTTCGGTCTTACCTTAATTTTTTACTACAGAAACCTAATAGAGCCATTCTTCTGCTGCAAAGAACTCAGAAAGACCACAATAGGGCAGAATGCTTTTAACACTACAGATTTGTATTTAAAATCTCTAGGTTTGTCCTGTGATTTGTGTTTGTACACCTAACATTGTGCTAACATTGTGGGCACCCTGCAGCACCCTTGAAAGAATCTCAAGGCATCCTAGGGTGCTGTGACAGCCTGGTTGAGAATCACTGATTTAGAAGTTTGGAGGAGTCCAAAATGCTGAACCACCCTTTACAGGAGAAATGAGAAAAAAAAATGCCTGCTACTGAGTAATAAGCAAATAATCCTACAAGAGGGGAATTCAGAATACCTAGATCTAAATGAAGTCTGTCACCTGCAAAATGGGAAAGTTACCAGCTCAATGGACACTCAGACAGGTTTAGCCTACAGCACAGGATGGGCCAGCTAGCTTGAGCTGAAAATAGCAGCAGAAACAGGTGAGAGGCTCTGTGCGTGTATGTGTGTGTGCATGCAGATAAGCTTCCTGAAATTCTAGGATGAAACTCACTTTAAAAATAAACAACATTGCTTGCTGAGGTCAGCATGATACTGTAACCCAATGCACACCTTCAGATAAGTCCACCCTTCTCCTTCTTTTGCCGCCCCCTCTCCATCCCTGGATGTCCGCACCTGACCCACTGTGCACTGCTTCCTTCAGGATCTTTAGCTCATTGTTGAATTCTGCAATGAGGGAGCTCTTGCACAAAGGGCGTGGGATGAAGCGCCGCTCTAGCTGGTCAGCAATGTGTTGTCGGGCAGTCAGTTCTTCATGATTCTCTGCTGGTTGGGCAAGCAGCTGAGAAAGAGGCATACAGTACAGATTTAACAACAGAACACTTCGGCATCACAACACTTAGCTCTACATTTAGCTGGTAAGCGCTCTGATAGCATTAATGGCCATCAAAGACCTCCATGTAACCACCTGAGGCACTGATCTTGAGAACTGATGAAACCCTGCAGTTCCTTTTGAAGTCAGGGCTTTTTTCATTGTTCCTAGGATAAGGCTTAACAATGCAAGATGAAACACCTGCCCACCTTACAAGGAGTTCTCTGTAAGTACATTTAATGCTGGCCCATGAGAAAACCCTGATTTCTGGAATTCCTAAAATGCTATAATTCATTTCTGTCCCTTCTGTAGCAGCGCTGCCACTCAAGAGGATAGTGGACGTTGAGTTTACAGACAATGTATTTCACTGTACTCTCCATTATTCTTATTCATCAATACTATGAGGCAAATTATCCCAGCCAAATTATCATGGAGGGGGGATGATGAGACTTATTTTGCACCAACATGCCTGTAACCAAGTACATGGCTCAGGGCCAGGAGCCCAACTGCTGGGGGTTAATGAGTACTAGCTTGCCTGCTTTGGGGCATGGGGCCACTGACATGGATGACTGTCTAGATCAGAAGAAGTTAAAAGCTCCCAGGGAGCGAAGCTGAGGGAAAGAGGGAAGACTATGGTGCCAAAGGGGCAACACAGAGTCAGGATAGTCCTCTTTAAGACCATGGAAGGACAACAGGTTTGAGTTAACCCTTTGCTGATTGTTTATGTGTTTCTTTTGTTACGAATGTTGGTATTCCACTGGGGGGCAAGTTTGCCCCAGAGAAAACAAAAACCTGAGTGACAGCATGCTACACATGGTGGAGAACACAAGGATTTTAAAATCCATCATCAGCTATGACTGGGGAGGCAGAGGCTCCAGAAAGGGAGTCAGAGTTTAATATGATCTGGCCCCCCATACAAAGGAAGTGGAGGGTCAGGGAACCCATTGGGAGGGTGGGCTGGGTTAGGCTGGGGAAGGCCAAGATTGAAGGGAGGATCCAGTATGGCCAGTTGGGGTAGGCCAATGGGACCATAGTGGATACAAAATTAGCAATCCAGGATCCCCATCTGGAGTTGTAGGGGGGACCACCTAATAAGTGTGGCCACAAACAATGTCAGAGGGGGCTTAGCGGTCCCAACTGTTGGTCCTGAAACGATACTGAGTCCAGGTTTTGAAACTGGCATATGATGTAGCTTTTGGGGGGCACTATTTTGGGGTGGAAAAGACCCAGGATAGAGTGCTGGTGAGGTTCTTTTGGCCTGGTATATACCAGGAAGTCAAAGTTTATTGTGCATCTTGCCCAAAGTTCCAGCAGGTTGCCCTCCAATTCACTCATAAGGCCCCACTGATGCCTGTCCCATTGGTTGGCATACCCTCTTTCACAGTCATCCACAGGCTTTTCACCCTTTGAATTACTATATAGCAGGCAGCCCTGAGGAGTGTTAGATCTCCTGGCAGGCCCAGGGGACAGTGACACAAAACATATTTCAGCATATGTTGAAACTACAGGAAACGTTAGCCCTGGCATGACTTCTCACAAAGAAAAATCTCAAAGCAGCCCAACAAGAGCAAGAACAGCAATATAATAAAAATGCTTAGCTCCGTGTCTACCAGCTAGGAGACTGAGTCCTACTATTACTCCCCTCCTCCAAGAATATGTTACTGGCAAAGTGGCAAGGATCTTTTGAGGTCCTGCAGAGGGTAGGTCAGGTAAATGAGGTTCACTGGGAGGGGAAATGGCATGGTTCACAGATATATCATGTTAACCTGTTAAAACGCTGGAAGGCCTGAGGGGCCTGTCTGAGCTCTACATGTCTACTGGAAGCTGGTTTGGATGTTCTGGATGCCCTCCTGGATCCAGTAGCAGGCCTCAAGCTAGGGAAGACTTTGACCCTGACTCAATGGGTTGAAATAAAGAGCCTCCAGGCTGTGCAATTTAAAAGGGACACTCGAGAATCCCAGCTGACTGTGGTAAGTGGTGAAACAAGAAATTAAGAAGATGTTGGACTTAGGAATAATAGAGGAATTGGCAAGTGAGTGCACTAGTCCAATTGTGTTGGTGTCAAAACCTGACCATATCATCTGATTTTGTATTGACTTCTGCAAAGTCAACACAGTTTCAAAATGTGACGTGTAACCTGTGACCAGAATAGAGTAAATGGTGGAGATAATAGGTAATGCAAAGTACATAACCACCTTGGACTTGACCAAGGGATACTGGCAAAATCCTTGAGATCCAGCTTCTTGAAAAATCATGGCCTTTGCAACACCCTGATGGCTTGACCCATTTAAGACATTACCTTTCCATTTACATGGAGCTCCAGCAACCTTCCAACATTTAATGGACAAAATACTCTGCCTGCATCAGGCAGGCATATGGAGCTGGCTATATCAACACGTGGGCGGACCACCACCAGCGGGTGAAAGAAGAGTTGCAGGTGATAACGAGTAGCTGGTCTAACAACAGTGTCACCTGGGGTATATAGATATAGACTGTGATATATATTGGGCAATGGTAAAATCAGGCCCCTAGTAAACAAAGCAGAGGCCTGATGGAAACACTGGTGCCAAGAACCCAGAAGCAAATATAGTCATTTCTGGGACTGGCCAGCTACTATTAGCAATTCATCCCAGAATTTGCAGCCATTACAGCCCCACTGACTGACATGCTGAGGAAGGGAGCACTGCAAAGAATTCAGTGGTCACCCAAATGTGAGAGAGCATTTGGGGCAGTAAAATGGCTTCTATGCAGTCCTATGCAGCCCAGAGTTAATGAAAGAGTTTATATTGCAGACCAGTGCCTCAGAGTGCGGCCGGGGGATGGTTCTCTCCCAGGAGTCTGAGGATGGATAACACCCATGCTGTATATCACTAGGAAACTCCTTCCCTGAGAGCAGACATATGCCATCACAGAAAAGGAGTGCCTGGTGATTAAGTGGACAGTTAAGGCCCCGCACTACTACCTCCTAGGGGCCTAATTTCATTTAGTCACTGACCATGCCCCTTTAATAAGGCTTAACACCATGCAGGAGGCTAAGCCCCAATTGACAAGATGGTACCTGCCTATACAACTTTTCAATTTCTTGATACATCACTGCCCTGGGTCAGCACACACAAATGCAGACTTCTTTTCCCAAGAGGGGGGCTGGGGTTTGAGGAAAGGGGAAGAGTGTATCCTGGGATCCACTCTTGAGAGGGGGGATGTGTAACGGGGTGCATGGCTCAAGGGTGGGAGCCCCGCTGTGGGGGGTTAACGAGTAATAGTCTGCCTTCTCAAGGGCATGGGGCCAGCTGACAGGGATGACCGTCTGGCCAATAGGGCGTTAAGAGCTCCCAGGGAGGGATGCTGAGGGAGGGAAGGCTATGGTGCTAAGGGGGCAGCACAGAGTCAGGACAGCCCTCTCCAGGTCTGTGGAGGGACCACAGGTATGAGGCTAGTCTATGAGTTTCTTTTGTTATGGACGTAGGTCATCTTGTGGGGACAAGTTTGCCCCAAGGAAAATAAAAAAGCTGTGTGATAACCCACTACAATGCCATATTACAATCGGTAGCTTCTCGGATCAGCTGGATTAGAACTACTATAATTATCACTCAGTCTTTGTATTGCCCAATGACAAGCTGTTTGGATGAATGATCCTTAGGTGCAAGAGGTCCTGTATACAGGTTCATTAGAGAGTCATGACTTCTAAAATGTTGGTCTTTCTACAAATGTTAAGAGTGCAATTTCCCCAAGCCTCTGTCACATTCTCCTTTGCAAGGCACTCTGGGATATCCTGCTTAAAAGTATTATTATTTAACAAAGAAACTGACACTAGGACTAAGGGTGGTATTACCTTGCACTGAATGAAGGGCCGCAGGAGCACAAAGATTGGGATACGAGTCCGAACGATGAAATCAAGGAAATCCCACAGGGCAAGCCCGCCCACTTTCCGCAAGGCCATCTCTTTGACTTGTAGGCTTAGCCAGTACCACTGGCTGCCAAGCTGGCGCTCAAAGCAAACAAGAATCACCTTCAGGGCTAAAAAGAAACAAAACCCAGTACACATCAAGTGTTGTGGAGTCAGAGTTGCTTACATCATCCTGCAAAGACATTTTTGGACTGGAGGGTTGGGTGCAGTACAGAGTAGTAAGGTAGTCTTAGTTTAAACAAAAGGCTCAGTCAGGAATCATGGATACCTTTCCCAGCATCTTCCAGTGAATTCCTGGAAGATTTTCCTACCATCCATCTACGTCTTTTTCATTTCAGTGACTTCTTCCTTATTCTGAAATGTTAATCTCTACAAGCAGTCCAGTGTACTGGACTCCCCTAGAAGGGGAGTCACTATGTGACTTGTGAAGTGTTTCTTCTAGGCCATTTATGGGGCAGGAAAGAGGGACCTTACAGTACCAAATGAAATCTGAAGTGTTCGATCAAGCCAAGTACCACAGTCCACTAATATAACTCACTAATCCTGTGAATGGACAAGATTAGATACACAATTATGCTGCTTATTAAAAGTTAGATTGTGACTTAGATTATATGCCCATTCAAAGAAGCAAGAATCCCCTATGCATGTCTCATTAGGTAGTTTGAACCTTGGATCCAGGGAAATGGAAATAAGGAGAGAAGAGCTAGCAAAACACGGAGAGCCTTTACTCTACCTTTCTCTACTGATTTGCCAAAGGCTGGAACAGACAACATGTTTATACAGGTTTAATTGACATCATACCAATATAAAAATGTTGTAAACAGATAATATCCCCAAAACTCAGATAAATTTGCCTAAACTACTGAAGAATTAGCCCTGAAAGAATCAAAGCAAAGTTCCAACAGAATAAAACAGTGGATTAGATTTTGTCTGTCCATTTTATTACGGCTCAGCCAGTATCACTGGCAGCCATTTTATTGTAGCTATTTTGTTACGGCAAACAAACGGTCATTTGCTCTCCTGCACCTAATGGGGAGGTGCAGTAACAGCTGTGACCTGCATGCTGCCACCACAGGATAGTGGTACATCTGTCTGGTCCGATGTCATTTAAATAGCTATAAAAAACTGCTCTAAATTACATTGAAGTATGCATTTGTCTATGTCCCAAAAGTCACTGAGCCAGTGGGCGCAGTTGTGAGGAGAGGTCTGTGTAGTAATAAGGTATAGGTCAATAGCAAATTATTACCTTTTACAGAAAACACTGAACAGAAGGAACTGTCAAGCAGTGAAGTGTCTCTTAGGCTAGAAACAGACGTCGCTGAATAAAGCAGCACAGCTGATCTGCTTCATTGGGTGAAACACACATTGCCCCTTGATGATGCAGCACAAAGGGCGATGTGATCTCTCTGCTTTCCCCACTCAGCCAGACTAATTCTGTGTTCACAGGGATAGACCTGGCTGAGAGAGAACCCCAACTTCCCTGGTTATGGTGAGGCACCCCAGATTCCCTGGGGTACCTATCTATAATCAGGGAGAGCAGGCAGGTGCTCTGGAGGCTCAAGGAGTCCATGTGTGCTATGCTTGCAGAAGGTAGGATTCGGAATGACAGCCAGCATGGCTTTGTCACACACAGGTCTTGTCTTACCGATCTCATCTCCTTCTATGACCAGGTAACTTGCCACCTGGATAAGAGAGAGGAGGTCAACATTGTATACCTAGACTTCCAAAAGGCCTTGATTTGGTATCCCAGGATGTTCTCATGGGAAAACTGGAGGATAGCAGGTTTAACTGCTCGACAGTCAGGTAGGTAGAAAACTGGTTGCAGGTAGGACCCAGAGAGTTCTAATGAATGGATCTGTGTCGTCCTGGTGAGAAGTGGCCAGTGCTGTCCCTCAGGGGTCTGTGCCTGGTCCAGTGCTTTTCAACATCTTTATCAATGATTTAGGTGTGGGGGTGAAGAGCTCACTGGCTAAGTTCGCAGACAACACCAAGTTATGGGGGGTGTGGTCACGCTTGAAAATAGGCTGCAGATACAGGCAGACCTAGACAGGCTTCCAGGTTGGGCAGACCGGAACCAAATGAAGTTCAACATTGAGACGTGTAAAGTGCTCCACCTGGGGATGAACATACTCCAACATACTTACAGGCTCCAACATACTCCTACATACTTACAGGCTCAGTGGTGCTGAACTGACTAGCATCACAACTGTAAGGGACCTAGGCTCAGTTCATACTAATATAGACCATAGTAAAAACATGAGCCATCAGTTCGATACTGTAGCCAGCAGGGCAAACAATACTCTGGCATGCATCAACCAGTGCATTTCCAGCAAAACCAAGGAAGTGATTCCACTGTACTCAGCACTGGTGAGACCGCAACTGGAGTACTGCGTCCAGTTCTGGGCACCGCACTTCAACAAGGACGTGGAAAAACTTGAGAGAGTCCAGAGAAGAGCCCTCTGTATGATCAGAGACTTGCAGGGCAAGCCATACAAGGAAAGGCTGAGGGAGATGGGTCTCTTTAACCTATAAAAGAGAAAGCTGAGAAGGGACTTGGTAGCACCTTACCGCTATATCAGGGGAATACATCAAGGGCTCGGCGAACAACTGTTCACCAGGGCACCCTTGGGGAAAACCAGAAGTAATGGCTACAAATTCCTGGAAGACCATTTCAGGCTTAACACTAGGAAAAACTTCTTCACAGTTAGGGTGTCCAGACTGTGGAATAAACTCCCTCCAGAAGTGGTGCAATCGCCTACCCTGGAAATCTTCAAGAGGAGACTGGACTGTCACCTTGCCCGCCTAGTGCAGGGGGGCTGCACACAATGATCTCACAAGATCCCTTCCAGTCCCTTACAATCTATGAATCTGTCTATGAATCTATAATGGACTTCTGCCACAGTAAAGTGGCAGAGTCCATCACTACCTGCTGTTGAGCCACTGATTTTCCTTTGGGCTAAGTACAGACAGTTAAAAATTCTGAGGCTGAATTTATTCAGTCTTTGCAGGTTAGTCTGAACTCTGTAGATAAGTGAATAGAAATTTTCTTTTGATTCTGGAAATGCAGCTACATGTCTGCAGTGGTGCAGGCCAGAAGCCAGGATGTGTTAGAGCAGACCTCCCTGCTTGGCTGGAGCGGACAGCTTGGGCCAAGGCTAACTTGCCCACTCTGTATGTGGAGGCTTTCTGGGGAGGTAGAAAGCATCCTGGGATGCTGGAAGACTGAGAGTTAACTTGAATCTGGAAGGGATCTCAGACAGAAGTTCAATAAACCAATTTATTGCTTCTAGGCCTTTTGGCTCAGATCAAGTGTAGTTCTCGGTTTCTTGTGGACTAAGATGAAGTAGAGATATCCAAATCCCATGACCTCCAGGCTTGGGCCTAGACACAGGATGCCTGCCAATGGACTTGGGAGTATCTGAAGTCCCAGGGTGAGAGCCTGGGATGGGATGGCTCGCCAGTTGTAGTACCAGACATGGTGTTTAGAACAATTGAGTTCCGCCTGCTCACTTGATATGGTTTTTGGAACAACTGAGTTCTGCTCAATCAATATGATTTGGAACTGATTTAGCTGATTTGACCTGGAACATGAAATATATTAATAAAAAAAAATCAATAAACCAATTTAAACTAAATCAGTACAGTCTGATATCACATCGATCCAGATTTATCTTAAACTACTTTTGGCCATTTTGAAAGTGGTTTATGTGCACTGAACTTCTGTTGTGTTACAGATTTGAAATGGTTTCAGATCACTTATATCAGTTTATTGTAGTGTCTGTCCCTGACCTTGATGTGGCATGACAAACACTAGCAACATCTTTCACACACCATTTGTGCAACCATAAACATTTTTATGGCATCACAAATGAGATGCCAGGTGACATCTGTTTCCACCCTTAGCTCCCTCTACACTTCAGTCACATGGCATGACTGCATCATGCATTGACTATAACCTAGCTGCTTTGGGTACCATGAGTACTGATGCTCGATGAATTGAGTCTGCTGGAGTGTGGTAATTACCTCACTCCAGCAGACTCCCGCATCACATGTATCAGCGTCTTTGCACTGAAAAATGGCGGTGGTGGAACTTTAACTAAAGCTCTTCAAACATGCTTTAGTTAAAGCATCCCCGCCACCATTTTTCAAAACAAAGATGCTGATACACGTGACTCTCTGGGTACTTTAATTACAGCAGCTCTTGGAGCCTCTCTAATTATAGGCCACCCTCTTCACTTACCCTTCCCCCCAATCCCCTGGAGCACGTGTATAACTGCCCTTAGATGCCAAAGGATTCTGTGCAAGATGTACAAACCTGGTCAGGACAACAGTCACTGTAGCTTCACTGCTATTGGCACCCAACCTGGCTATGTTTAAATTAACTTGGGTCTATCTAAACATATTGTGGTAACACCTCTATCTGCCTTGAGATAGCACTGTCATTCTAGCTATTTCTGGTGTAGTTCACTCTGTGCACTACCCCTTCCTCTTGGCCTCACCTGAAACAGCTGTAAGTAGTTCAGTTAACCGGAGCCTGTCAGGATTTTCTCTCCCTCCATTGTGGCTTTACATGGTGTCCTGAATGCCCTTCCCCCTTTTGCTGTTGTTTTCTTTTCATTAGGGAACGGGAACTTTACTCACCCAAGTAAGCTGCCTGGCTGGTGGACTCTGCAAGTCCTTCCCTGCGCAGGTCCTTCCCAGCATCCCCGGGGGTGGAGCAGTGTGCAGGGGAACTCTCCAGCATGAAGTTCTTGCTGCGGGATGTGCTAATGATGCGAGGTGGTAGGAGGATATTAATAACAGTCTGGAGCAGCAGCAGGACTTCAGGCTGCTCCAGCCATGGGCTGTCTGTAGTGCATGGAGAGGGGTGGCAGAAAGGGGACAGAAAGAAAATGCATCAGGCCACATTCTATCGAAGCACAAAAGACTCAGTTCCAAACTCATCCCTTCCACCAAACTCATCCCCTACCTTGTTCTCCTCCTGTGAGCAAAGGTAAAGTTATTTTAGCACCAACGCACACAGCAGCATGGCACAATTAAAGATCTCAATCTTTGAGCAAAATGATCTCATCTCCCTTTCCCTCCACCCTCATTCTCTGTTTTCACCAGATAACAGGCATGGAATTTGGTGGCGGGCAATCAGTGGTGACCCAGAATCACTGAGCCCCTCCATCCTTTCTACCCCATTAACTCTGGGACACACTACAGAGGAATTTGTCTTCTCCAGCACACTCCTTGTCAGGTTACCTATTTCAAAAGGAGAAGTGCATTTGTTAAAGAGTGAATTCAAGAATGACTGATCTCTGACACAGTTGAAATGGAAACGAGAAACAGCAGCTCACACTGAAGGCTTTTCAATCTTCCCAATGAATTCTAATGGCATATTACCAGGGACAGGAAGCCAAATGAAAAGCAAGAGAGTAGGAAAGTGGAAACATTTGTTGTTTGAAGGGGGAAGAAAAAGAAAATCTTTTTGTTAAATTAATCAGACCTTTGCTTCCAGATCCTACTGTGAGGACAAATGGAATCAGTAGGTTTAAAAGCATTCCTTCCCTTCTCTCCTGATTGGTGAATGGGGAGATCACATGGCTTAGGGGAAAATCTTCTTTCAAAGCCTGTGCAATAATAATAAGACAGGATTAAACATTTTCATCAGCCATTTAAAAGTATATACACTGTAGGGAATGATGATCCCCATACACTTGTTTTTAAAAACAACACAATACAGCTGTTGGCCCTATTAACTTACAAATTCTGAGTATACCTGTATGAGGGAAGAGAATTCGAAGAGTAATCTAAATTTCACCTGCTTTAGCATAATCACATGATAAAGGGCCAGATTCCAATCTCATTTATACTGTTGTAATTCCAGTTGAATCCCCCTGGAGTGTGTGTGCTGTTTATTCCATTTTGATCCTGATATAAACAAGATTAGCATGTGGCCCAAACTACCTAAAAAAAAAGAGCAGAGAAAGTTACAGGAGCTACCCATTTATTAAATGTGGAGGTTATTCCACTTTTCCCTGGGCTCCAAGTCCCTAACTTTATGGTGACCTTCTTTCCTGTAAACGAATAAAATGCACACTTAGTTGCATCTCAGCAGTTATTCCAGCCTGGAAAAAATGTCCTTTCACCATGAACAGATTCTTCTCCATGTCGGAAGTAATAGTGGTGAAAGGAACTACTGTTAGGCAATGAGTGAGTGTTCAAAGCTTGAATAGAGCCTTTAAACAGTTGACTACTTAGATACAAGCTGAAAATGAACTTTAGAAACACTTCAATATGCAAATGTGGGCTGGAGATCCCAAGAGAAGAGGTTTCCTTATGGGACTGTCAGCTTTAGATTCTGTTGGAAATACTAGAGGAATGACTTTTCTGGTGATAGTGTGGCATTTCCAGTTTTGATCCTATTTGAAACCCATGAAAAGCACATGAAAAAGGGGATAAAGCATGTGAAAACTCCCCATTAAAAACCCTAAAATTAACAGTTCATTTGGAGTCTGGATTTAAATCTGAACAAAGATTTGAGGTGGAGCTAGCTGAGGGTCATTTTTTATGTTTATTGGAAGTGATCTCTCATTATGGAAAGAAGCATGCAGTGTCTCTGCACCAATCAGTGTCGATGTTCATCTCCAGGATGAGCTCTCCTGGTTCATTCTAACAGAACAGTGCAGTCTTTTGATCTCTTGGCCCAGTAACTTTCTTTCCCATGCTCTGAAAGACCTGTTCAAGTGCTCAACTGGATGATGGATGTGCTGCTCATTGGTTAATTAAAAACAGAAATACAGATTAAGGATAGGAAACTTGCACTTTCATTCTGCCCCATGGTTGCTCTTTGTCACCTTTGGCTTTGTGCCAAGGAGATATAAAGGAGATGTAGGCAGAAAGAGTCCATATGCACCTGGGACGGCTGCCTTCAAACTCATTTAAAAAATCTACAGTTGTCCAAAATAGTAAATATAAGGTGCTACTCTGAAAAGGAATATACTTATGAAATTCCTCCCATTGAGGTCACCATGCATTCACTGTTCTGGATAATCAAGAATGATAGTTGGTAAGCAGTTTACAGGTCAAACATCTATTGGTATCTGAGCTTTTTTCTCTTCTCTGTTTGTGCAAACAGTACCAGTTAGCACTGGCTTAAAATAGGACCAAACTCATGCTCAGTAAAGTCCAGGCACCCCAGGGAGTTTGGTGAGGCTGCATGGGTGTGACCTAAGAAAGGATTTTTCTCATCATTTACAATCTTGAGAAGACTCCTAAAATGCTGTGCTGGATCTGCAGCAAGTGCAAATCAACATAGCTCCATTGACTTCAATGGGGTTTGGCTGACTGACACCAACTCCAGATCTAGTCCATTGTTGAGATCTGAACTCAGTCCTGATGTTCCAAATCCCTACAGTTCGGGGAGAGGTTACATTTTGTTCCACAGTTTTTGCCCAGCTTTCGCAGAAAAAAAAGAGCACCTATGAATTGGTGTCTCAACCACAAGCTAAACAGGCCTGATAACAGGCAAGGCAGGCACACCTGTATTTGCAATGCTACAAGCCGGACAACAGCTGTGCTGAAGGGCAGAGGTGGCGAGAGATAAGGGCTGAGATGAAGAAGGGGTAATCCATCAGCAACACTGGAAGGTCCTACCACTCCCATCACCTGCAATACAAACAGAGCACATCACCAGTACTGACTACTGCAGTTCCATCCATGCCATACCCTCCAACCTCTATGAAAGAGAAACAGGTACATTTCAGACAGCATGAGACTGGGGTGCTCTTCAAGAAAGAGTATCCCATAATGCCTTGCACTAGCTAGGGCCAGTGAGGAGAAGGGGTGGTTCTATCAGGGAAGGAAGGGGAGGAGAGGGAACTTCTACAGGGGAAGCCAGGAGGATGGACAAAGTGCATAGGGAAACTGGTACATCTATTAATGTACCCAGTAGCAGGCCTGAATGACCAGCACTCGACTGGGAGAATAGATAGAGTTGGAGGGTATGCCATGTAGCTAGTGTATAAAAAAAATGTAATAAAAGCAGGAGGTTTGTATTTAACTTCTAATCCTTGTTCTTCTCTTCCTAACTTCTTGGAAAAATAATGTCCTGAGTCTGATCCAATCCAAGTTTTGTACAATGTTCAGTGTCCCCTCAGGCACAGCAAGTTGTAAGGTACTAAAAGTTAAATGGGGGAGGAGAAGATGGGGGGAGATCAATATTCAATCCCAGAGTTAGACTTTAAAAAGTCAGACTTACATTTAGAGGAAAAAGCCTCCTGTTTTCACTGAAAGATTTTCCCATTTTCCTGGCCACTGCTTTTGTTTGTTTTGTTTTTTTGTGGGTTGCTACTAAAAGAGTTTCATAGGGCACATCTACACAAGACACTTACTGCGCAGTAGCCTAATAACACCGCACAGTAGTGTGCCAGTCAAAGCCTATGCTAATAAGCTACAGCACAGTGTTATTAGACTACACAGTAATGGTCACAAAAATACCATGTGCTGGTGCTACTGCACAGTAACTGTACTTACTGTGAATTTAGTTAGTAATTCATTAAGGAAATACTAAACTAAATGCATCGTAACTACTGTGCATTAATGAAGGTGTAGACGTGTCCACAGAGAGCTTGTCTGCACAAGGGAGCAACTGTGAAGCATACTAGGATGTGGTTTCATAGTACACTAGCTACTCCATGCTAACTCACACTTACTGCATGATAAGTGTCCACACAGGAAGTCAACAGGGAATAGTCAATGTGCTATGCATTCATACTATTAAATTAGTTTGTAGGAACCTCCCTGTATAGACAAGGTCTGAGCAGTCTGAAGCCTCACAGTTTCAACACTGTCCATCAAACAGCTATTGATCAATTATTGTTATCATGACAACACAGAAGTCACTTGGACCCCAGCAACCAATTGGAGTTCCCATACCATTGTGTTGTGTATGAATGCTGTACAAAGACAGAGAGAAATATTGATGAATGTCAACAGAACTTTCTAATTAGAAATGGGATTACTTTTTAAGCTTTTTGGAATAATCAGCATCATCAGCTTTCTTTTCCAAAGCCCTGAAAATAGCATCTAAACAATTTCATTTTTTATAATAAAATAGTTTTTAATAAAAGTGCTACTGCAATATTTGTACTTTTTGTACTACAAGTTAATTGGTTCACAATCCCATAGCTCCTTTGGCTTCAAGGTGAGCATCTGGCACTCTGTCCCTTCGTATTATGATCTCAAAAGCAAGTTCATACTTAGCTGTTTGCTGTCATTACTGAATAATCATACAAGCTGAGTTCTGCCTGTACAGGTTTCCCTCACTTTATGCAGCGTCTGTATGTGCAAATTCGCTCTTTTGTGATGACCTGTTTTATACCAAAAATTTGTTATACGCAAGGTAAATTCACTCTTATGTGATCAGTGTGGCAGAAGCCCACAGTCAGCTGCTTTGTGTGGTGCATTGTGGGAGTGACATGCACCAAAATATAGTCTCGTGTGTGGAACTGTGCTCCTCGCTCGTTGTCTGTGACACGTGTT
The DNA here is from genome assembly GCF_001723895.1 of Crocodylus porosus. Lineage (NCBI taxonomy): Eukaryota > Metazoa > Chordata > Crocodylia > Crocodylidae > Crocodylus > Crocodylus porosus. The sequence goes on along the minus strand of NW_017728949.1, from coordinate 8,724,747 downwards.
TCTGTAGTCACCATCCCCATTATGTTAGTGCCCTGTGCTTGTGTGTACTGTCTGCTGTTGGTGAGTACCAAAATTGTCTTGTAAAAGTGGTAGAAATGGGTGTGGGAGTCAGTACAGTCGAGGTCTTGAAATGTATCCCTATTTGTTACATTGTAAAGTGGGTTCCCTTTATGCAAATTTGAGTTATGTCCCATTTTCTAGGAACGCATGTACAGCATAAAGTGAGGGAAACCTGTACTGTCTCTCTAGTCGCATTCATACAGGAGTTACAACTACTTAGATTCAAGGCACACATCAACAATATATTCTATTGGTTAAGGATGGGATCTGAACATTGTACAATGGAAACCTGCACTAAATCAAACCAGGGACATTGCAAATGTCAGAGTGAATCCACTTGTGTAAATCTTTTAATTAGCCAAGTAATTGACAAAATGATAGCTTCCTCCACAGCAGGAGACCCTCTCACTGTCCCCAGGCCCACTCTCCCCTCTACCAGGTGTGTGCAGGCTCCACCACCCCACTCTCCAACTTGCAGCCCTCAACTCTCAGCGCATCATGCAGAGGGAGATTTTCAAAGTGGTGTGTGGGAAGTAACATAAATAAATCGACTGACCATAGTTATCGGTCCCTGTATCTTCCCATGCACCACTTTGAAAATGTACCTCACTGTCTCTAGTGGCACCTACAAAGTCACAGGGTGGGGGATAAGTGACAGGAAAAGGGATCAACTGCAATCTTCAGTCCAGAGAAGTCAACAGAAGAATGAAGTTTAGCAAAGTTTCATAAGATTGCCACTTGGCTACTCACCAGATTGACACAGACATTGATCAGTGACCTAAGGTGAGGCAGGAAGGATATGATTGGCTGCCTCTGAAGTGTCAAACAAACCCCTTCAATCAAATTGCTGGCAGGCTCCCACTCAACCTGTCGCCTGGAATACAACAGTAGGTGCTGTTAGCTGGTTGACTCCCTTCACCAGACACTCCGAAACAAGGAGACTGATACATGGTGACTCCAACAAGGAACGGGTAAGACAGCAACGACGTCCAAGATGACAACAACAAAGTGTGTTACAGGGGAAGACTTTTACCCCTGCTGTTCAAAAAGCACAGAGCACACCAAGAGTTAGAGAGGCAGTTGAGAACTCAGCAGAGGCATTCCTGCCTCGCTGGACTGGTGACACGCAACCCGTCACAAACAACAACAGAGAAAAAGAGAGAGGACGGATGGATGGGGCTTCACTGCCTGACTTGGCCTCTTTAAAAGAGGTCTTGAGGGTGAAGCTGAGGAAATCCAATAGACAGCCATCTCAGATGAACCTGCAGAATGAGACAGAGCTGACTGTTTTATGTTTCGGGAAGCTGCACTGCACTTCTGTGGTAGAGAGACTCATTCCACTCTGGCTCAATCACCGGTTCCCTAGTGCAGACATGACCATGCAAACTTGAGTGGAGTGCATCCTGTACTTACGGTGACACCCGCTCCAATTACAGCTCAGCCTAGTCTCATAGATTAATGACTCCCAGTGGGAGTGAGTCCAGAGCACAAACCAGCCCAGTATTACAGACTTAACCTTCACCATCCCTGTCAGCACAGCTGGGTCGCTCCCTTCCAGCATCAGTATCTTTCATATCTAAAAGGTCTCCACTCTCTAAAAGGCCTCAATCTTTAAAGCAATTCCAGTTCCTGTAAAGGATGGCATACCAAAAGCCCTAGAGATGCAAGTCTTATTTTATCTGCCAGCAGATACAACACAGGTTGCATTAAAGTGCTTTCCCCACTTCCAATCTCACAGAGCTTCTGCTTTGGGCAAGAAACTTCCCAGGTCTCTGTGGTGCCTCACAGTAACCTAGATGCTGGGGAGAAGAGCGAGGCAGGCATGTACTTGCTAGGGGGCTTAGTGCTCTACTCTTCTATTAGTCGCACTCCACAACAAACTCTCTAGAAGGCTTCTTAGCACAAGGAGTGCCTGATACCATAACAGAGACAGTACCTGGACACAGGTCCCCTGCCTGCTGTTCTCAATCAGTTATGCCCAAGAACCCCAAATGCTTGCACCTTTACATATGCCATACTCATAACAAGCCCCAGATTTTGAGTTAGGCACCTGGGGAGACTGAAAACCTAGAGATGTCAAATGAGTTCCAGTGTTTCAAGTAGGCAGCTCCTTAAAGAGTCAGTGCTTGTGCTGGATCCCTATTTGCAACCCTGCTCAACACTTAGTAGTTTCCTGGAGCTGGTTCGTGCATTTGGATCATTGGCTCAGTAGCCTCTGTACCTGGTTTATAAGAAAGAGCAAAAATGGCTAGGTGGCTTTGTGGAGGTGCAGGTGATGTTACATGGACAATACAACAGGGGTTCCAGGAGATGAGCAACCTGTGAACAGGTTAAAAAAAGAGGAAGGTTTTTAGAAATTGTCTGGAAGATTCTTTGGGACTGAGGTGAAGAAAATGTGATCCAAAAAAGGCAGGGCAGATACAGTAACGAGAAGCGCCAACAAGAAAGGGGAGCAGGAAAACTGTTCCCCCCTACAGGCTACCTGACTCTTAGTTGTTTTAATGAAGGGGAATGCAGCTGGAGGCAAAAGGAGGAAGGGGCAGGAGGAAGAGACTGTTTCCCCATGATTCACCCCATCTCAGTTCAGTGTGTGAATTTCAGTCCCCAAACCCTTCAGTCTTTGGCCTCCCAGCTGAGACTGACAATAGGGTTAGCAACTAAAGCCAGCTGTCCTGAAGGTTTCTGCAATATGGAAATTTTCCATAGAGAAGTGCACTGAGACCACCAAATCCTTTCACATGGGCCACCAAAAAGCCAGAAGATGGGTATTTTTATACCACCGATATGTACTGGTTGGTCACCTGTCAGTGACTCAGAGACTAAGAAATCCCATACTTAAATACTATTCCATGAAGCCTCCTTCCCCTTCCCACATTACTTCATTGGTTGTCACCACCTGAAGGAGATTCATTTGCTCAGCTCATGTCTTCTACATTCAGGAGCACTTGGATGTAATCATCATTCCAAACTATTTTTATTCTTTTCACAGAGCATTTCAATATTTGTATCATAGTAATGCACTGTATAAATACCCTTACCAATAATTTGACTTTATTTTTTAAAACGACAAAACACTAAATTAGGAGAGATCATGAAATTCTTTATAGCCTGAAGACTTTGGGGGAGAGGGAAAAGTTTGATCTCCTTGAATTTGATTTGTAATTCTTAATGAAATATGCATTTCCTCTATTGCAGACTGGAAGCTGGCACCCGAAAAACATGACATACACGTACACCAACAGGAGAATTTTTTTTTTGCTGGGATTCAATACAGGTAAAATGCAGGTAAAATGACATACCGTTACTTGGTATGCAGGTAAAATGACATACCATTACTTGGTATGCAGGTAAAATGCAGGTAAAATGACATACCATTACTTCAAGGCGTGCAACATCAGAAACGGACCCAAAGGTTTCCGTTATACCTGCTCACCTCAAAGTAGGCATCTTGTGAATTTTATTGAACATACGATCCAGTCTCTTTAAGATGAGGATAAGGGCAGGTCTCACGGCCTCAGCTGTCCAATCTGTGATGGGCAGCATCTCCATGATGTAGCGCCGGAGCCCACGGCTTTCCATCGTCTGGGTGTCATAAGGTGCCAGCTTCAGAAGGGAATGTGCAATTTCTGCCAACCTAAAATTATGGCTCATTAAGAGGGAAATCAGATATTCTACAACATAAACTTGTCTGTAGACCACAATTACAAACTGCATGGTAGAGGAATCACTAGCCTTTTAATAGAAGGACATCTGCTCTAATAGTACTGCTATTTACATTCTCATGTTAAATCAGAAGAAATTCCAAGTCCAGTAAGAGACTTTTGACGGGATCAGAATGTGTGTACATAGGTATATGGTGTATAGTGAATACATCAGCATGTATATACTTATGTGGATGCTAAACCGGTAAATTGTACCAAAAGGCACATTAGGAAGCACTGCTTTACATTATTAAAATCATCATGGCACAGTATCTTTTTCAGCTATTAATAGTGTGAGCATCAGCAGTTTCAGAGAAGGGTTTCTGGTAACAGGCAGCAATCATTTAAAATATGTCATTAACCTTGAGTAGCTTCTCTTTGTCTTTTTTATAATGTTACCAGATCAATACCAGGGATTTTTAGTCTCTGTGCACAACTTTTTCACATTTAATTGTTAAAAACAGCATGCGCTTCCCACTGGTGTATATATATATATAGCTTGTGCTGTTTATGGGTATTTCTCGTTACATTCTTCATTTTGCTTCTCCCAGTTGCTTCATTTTTTTCCTTTTTCCTTTTTTTTTTTTTTTGGTTCACACTGAGAGTTTTCTAGATCAACTTTCTAAGGCCTGGCAGCATTCAACTTCTACATAGAATATGGGAAATGGTTAATCAGACACTTGAAGACTTCCTGTGATGTTTTTCACTGAATAAAAAAATGAAAGAGTCCCGGCTCTGTGTGGCACCCACAGCTGGGAGCCCTGCGTGGCATGTCAGGAGGTGCAATTGTCTGGATCATGCATTAGATCCAATTGCCTGCATGTGTAGAGGGAGACATAGTCAAGGGGGGAAGCTTCTTCTGAAACACCTTCCATTAATGGATAATGTATGACTTCAAGCATGCGAATTTATACACGTTTTAATATATTTTTAATTAATTTAATCTGTGTTTGGGGATGATCTCATCATCCATATAAATACCAGCTCTTTATAGAATCCCAAGAGAATCTTGACCTTAGTGACATCTTGTGTCAGTGCTCTGACACAGGTTAATTGTAAAGAGTGTAAAAAAAGTGTTTCCTTTTAGCTCTCATACAGCTCTGATGTCACATTAAAACATTAACTTTTTTTAAACGTCACAGCATATGAATGATTTTTTCATTACTATGTAAGTCAAAACACAAGAACAAAGTCTCCACCACTATTATACAATGATGAGCAAAAATGTTCTTCTGGTTTACAAAGTGTGGAAGTTCTTTATGTACTATGGTGCTTTCTGAAGCTCTGAAAATCACTTTACCCCACAAGTTATACAGTGAGGGCTCAGCCCACGAGCCTTTATATTTGCCAGTAGCTGTGAGAAGACCTAATTGTTTTGGTAAAGACAAGCAAGACCAGGTCCCAAGGTTTTTTTTTAATCTGGTTACGTTAGTTACTCTTTCTTCTGTTCCAAATAAGGTCATATTCTTTTTATTTCATATCTTATTTGATAACTATGAAATCTTCTGCTCCTACTTGCTAACACAACAAAACAGTAAATAGGATAAAAATACCATTTCCCTTAGCAGTGATGATGTCAGTACCTAAAAGTACTTTTCTGTCATTGTTGTAAACATCTAGTTAGTTGAATCCATATCTCTTTATAGCTGTGAGTTGTTTGGGGGAGGGGGAGGAAGAAGGGTTAATTACATTTTTGAATTAGAGAAAGAATTTTTCCATTCCTTTCCCATAACAGTCTAAAAAGATCTGAATGGAAACATCCCAGGCCTCAAAAGGAAATCCTCAAAATAATTACTATAGATGTCTGCAAAAACGAGAACAACCTACCACTTGATTTCAAGCTAACTATAGATGAGACAATATTTTTTCCAGTTAGTCAGTCATTTCTAGCACTGTAGCTGAACTGGCATTTTTCTGAAGTAGTAAGAAAGTCAGATCACCTAGAACCAGCTTGTATATTGACTTCAGAAATTCAGTTCCTCCATACCATTATAACTTTTTATCTCGTAAGTACTTCCACCTTGGAAAACATACAAAAATGTCTACCAGCAGATCTACCATTTACTCCCCTATGATCTTATTTCATTATTCATCATTCAGCATAAAAGTATTTTCCCATAACATTCACTGATAACACACATCAAGTCATCTATGAAGCAACAAGTAAATTCTCCAAAGTTCAGTGACCTCAACACATACAACCCTATGGAAATAAAGTTTTCATATTACTGTGAAACAGCAGTAGTTCCAGATTGCATAAACTAAGGCTCTTCATGATTTCCAAATCATTCACAAATATTAAGAGGCTAAACATGGACATTAACATAATCCTGGGGGGGGCGGGGAAGGAATCCCAACAAAACCTTATTTTATTCTGCGAGCTCAGTTCATCCATTGGATATGTGTTTCTGATTCCCACTGAAGAGAAACTCAATTTGCCCACCTGAGGACAGAATCTAGCCTATATCCAGGTCACCCTTTTCTATACAAAGGTAAAATTCTCATCTCAGATACACGCTACTAAAGGTCAGAGAATTAGAACTACAACTAAATGAGGCAGGCAGTACAAATAATTATTTCCCATTTTTTAAATTCCCTAGTGCTTGCTTTCCAAGGGAAATGTATTATCATGATTAACCCAGATATACATCTGCATCTATATCAATTGGTTTGCATTCATGGACTAAGTGACAGTTACATGCACCTGCAGTAAGTCATCACCTAAATAGTAAATGTATATTGTCATTAAAATGGTATTCAGTTCATAGAAACATAAGAAACAGAGGAATTGTGAGCATTTGCTAAACAATAAATCTAAATTATTATTACAGAAAGCCAAGTTTCCAAATTAGTTAATTTTCATCCAAAAATTTCCATATATGGCAGAAGGTGTCACAGAATCTTTTGGATTGCATTTCCAGTCTTGCTGTAGCTCCTAATTCATTCACCAGAGATGCAAGACATCCATAAAAAGAGGAGATGAGCCATCTACAGATTCCTCTTTTTGTAGGGCGGGTTGGGCAAAATGTGGCCCATGGGCCAGCTGTGGCCTGCCAGGTTATTCTATCTGGCCCACGGGGCCCCTAAAAAATTTAGAAAATTAATATTTATCTGCCTCTGGCTGCCTGACGTGGTCCTCAATGGCTTGCCAAAACTCAGTAAGTGGCCCTCCACCTGAAATAATTGCCCACCCCTGTTGTAGGGGAATAGAGTGGGCCTAATGGCTCTCTGTCATTTGTGACCCCTCAATCTCAATCGTAGAGGGAATTCCTGGATGAAAGTCTATGTGGCTGGGCCCTTGTGATAATTGACTGCCTGAACTACCTGTTGAAACTGTAGGCATCCTGGGACAATTCAGAGCAGCCTTAAGGCTGCTATACTTACATGAGTCTAGGGTAGCTCTAGAATTGGAAGAGAGTAAAACTGGCTTTAAAAGCATCTTTGGTCTACTCCCCATTTACTTTGGCCCTATACTGAATAATATTTGACTAGTCCAGAGAATTTGACTTATTAATGTTTAGTTGCTATGAATTCAAGGAACAACCCCACAGCTTCCAGTTGTACCTTTTGAAAGGCTTCAAGTGCCCAAGTTACTGATGAAATCTATGTTGAAACTGACCCATATTAGTCCTGGTTTTCATTGCATGATAGAACATAATAACATAACGAGTACAATATTATTACTTGCATACTTTAGGGGATCTCAAATCAATTGCCATTCTTTTGAAGGCAGCTAAACAGAGTACCTCAAACCAAAGAAATATTTGTGTCAGGTAGGTTTTTCCTGTCCTCTCCTCTTGCCTTCCTTGTCTATGTTGCAAACTCAAAATCAGGAAGATAGCCCAGTGGTGAGATACACTGAGTTTTACCTCTGTCAGAAAAGTTTAAATTTGGAACTGACTTTCAAGCCCTGAAGATTCCTTAACTTTCCTTCTTTTTTTTTTAATATCAAGAAACATAACATTAACAGTCTTGCATCTCATGTCTTTTGAAACACCAGCAGCCTGAGAAGCGAATTTCCAAATTTCCCTAGTAAAGGAGCAAACAACTGAAAAATAAATAGACTCAGTTCTTGTTTACCCTGCTGAGTGTGTATTAATTTATATTTGTGCAGAGTGGGTATCACAGGATTCCTGAAAATACAACAGTTTTGCACCAACTTTGTTGTTGGTAGGCAAAGGAAATAATTATACGAAGTGCAGGGGTGGTACAGAGTCAGGCCTAATGTGCTTAGCACTGACTAATCCAGGTTTCTCTCTGGTAAGCAATCAAAAGAAAGTGCTGTCCAGTCTATCACATGCCAAAAGGCTGAGCGATGCTTCATGTTCAGTAAACAAACTGAGAGTCTGAGTTGATGCTATAAGTTGACTATATGTGACGTCGTCAATAAACAGAGAGGAAATCAGACATGGTCTACAGAACTCCTGATTCAATTTCTGCAGGGCTCAGCCAGCAAGATGACAGTAAATCTTAGATAAGGAAGGAGTTTAGGTTTATAATGTAGCAAAACCCCCAGTTTTTCTTTTTTTAAAATTTATTTTAAGGTGCATTCCCTCCCCTTCCCCAACCATTTCTGACTTTTTCTCTCCCTCTCTATTCCTGATAGACAAGTATAAGTGAGCTCAGACTTAGGATAAGCTTTAACATTTTTATTTTGGTAGCAAGTTTTTGGTTTTGGATATTCACTATTTTATATTGTGTAATTATTAGGTTTGTATTGATTTTTACTGTTCTATATTGTATTATTATCATTTTTGTGTAGATTTTTATTGTTTCATATGAATATTGTATGGTTTAGGCCTGTATTTGTAAATGAACCAAAGTCATCTCAAGTTTCCATTTTATGTGTCAAGTCTCCATCTTGTGTCCTCTGCCCGGGCATCCCCTGTGTCGCAACCGTATGAGTCACGTATCCCTCCCATGTAAATTGGCTCCCGAAAGAATGAACATGATTGGGAATGACTGAAATACAATGGTAGCAGTCCTCTACTGAATGGCCTGTAATGACTGGGCTGGCACCTTGCATTGATTCATCCAGGAACCACAGACCTCACCCAGTAACAGAGACAAGAACCCAGCATTTGAAAGACAAAAGACCCTGCAGAACCAGCAACTCTACCATTGTACCTCACCATTACAGACACTCAAAACTGCACATCCCTGCAAG
>NW_017728949.1:8708832-8715534 GCF_001723895.1 Crocodylus porosus | reverse complement strand
ACCTCCTCCTACAATTTGGATTCTCTCTCTCTCTCTGTCTCTCTCTCTCCTCCTGGACTTCAGTGGACTTCAGCCCCTGCATCAAGCCTCTCTAACACCTGCTGCCAGTGTGTGTGTGTGTGTGTGTGTGTATGTGTGTGTAGGTGGGTGCAAGGGAACCAATAAGACATTGTATCACCATCTCCCCTGTTCAATGAAACCACGGTCATTTGCAACCCCGAGTTGGGTCATGTTTTACTGAATCCCAGTCCCTTCCCTATCTTAAATTCCAGCCCCATTCTCTCTCTCAGCTACAGCACCCCCCTCCGCCGGTTTCCCGATCTCCTCCCAATTCCATCTCCCCTTTTCTGCCACCTCTCAGCCTCTCCTTGCTTTCATGTTGTCCCTGCTGCCTTTCAGCCTCATGTGCCATCTACTGCCTCTTCCCTGTGACTTTCTGCTGCCTCTCTCTGCTTTCCTGCTGCCCTGCTGCTGTTCAGTCTCTCCTGCTGCTTTTCCTGTGATTTTCTGCTCTCCCCCTGCTCCTACTGCCTTTTCTCTGTGACTTTCTGCTGCCTTTTTCTGCTTTCCCACTGCCCTGCTGCCTTTCAGTCTCTCCTGCTGCGTTTCCTGTGATTTTCTGTTGTCCATGTCTCTGTTTTCAAGCTTCTCCCACACCTTCTATAGTCATCCCCTCCACCCCCTACAGCTTCCCAGCTCCTCGGGGCTGTCCTGCAGTTTTCTCCAGCAGCTGGAGCCTTTCTTCAACTCCCAGCACCTAATGCCGCTCCCTGCAACTTCTCTACCTGCCCCCGAGCCATCCTCTGGCTCCCCACACCCCAAGCCCGTCTTTAACACCCACACTTTCCCTTGGTCCCATTTTCCCTCTCCCCACCTACCTTTTCAGCTCCCCCGTAGTTCTGGCTCCAGTCCCAGCCTCTGTGATGGCATTGCTCCCCTGTTCTGTAGGCTTTGGACGTTGTCTTTTAATCAATTAAGATCAATTAACCTAAAGTTATCCGCAAGCCTCAGTTCTTCAGTCCAGGCTCCTCTAGTCTACCAATTCTAATCCCAGTCCTGGTGACTTTCACACCCAGCAACTTTCACTCCCTACACTTCTACTTTCTTACCTTAACCTTTCCCCAGGTATCCCAAGTACTTCAAGCACATACATACATACACATCACAACACCCAACTTAGGAGTCGCCTGTGTTTATGCATAGGTGGGTGGTATGTGTGTGAATCAGTGAATACACATATATAGATATCATTGTGTGTGTAGTATATGAATTAGTAATCCACGTATGTCTACTGGATGTACAGGTGTTGGTAACTGATTCTGTCTAAATTTGGTGTGTGTAGTATGTATGAGTTTAAACTGGTGATAGGTGTGCATGAACCTAGGCTGGTTATTTTGAACATGCATGTATCTGAATTGCTAGTGTAAGTGGTGTGTGTGTGAGTGTGTGTGTGTGTGTATGCACACAGTGCCATATATATATGGCATTGTGTGCATGATATACGAATTAGTGATCTGTGTCTAACTTTTGGGGTGTATAGTATATGTGCTTGAATTAGTGATAGGTATGAATGTGCCTAGGCTGGTTTGGATGTGTACGTGCCTGAGCTGGTAGTGTGTGTGTGTGTATGCACCTAATTGATTTGTGTGTTTGTATATGTGCAATTGTACACCACGCCCTCCTGTCTAACAGCACAATATTGAGATCCTGAGCATTTGCCTGACCCCTCAGGACAACAATAACAAACAAGTAAAGGGAGAAAGTGAAGATCTCATTTATTCTTATCATATAGGAAAGAAAATGGCAAATCCTGCCTTGAGCTCAATTCCCTGTATGTCCATCTGTTAGAAATTCTCTTCCTTCTGCATTCATGACATTAACACATACTTTTCCCTTTTTAAGCTATTAAAGCTTGTTTGCTGTTTTTCCTCATCCTGCCAATCTCAAACACATGCATGTTTAATTTCTTTCTTTAATAGATCTAAAAGATGTGGTGCATACCCTGATTGGAAACCTAGGAAAATAACCTGTTTCCAAGGCTGAGTGATAAAGATTTCTCAGCCAGACTTGCCCTGGAATGGAAAACAGCATCTTGTATACACAGCACATGCTCACTGTTATACAGACAGGCACACTTATATGTATACAGTGTGTGGAGTACCTCATATGTGACTTCACATCCAGCAGCTCCAGGGAAGTCACCCTGGGCTCTCCAGCTAGGTTCTGCAAAATCTTCAGCCGGGGGCCACAGTGCTTGTAGAACTCAGTACAGATGTTCAGCAGGGATTCCCGGGGCCTTCTGAACTCCTCCCTGGCAATTCGCTCATCCAGCTCCTCTCGGGGGAGACCTTGGCCCTCCTCCAGCAAGTGAAGGTTTTCCCTGCCATTTGAAAGAAAGAAAGGGTGGGTCATGTCCAGCAGGAGGGAGAATGCAATAACTTGGTAAAGGAGGCAATTGTAATGGGCCCCGCTTCTTTAGCAGGCAGGGCTATACTTCTCAGGATAAACATTGCTCTACAAAAGCCGCTTTTCCTTACCATTAAGAGGGAAGATAAAGCAGTTGGCATTTGTAGTAAGGAGAGAGAGACACAGCAGGCCTCTCTTAAGAATTATCCATGTTAAATGAAATACTGCTAGTTTCCCCTTAAACAGACTCCCTTGTCTCTGTTGCAGCAAAGTAGAACCCAATAAACTGGGAAACCATCTTGAAGGAGCCCATCCCAAGTGGCCAGAGATTTGAAATGCATATATTACTGTACCTGATGAAGTGCAGTTTGGCTCCCTGTTCTGGGTACCTGGGAAAATCAAGACATTGCCATTAGAAACAAGCGCTCAGGGAATGCCATACGGGGTCAGATCCTTTGACAGTGACCAGGACCAGATGGTTCAAAAAGTGGTGGAGGAAACCCTACATTAGACAGATAAGAGTGTGTCTACCTCTAGGGAAATCCCTAATTTCTATCCCCAAATAATTGGAGATTGACTCCCACTCTGAGGCATATAGTTTTGCCATTCAATGCTTTCTTTTTCAAGTGTTTACTACTGTTCCCTTAATTTTATATTCTGATATAGGGAAAACATAAGATACATGTTCTCTGTGCCACCTGGTATTTTGCATTATTTCATTATGCCTCTTCAGTCATCTCATTTCCAAAGAAAAGAATCCCAGTCTTTTTAACCTCACTTCATAAGAGAGGTTTTTTCCTCTCATCACTCTTCTCAAAACTACCTCTCTTCTTGCTTTGTCATTGTAGAAATAGGATGAAACAAGTTCCTTTGCCAGTCTTCCAGCTGGGGTATCTCACCAAGCTATGCTATAACATATTTCCCTTAGTCTCCATACTAATAATTTGTTTGTTTTAAGAACAGATTTCAGCTAGCAAGGAAACACTTAGAGTATTCAGTTCATTTTCTTTTCCATGAATGGTTAAACAAGCATCATATCATTTGCCAAACACTTTCAAGGCAGGAACACAGACTGGTTCTCGTAGCATTACACTCCTGTTCTTGCCAGTGATAGTCTGTCACAAAGAGGAAAACTAACATAAATCTTTGGAAAAATACTTTTAATCAATTTTAGAAAATTGAATGTTTTGTAGCAGAAAAGTCTGGACGCATAAACTAAGAGAACTGTCTAGCCACACTGTCTGAGACTTTGTAGACAAGCAATATAACAATGTGACAAGATGCAGTTAAAACTACAGCCCGATATTCCCTTTTTTTAAGTCTGGAGTCAGCAGATGGGTACAGCAGTCCCAAAACTTAATGAACTGATTCCACTAATTACTGGATGAGTTTTATAGGGTACACATCTATTTGATGCTACACTCTGGTCTGATAGGCTAAAAGAACAGGTTGCAGACTTAGATACTTCAGTGCGAGGACACAGCACAAGAATCACTCTAGAAAATATATTTTCGGAGAGTGGGTCTTTCTATAGTCCTAAAGGCCAGTTTTTACCCCTAACAGAACAGAAGTTTGGTGCACACAATCTGGTTTAAAAATGGCAGAACTCATCTAAGATTTGCCCTCCCCCTCCACCAGAGGGCGTATGTGTGTTCTGCTTGCTACCAAACTAAAATTCGACGATTACAGAAAACCACATAACTTAGTCTTAGATCAATTCTACCTTGGGATTTTTTAATGTCTGTACCTAGCCATAGAGCCCATAGGCTTACACTGGATTGTTCACTGCGTGTGCATACACACGTAACAGTTGCCATCTAAACTTCATAGGTGCATCAGGGGAAGCGAATTCAGAACAGAATCTTTAACTAGAGAAACACAAGTTTCTATCACTAATGTACCAAAGAAGAATTTTCCTTAGCTTTTAGTAACGTCTGTATTGTAATATCTTTTTCAACCATCCTTGTAGCTTAGACTTGAATTACGCCAAAGTGTCAGGCTCTTTAATAAAGGAAACTATTGCTTGTATGTTAGCTGGTAGCACACACCCCAATATTTCATAAATCCAGATATTTACAAAGGTTTTTGTGGTGCTCTTTATCATCTTCTCTTATAATTTAGCAACTAATCTGAAAGTTTTGTGCATATCCTAAAAGTTGCTTTGTCAAAGAGTCACAGGGCAGTACTGAAGAGTGAATCTGATTTTAGCTAAACTCCTATACAATCTTGCCTTCCTTAATTTCCCTTGCATGGATCTATTTATTTTAATCAAGCTGAAAAAAATACAGCCAATAACTTCAGTTTCACACATCATCAGCCAGTCCATGCTTTAGCTGTCTCAAGCTTCAAAAATGGTCTTGAACCAAAGCTTAGGGAAAGGCAACTGAGAAGAGATTACCAAAAAGAAAAGCAGGAAGTCAACAGTGAAAAAGCAAAATCCTGTTAATTTCTATTCAAACGACAGGAACGCACTCCTATAAGTAAATGACACTGATTCTGGTAACAAGACAGGAAGGACTGTGCACATTTGCTCCTGTTGTTCACATCAGGTCTGTCCAACTGCCTGTCTGACAAGAAGCTCAGAAGGAAGAAAAAAACAGCCTAGAATACACTGCATTTTTACTCTGGTCAATATATTCTGCACTGGGGCAAAGGAGACCAAATTGAGCTTCCTCTATCCTGATATCCCAGTCTCCAGCTCAGTCATACAGCTCTAATATGAGAATCTTGGAAAAGAGGCATTATTTAGACATTCTTTTCTGCACTGTTTTCCCTTCAGCCCACCAGATCCTCAGAAACAGTCTGCTCTTTCATATATGCTACCAATACATACCATGCCTCTCCCAGGACAGACATAGTACCACATAACTCGGGCCAAAGGCTGGTATGGTAGAAGAAATAGAGTAAAAGGAATGCCCCAAGGATTACCTGGTGTTCACCCCTGACGACATAGTGTGGTTGGCTGTTGTGGTACCTTTATGGCCTTGGTCGCACCTGCTCATCTGGGGAGCAGTCATGGGTCTGTAAAGAAATGATCACTTTGAAGACTGAACCAGACTGAATTTTAGAGGCATTCTAAATCCTCAGTCATGATCTGATAAAATCTAGTGCTGGTTTTACCAAGACTAACCACGGTTTTTATAAATTGATATGCTGTACATTGTAATTGCACCTCCTGTAGTCTATAATGTTCAGCAAGTCTGAAATTTCTCTGCCATGGTGGTTACCTGGTGAGGACTTCCACACTGTACAAAAGGGCCTGCAAAGATGTGGCAAGGGCAGCAGTTGCAGCAATTTCCTCACGAGCAGCTGTTACAGTCTCGACTTGTGAGGTCTGCCTCTTCAGTTTCTGCAGATAGCAGGGAACTAGTGCTTCCAAAACCATCAGCATCTGGAGGCTAGAGCAATAAAAGTCACAGAAAGCTTCATTCTGTCAATCTTGCTGGAACTATAAGGGCTGCAGAGTGAATTCACTTCTAGCAGAGGTTTAAGGGTCTGAGACAATTCCAGGGGTCCCTGGATCTCAGAGTGGACTGTGATTTCATTGCAGTTGCTCACTAAGCTGGGCCAGGCTTGAGTACTTGGCTGGGAGACTCCTGGCTGGGAGAAATCTTGAGATCTATGCATGTGTACTAACACAATTTGCAAATTTGATTAGAATTCTTTATCTCATTTGTATTAATTCATTTTCCCTCCCAGAGATTTTTCTTTCCCGTTTCCTCACTTGAAGTTCCATCCCTCATTGTTTCCTAACTTTCTTTCCTTTGTCTTTGTTGTCTCCTCCTTTTTGATTCTCTGTTCCTTTTCTTCATCTTGCCCCTAACTGCACAGGCCCTAAACAAGAGTGTGGTCCCTATCTTGCCCATGGCTGATGGGATCTGGCTAGACAGAGCACATACTTAATGCTTCTCTCCCCATCTTACCATCTCTCCCCAATGTTCTAGCAACATGGTTATGGGTGGCTTGGCAGCTGTGTTCTTGGGTAGGGTTGAATTCTGAAGGATTCCCTGAAATCTCTAACCAGGCATAATATCAGAGCAGTCCTCCTAGACTCTAAGCAAAGGGACCTCTGGTCTTGAATGTTTGCCCCACACAATTCCCCTTCTCTCCCATTGAAGGTGGTTTGATGGCAGCATGTACTCCATATCTTGGGAGTGTCCCTGGTGATACCAAACAGTGCTGTACTCACTTTATCTGTGCCATTTTCCAGATAGGATTAAACAAGGTATACAAGTGCTAAGTGATTTGCACAAGGTCACACAGTGGCTATCAGGAATAGAACCTACATCTCCGGAC
>NW_017728949.1:8697476-8708627 GCF_001723895.1 Crocodylus porosus | reverse complement strand
CCAGCCCCAGCCCCCATTCCTGCCTTGCTTCACCTCAGGGAAGAGCTGCTGCCTGCCCCAAGTCAGGCTCTGCTGGCTCTGGGGAACTGCTCCACTCCCCAGCCCTGACGCCACGTGCCTCCTCACTCCCTGAAGCGATGCAGGGGAGCGGAGCAGTTTTCCGGAGCCGGCGGAGCCCATGCCAGGCCTCCACTCCCACCTTGCCTCGCCTCACCTCAGAGCTTACCTTCAGCTCCTCTCCCGGTGCACAGCCTTGAAAAGTCTGTGTGTGGCCAGACTTTTAGTTTTGCATGGCTGCGCACATGCACACCTTAGAGGGAACCTTGGCACTGACTCTTATAGTATTTTTGCTGGCAGGGGGCCTAAGATGATGTGTTGTTCCTCCCCCACCACATCATGGCTGGAGCAGAGCGGAGCCTGTGAAGGGGTGGGGGCAGATTCAGGTTGCCTGCTGCAGGCTCAGGGCTCCCCACCTTGCTGCCCTGGCCCCAGGACCCCGCACTGGCCATACTGCCATGGTGAGGTGCACCCTGTTCACCTGGCAGCAATGGAGGGAACAACTGCATGTTGCCACATCACCATGGCAGGAGGCACCTCACCATGGCAGCAGGGAGAGGAGCCCTGAGGCTGCAACAGGCAGCCTGTATCTGCCCCCGTCCTGTAACCAAATCTAGGGGGCTCTGCCCCTCCATGTCCCTCTCCCCAGGAGTGTGCACAGTAGCTGGGAGCTGCCCATCCACCCCCTGGATGAGTTGCCTGTGGCTCTATCCCACTTCCCAACCTGGCTCTATCCACAACCCTGGCTGGGCAGCACTCCCAGGGCCAGCCCCTGCCCCACTCCCTCCCTCACTGTGGGCCCCACTGCAATACACTCACCTGCAGGCAGCTGGGAGAGCTGCTCTCCACTACTGCCTGGGGCTGTATTCCTGGCCATATGCATGTGTGCTCACACACTTGTGCATGTGGTGCCTCCTGTGTTCTGCTCCCTGCAGCCTCTCCCACCATGCAAGGGGAAACCCACTGTTTCCCACATTTTTCAGTGGTAAATGAAAAACCTGGATCCCTACATGATAGTGGGAATCTGAGACAAATGCTGTCCTGAAGTCACGCAACCCTGGATCAGGACTTGATGTTCCCATTTTGGGACTGTCCTGCCCAATTAGGGACAGGCTTCCTTAATGTACTTGGCACCTATGACCAGCAGCTAAGCACAGCCTGAGACACAGCACTTCCTCCTCCAAGTGTTTTCTTTCAAATGAAAGATGAAAACAAGGTCCTAACTACCTGTATTCAATGAAGCTCCTTTGCAAGAATAGGAATGCATTAGTTTCATGGTCAATATTAAGTTGAGCTCTGAGAAATGTTATAAATGAAGCACTTTTTTCCGGCAATAAAACCCACTGGTATTGTTTAAGGGAAAATTGTGTGGAGGCAAAGTACTTTCTTTTAAAAAGAAGGGCTTGGAATGTCCTCATAGAACTTTTGCCTCCACTTCTGCTTGTCTGTATGTATCCTTCTACCTAATACTATCCAAATATGAATAAACCAGTGATTCCCAAAGGCTGTGCCACAGCACACTAGAGCAACAGCAGTGTGCTGCAAGATCCCCCTGGGCGAGGAGGTAAATGCTATCTGCCTCCATCCAGCACTCTATGTCTGCTCCAGCTGGTCTTCTGTGGACTTCTGCTGTCTTTTCTCACCCTTTCCCCCCACCCAGATAGCTCTTGTGCTTGTCCGTCCCCATCCCCTCTATGCTCCCAGCAAAACACTGAGCTGTGAGTGTGTGGGCAGGTGGACACACACGGAGCTGAGGTTTGCAGCCTGACTTGTCCCCTCCATTCCTCCCATACTCCCAGGGTTGGTAGAAGAGGTCATGGGGGTGGTTAAAGGCATGAAGACCCTGCAGGACCAGTCTCAGCAGTGGGGGCTGCCCTTGCCCCCTAAGGTACAGACCCAGGGGTGGGAAGGTTCAGACAGTGAAAAGAGTGGGACACAGCAGGGTGAGGTCCTGGCCTTGCCGCCCTGAAGTGCACCAACCAGATCAGTGATTCTCAACTTTCTTAGCCTCAAGGCCCAGCTCCATATCTTTTATGAATTTAGATCAGTGATTTTCAACTGGGATACCACAAAATTCAGAAAATTTATGCAGGGGTGCCCTGAGGCTAAACAGATTGGGAAGTGGGAACCACTAGTATGGAGACTAAATCATTTCCTAAAGGAAATACATATTTGGTGTCATTTTTGTAACAGTACATCTAAGCACTGTATGATTTTCTCAGGCAGGGGAATGAAATATGTTATATATTTTGAAAATACATATGTACACATACACACACACACAAACAGCCCCCCCCAACCCCTTTTGAATGTTAGAGTGAAGTACCTTCTGAATGATTCAGGAGCATATGCCACCACTGTTACACACAGCTTGATGGCTTCACTGATAGAAAAGGTCAGATCTTCATTTCCATAGCAGAAATCTAAAAGGACAGAAAAATATCAGTAGAAATATGAAAACTGAACAGAAGTAAGTTGAGGTAAGATAGGCAGCAGACAGAATTAATTTGAAGATGTTTTTTTTTCCAAGTGTTCTGCTTCTCACATTGTACATTCCCAGCTGGGTTTTGCTCCTTAAAAAATGTACCATATAAAAAAAGAAAATCAAACCCTCTTCCCATTGTTTTTCCCAGCAGGTAAGAAAACTGTTCTCATTAGGTGAAATTCAATACCCTATGCGCCATTTACATCGTGTTTTGAGTTCTTCCACAATAAGTGAACTGAGTTACACATGCACACGCATGCATGCACATACACACATCCATTTAAATATTAAAGTGTTTTCATTTTCCTACTGGTAGTAGCTATCTTGCTAAAAATGGCATAAAATATGACACTGGAAGGTGACTTTTTCTATTTCTGATAATCATGAGACTTTGACAGAGGTGCCTCACTGGCCTACATTTTCAAAATCAATTAGTAATTTTGAGTAAAATTTTCAAAAGCACTTGGGAGCTTAAATATCACTAACAGTCAACAAGACTTAGGTGTTTGGGAGAATAAACCTCTATTAAAAATGGGACTCAGGTTTTCATACATTTTATACTATGAATGCCTTAATTTCTAAGCACCCAACTTTACAGACTTTATAGATTTTCAGACAGAAGATACTAAGCAATAAACATTTTGGCCTATATGCTCATTTTAAATGAGCAGTCTGAGAGAAATTTTATTTCTGAAAATCCAGCTGGGGTAATAATAAAGCATGTCTCTTGTGTTATTTTCTTTTAAAAAGGAAACAACTCTCGAGAAGATCTATTAACAATTTTAAAAGAGGTGCCAAATAGAAAATTGCAATGTGTTACAGAAAAAAGGAAAAAACCCTAGTCTATTGTATATTATGATTTGTAGCATTGCTCTACGATGCTACACCATTTCAGTATATCAGCAACACCACAGAACTCCAGACTGGTATCCATCACTTGCCAGGCAATTCTGTCCAGAGGAGTTGATGCTTTTGTTTTCACTCAGCATGCAGCAGAGCAGGTGAATAGCACTGATCTGGTCTGAATGATGCAGCCTATTTTTCATCCCTTTCCCCATTGATAACATTCAAAATGCTAGTAGCTCATTTCAGATTTCCTAGCTCAGCTCAATGAAATAAATACATGATTCTGTCTTCATGGAATTCATGTAATGTAATGAGACAAACCCAGTCCTGGAAACCAGGAACAATGTAAGAAACTGGTGTTGTCCGATTCAAGAAAAAATTTCCAGGACAAATTTCATTAACATAACAGATAGATAGTACATAAAAACCTGACAAATGAAGGGGATAATAAAAAAGCCTTGTTTTCACCTAATGATTTGAGAGGCTTTTCTGCTTTCACCAGCTCTAAGATGTCCAAAATGTCAGGTGTGTCTCCCTCTAGAGACTGCAGCAGATCAAACAGGCACTGAGCTGATACCCCTTTACTGGGTCCATTGTTTGTGGCATCCTGTTTAAATGACACCCACAGATTATTGATTTTTCAAGACTCTGCAATCCCACAGTTTTTATTTGCAGATATAGACAGTTCAGTTTTACCACGTTTATTAACTACGTGCCAGTTCAGTTCTAGAGCTTAATCATATAAAACAGTGGTTTTCAACCTTTTTCCATTTGTGGACGTCCCCCCACAGCATGGAACAGAGCCCCCCTCTCCACTCTGTGGGACAACCAACTCAGCATGGTCCTGTTAAGGTGAAGGGGGCAGGAAGAAGGGTTAATTCCTCCCTCTGTCCCTTCCCCACAGCCAGGGTCTGCCAGCTCTAGTGGCCACCACTGCAGCCCCCTCCCCTCTGCTCCCCAGCAGACAGGCTGACCCGGGCTGCAGTGAGGGAAAAGGGGAAAGAGGGGGCTGCAGTGCCTTAACGGGGTCATGCCAACCAGTGTCTTTGCTATGAACCAACTCAGACATATAGAAGGTCCCACAGACAGAAATATTAAAGAATAATGGTATCCAGGAGGGTTGGTAATTCTTAAAGAACTTAGCATTAGAGGTTCAGTAAAAAAAATATTCCAACTCAGTGGAAGACTAGAGGAGCTACAGGAGATTGAGGGAACTATACAATGAGCTTTGTAGCTACCTCAAAAATGAAGCTAAACATACAGGTATGCAAAGAAAGGTATATCATTAAAAAAACTTTACCAAGGAGAAGAAAGAATGTATAAGGACAAAATCAGCAAAGCAAAGGTGAAAAGTGAGATACAAGGCAAGGGATATTAAAGACAACAAGAAGAGGTTCTTAAGGGATGATCACTAGCAGCCAGAATATATTTGTTAAGAATGAATCACGCCAAACCAACTTGATTCCCTTCTTTGACAGGTTAATTACTTTGGCAGAGGAGGAAAAAACAGTAGACAAAATATACCTGGACTTTAGTAAGGCTTCTGACACAGTCTAACATGACATTTTCATATCCAGGTTCTCCACTAGAAAACTAAGGATTGTTTTTTACTCACGGGGAATTCCAGAAGAGGAGCTACACTAGCAAATAGCTGTAGGATAAAGGGCTTGCGATGCAGAATGTAGAACTGGCGGCAGGCAAACTCAATTGCTTGGCGTAACTGAGGGTTGCTTTCATAGTCAGCATATACCTTGGAAAGGGAAACAAAGAGATAAAGATACTGCTTCAATTTTTAAGAAATGAACAAACAGTGAACTCCGCAATATATTTTGGGCCCAGAAAACAATATTTCCTTCCTAAATGCCCAGGAATCCTGTACCAAGGGTGTCTGACTAGATGCAGGATTTAATAAACATTTGTCCCTCAGAGCTTCATAAACAATATCATTACCTCTGAGCCTCCTTTTTACATTTCCTTATTTTGTCCATTTTAATAGCCTGTCTGCTTCATTTCCCTACTGAAGCAGCAGGTTGCCTAAAAAACACAAGGAATATACTATTCTTGCTATATGAAGACAATGAGCCATAATAAATTCTTGTCTACAGGACGAAATTCACTCCATTGCAGAGGATACATGGGGGATCCTCCAGAAGCCAGAAAACCCTGGGTGGTCATGAGCAGAAATTGAAAAAAAGGACCTGAGATGCACACAGAGTGGGTGAACTCCGTACCTACGGAGAATGGAATTTGGGGCTAAGCCAAAGATAAGGAAACCTGTTTGGGACTGACAATTGAGAACCCATTCACGGAGGTACGGAAAGGGAGCAGCTGCCGTTTTAGTCCATAGGCTAGATCTGGGTGCATTTCATTAGTCCCTCAGCAGTACCCAGTAAAGCCGAACTCTTCAGACTTTGTGCAGGCTTCCAAAATGTATCACCATGTGAGAGCTGCATGGGAATTGTGCTGTACTTTATCACAGCAATTAGGTTCATGAAGGTGAAGGGACTAACTCTACTTAGACTACAAACAGTCCAAAACATTGGAAAGATCTGTAGCCTGTTTAATATTTCAGAATATGCAATGTTGTGATTGGCACTAATGTATGCCTGATGTACAATGTACAAAGAAATTGGTGGAACCCAATATAGGTAAGGATGCTCTAGGGGAAGGAGCAGAACAAGGGTGATTAAATCATGGACAGTTGAACTATGAGCAAAGCAAAAAATTGATGCATGGCACTTTGTGCATGTGGATTGTGATGGTATGAAGCCAGCTAATCATGGAAGTACAGGCAGAGATGTCTGATATTTACTTACTAAAAAAAATATTGTCTATGGGATATTGTATGTTGCTCCTCCTCTACACAACATCTATTTGTTCATCTTCATAGACCCAATTCCATTGATCTCAATGGGACTTGGGCATAGTTAAACATGTGCATTTGCCTCAGCAGCATGTGCATTTACCCTGGTAGCCTTTCTATTGCATACTCTATGGGGTGGGACTTTATCTTGTCTATTAGAGGATAGCCCTTAACACACTGTGGGCTCATTTGTAGCTCAAAACAATAACAGACTTTTTGTGAGCCGCGGCAAAGCATTTCACCTTTTCACATTGGTTTTCCCATGTGGATAAAGGAGAAGTTAAGTGTGTTAAATACATACCAATCCTCTGAGGATTATTGTTGATAAAGCCCTTTTAACAATGGATATCACTAAACACTAATAGGCTTGATTATTATAGCTTTAGCTGATGAAACAGAATAATTTTAAAGTCTCCTGCTTTTTGCTTAGTGGAAGGACAGCCAGTAGGTTGTTAATCTTCAGTTCTCAATGGTAGCTGAGAAAGAAGAGGTTCACCTGCAGCATGGTGGGAAGGATCCATTGGTATCCACTGAGGGAGAATAGATGGTTGAAGTGCACAGCAGTGTTGATGACAGTAGCAGCATATTGCCTCAGCAAAGCGCTGTCCTCTGGGTGCAGGATCAAGGCTCCATTAAAGACATTTAGGAAAAGCATGATTTCATCCCCCCAAGGAAACTCGCTGGGCATACCAAGAAACATCTCCTCCAAGAGCTTAATCCACAGGCTTTTCTGAAGAGTATCAAGGCCAAAGAGCTCCTTCCCAGCTGTAAGAACAATGCAAGCAACATGTAATTAATAACTTTTGTCCAAAGAAGCATTTCTAGTCTGATAACATCCTCAAAGGAAGGAACATGCTGACCAAGTGTCTTCATACAGATTCTTGCAAAATAGATTCCACCAAAATAGATTACCACTTTGGCTACTTGTATTTTGGCTACAGGTGCTTTTTAAAGTAGGATTGGAATCAAATTCACCTGTGCCTTAGTTTCATTAATATCAACAGAGTTTGACCAATTGTGTTTCAAAGGGCATAAAAGGCTCATAAGTACAAAGGTGATAGGTATCATAGGGCGTTACTAATCTTTATCCCACTAGTTTAAAATTCATTTGATTCTCCATTCTCTTTTAAGCTATAGAAGATCAAAGCTTGCACACACCACTGGCAGCTTGTCTGATCTGATGTATATTTATAGGAAAGGCATGAGGATCAATACTGTATTTTTACCTTAAGATCAGTGACACTCACTCCTGGTTCAGGAGCCAGATAAGCAGCCAGTATTAGCTACAGAACCACAACAATCCTTGTTCTCTGTGAATTGTGACATAAATCCTCCAGTTCAAAAAAAAGAAACTACCTTCTGCCGGCCATGGATCTACAGGCAGAAACTCTCTAGAGGATTCCCTGGCTCTCCTTAAGGTAGGTGGAGGGGGGAGGCTGTGGGAAATATTCTGTTGGCAGTGACTGCTAGGGGGTGTTCCTGTGAAGTAAGGGGACATGTAGGTCCCCAGCTGAGGGCCTAGCTGTGACTACGAGGAGGTTGACCCCAGAAGATGGTCACAGAAATTTTTATGAGGGATAGGTGGTAGTCTGAATGTTATGTAAAGATTAGTTCATTTTATTTTACCATACTCTGTGTGAAAGCCTTTGATCACTACTTTTTATACTATTTGTTCTTTCCTTGTAATACACTCTTTTGTTTTTTCTGTTACTATTCTGAAGTACCTATGATAAACTGTGATTTCTGGGCAAATTAATAATGTAGGCATGCCTGTCCAGCAGAGTGGGGGACAAATAGGTTTACAGTGTCAACTTTATGTATAACAAGCGTGTATCTCTGAGAGCACCCTGGCATGCTAGGGTTTTATCACACAATTACGTGTGGATTTATGGTGAAATTTCAACAAGTGGCACTGGATGTCTTTTCTACAGGACAGTACATGAAGTCAAAACAAACAGAAAACACAAAACACCCATACAGCTCAGAAGTTGCAGGCTATGAGTGTCAAGGATATCCCAGTACAGGACAATGACAGGTTCTTATAGTGCAGCTTCTGAAAGGGGGTGCCTTTAAGTCCAACACATATCGAGTGACATAACCTGTCAATGTTCACCACTCAATGAAAATTACAGCCTCCAGTGCAGTGGATGATTTCACCTAAGCCAAAGTTTGGTTTGAAATCCTAGCTATCTTTAAGGGTTATCTTGTGTAAAGACACAGTCCCTAAATATCTCCTGCAAAATCTGCACATGTACCCACTCTGACAGCACAGCCCATATTTGCACATGTAAGTTGAAACTTGTCATACATAATTACCTCTTTGGTATGTGAAGTTATTTAACTAGTATAAACCATATCACATACACAACTATAAAAATACAGGCTTCAGATTTTGTGGGCACTGAAATCTGCACCCACATTTTAGAAAAAAATGGCCCTAATAATAGTAATCAGGGCGCATAGATGCATGTAACTGAGGCCCTGATCCAATGTCCACAGAAGCTAATGGAAAGATTCCCATTAACTCCACTAGGGATTTGATCAGGTAATAGGGGCATGAATAGTTTCAACATGCTTACATCAGTGGAACTGAGACCATCCTTTACAGTATTGTGGATAAAAAGCAGACAGAGGAAACAGACAAGGGAATAAGTCACAGCCTGTTTGTACTGAGCAAATGATTGCCTCAGGATGGAAGTGGACAGATAACTCCTACACCAATGTATTTTACTCAAATCCATAGAACTGATCTCGAAAAAAACAGAGGAAAGATTCTTGTGTAAGGTATGCTGGTATAGGTGCTGAAATTACTCTGGTATAGATGCTATCTGCACACAAGGTCAATGCAAGCAGGCTATGATCTACTCTACTCCCACCTAATGGCAAGGGACTATAGTGATGCTAGCAAAAGCTGATTGTTTTTTCACCCTGACTCTTGGTGTTAATTTACATGGTTGTCCTGTCCAGACTTTTAATTAATGAATGATGCTATGCTGCAGCATCTTTACCACAGTTATGTTTATGTCCCCACATCAGGATAATGTTCCTGTTTGGAAATGCTACTAGTCTATGTGCTTTTTGTTTGAATACAGACCCTGGTGCCAAGTTCAATATGCAAAGACATGCATTGCAAACCCCACCAAAGGCTTCCCCCAGTACCTTGAGGATCACTGAAAAGTGAGAATTCTGCATCAATGGCACTTCTTGGGAAGGAAGGCAGGCGCAGAAGGTCCTCTTGGAGCATAGAGACGTGGGACTGTTTGTGGGCAGTAGGGATTTTCTGGGTGAGTGATATCAGAAACAACACTCGCCCTACTTCCTCCAGCTTGCGGGTGAACACCTGGCAGAGAAAGGGACACACGTGGAGCAAAATCATGTCAGTCAGAAAGCTTTTTAAACAGAATACAAGCCTTTTAAGATTATTTTTATCTCTAAGTGTAAAGAAAAGGTAGAAAGCCTGGGGTGCAAGTGGCCTTAAATAACTATGCTCTTGATGGTCTTTAGTAGGCCTGTGTGAAGCAGCAAGAATTCACTTTGGATTCAGATTTGGCTGATTTGGAGGGATGGTGATTTGGTTCAGTGATTTGAATCACCATCCTGATTCAATTTGGCCAATTCAGATTCAGAGATTCAGTGCTGATTCGGAGATTCAGCCATTGATTATAGTGGAGAATCACTAAAATACCTATAATTTTGTCCTTTTTTTTTTGCAGATTCAGATTAAAACAGTAGGAATGGTAGCCCCTTCTAAGGGCATGAAGCCTGCCAAGGTACAAGGAGATAGGTGCAGGGGTTTCTGTGAAAGTGCACCTCAAGCTGTTGAAAGCAGAACTCGCATCACTTGTATGTGTTAAGGCAGAGCAGGATGAAAACAGCAGGATGGTAGCCTCTTGCATGGGCATAAGGTCTAAGGTCTGCCAGGTTTCAGGCAGAGTGGTGCAGGGGTCTCTGTGAAAGTGCACCTCAAGGATCTGAAAGCAAATTAAAAAAGCAAATAGGTGTGGTGTGTGTAGGGTGGCACTCAGTCTGTCTGCACCTGGAGCTTAGGGAACCACAGCAGCTGGAGGTTCACCTTCAGGAACACCAGCTACTCCACCAAACCAGGATCCAAGGAGGTCTGGTGGGGTGTCACAACATTCCCAGCAATGCTGAACACCCTCTTGCTTGGAAACTGGTCAGTGGACAGAACAGGTGATCCTGGGCAACTGTGACCAGATCCTGCCAAACCTGACTATGGGTTATCCAATAGGCCAAGGGGTCACAGTGCAGTGGCTCCACAATCTTGGTGAGATAGGTACCTACTGAGACCTCCACACTACCTGCCTGATGATGGGGTCTGGGGCCTGTGAACCACAACACTGAAGCCATGCCCTTGGCCCACATTGGCAGCAGCTGTGGTGGAAGAGATTGGCTTATGGTTGGAGTGCTGGCACAGGAAGGTGGATCCCCCTATTGCACATCCCCCCTTCCTCTGCCCTTCTGCCTCCCTTGCTCTGTTCACCAGCACCTCCATCCAGTGATTGAGGGTTTTGCTGCTGCAGACACTCCCCTTCACCCTGGGTTGCACCCATGGACCATACTGAACCCACAACGGATCCAGCCATTTTTTGATGTCCTCCTTCAGCTGGTTCACCAGTGCCTGCACCTCTGGTGACAGTGGCCTGCCCCAGCCAAGAACATCAATCCCCTGGAACTTCTTCATTTCATTCTCAAGCTTCTTCACTATGGGGATCACCTAGCTAAGGAGGGCATTGCCAGCGCTGAGGGTCTTGGTGGTCTTGAGAAGTGGCTTGAGAACCACCAAGAGCTGGGAGATGGTATCCCACTCCATTTTGTTAAGGGGGCCACTGATCCCAATCTCCTCGATCAAGGCCATCTCATGGATGGCCTTCTGTTGCTC
>NW_017728949.1:8689737-8697171 GCF_001723895.1 Crocodylus porosus | reverse complement strand
GGCTTGAAGTAGAGCCCATTGTCACCCTGACTGATTGCACCAGTGCCCCATGAGAGAGAGGTAGGCATGATCTCCACCCTGGCTACTCCAGATGTCCGAGGTGAAATGCAAGGCTGCCTGAGGACCTGCCTTGCGCAGCTCCTCCCTCAAGTACTCCCTGCATGCCTCATACAAGGACGGCACCACTGTCCTGCTAAAGGTGATGCATGTGGGCACTTGGTACAATGGGGCCATGAGCCACCTGATCCCTGGGCGCTCAACAAAGGAAAAGAGCTGGCCATCCAGAGCAAGCATCTCCCCAGTGTTCTGGGTGACCTAGCTCGCCTTGGGAACATGGCCTGCTTTGTCTTCACCTTTCCCCCACTGGTCCAGGGTGGCCTGCCTCTGCTTCTTGAGGTTGGGGGCTTTGGAGCAAGATGGGGACTTCTTTTTGGGCATGCTCCCACTGGTGCCAGGCTGTGAAGGAAAAAGGGCAAGGGGGGTGCTGCCTCATGAAATGCAGCAGCATCACCATGGTGGTGAAGTGTTTCACCTCCTTGCCCCAGCTGATCTGCCTTCAGCAGTACTGGCAGGTAGCATGCATGGTATCATCTGCCACCTCAAAATGATCCCACACTACACTATCCATCTGCTTCTGGGTTGAGGGTGGAGATCCTGCCTTATCCCTCTCTTCAGCAGGCAGAGGCACAACAACAGGAGAAGCTGAGCCACTTGCCCCAACAACCTCCTCCAAAGTGCCTTCCAGAGAAGGAGACCTGCCCCTAGGGGAACTTTGAGGAATGTGGAGCACAAACTCAGAGTCCCCTTCCTTCCCCAGGATTTCCTTTGCTATGGCCCTCAGCACCTCTGCTACCAGATCCAGCTCCTCCTCTGGCACTGAAAGGCTCAGGCTGGGAGCTAAAATTGGGGTGGTGAATGTCATGCTGCTGCTGGTTAGTGGTGTTAGTGGTGGTGGTGCAGGTGCAGGCACTGCTACCACCTCCTTACTCCACTAGCAGCAGAAGACTCATTGCTGCTAGGAAAGAAGGTGCATTTATGTTTGGGGTGGAGAGAACTTGCAGCTCTCCCTCTGCCCCCTCTGCCTCCCCTGCCAGAAGACGTGGTACCTGCTTTTTCAGCACGCTTCATAATGTTTGGTATGCTGCAAAGTGTGTGTGTGTGTGTGTGTGTGTGTGTGTGTAAAATGTATGTTGTGCTTTCCTGCACAGTGATGACACACTGTCAGAGAAAACACAGATTTCTTTTTGTGGGGGGAAAGAATCAAGGCAGACTAACAAAAACAAATAACATGATTTTGGGGGAAGAATAAGTTGAAAGGAATGGATAGGAATAACAATAGGAATTGTAGGCAAGGGTAAGTAGGAAAGGATTGGATGCAACTTACAAGAAAAGAGGCTAGCTAGCAAGAGACTAACTGGCAAGCCAGAGCCTTTCAGACACTACTGCTCCAAGAGAGACACAGCTCACAAAAGGCACACATCACTTCAGACACAGCCTTATATGTTGTTTCTACATCCCTCCCCCAGAGCACTGTGATTGGAAGGGAACTCAGAGAAAGATCACAGTCACTGGCCAGCTACGGATGTCAATATCGGAGCAGTCTTCCCCTCCCGCCCCCAGCTTTTTCCATATATGGAAGAACACCCCATCCTCCTCCTTCTTCTCAATTTCTGTGTGCTACAAGCCTTCCGAATCTCTCTGAACCTCTCTGAATTGATTCAGAGGTTTCCAATTCGATTTGGACCTTTTAATAGGTCTCCTGATTTGACTTGGATTTGGAGATTCGTCTACCGAATCGGGATGAATCTCCTCCAAATTGAATCAGCTACCGAAGCTTCATACAGCCCTAGTCTTTAGTGTAATGAATATTGTGTTAACACTCCAAGAGAGCACATCAAGCCATAGGCTGACAAGACTACAGCTCTGTTAGAGCCCTGCTCAACACCCACTTCCTGGCAAAGCTTGTAGTAGATTTTAATAAAACAAGTCAGGGAGTGTTCCCACTTCTTTTTGAGAAATATAACTGCTGAACTAAACAGTTTTATCACCACCCTGCACAGAGGTCTGGAAGGATTTGGAATGCAGTTTGTAACCATGTTAGAAATGGACACTCACACCGGAAGCTGGATCCTAACCTAGCATTAATTAGCAAAGCTTCATTGATTTTAATAGAGCTATACCTATTTATGACAGCTCAAGATCTAGCATTGTAAATACACTAGTAGTTTTCTTAAATTTTCCATTAGCGTGACTCCACTGCTGGTAGAAACAGCCCAACTGCATTTAAAACACTAGCTCTGCAAACTGTACTCAAGGTCCAAATATGTTAGATCAATACTATGTATAACTCTTGTAACTCTCTTTAAAAATGGTTTCCAATAGGCTAGCCTCACTGGCATTTGCATGCAAGTGGTCTAACACATGATGACATCTGGCTTCTTCAGTATTGTGCATATTTTGAGCCTGGTTTCACAGGTATAGATTTGCAGTTGTTCTCTCCTTGTCCCATGACCCTGTGGATGGCTTCCTTTGCATTGACTCATCATAGGAAGGGAATTATAAACTGATTGGTATAATGTTCAGTTTTTCCATGATGCAACATTTTCCTTTTTCACTCTTCCCCAACACCTAGAGGAACTAAGTATAATACAGAATATAATATAACCCTATGATAAATCTGGACAGTTGATACAACTTCTTTCAATGTGTTAAACTCATATAGATCCCCAGTGGATATAGTCTCTGAGAGAGATATAATCAAAATGATCAGATATCCTTTCAAATTTTTCCCCACTACCATTCCTATTGATGGATGTAGTATACAGGATAGTTGGCTCATTGTCTCCTATTCCAAAAACGAAAGTTATAAGATAGTATTGATTTTTAGGCAATGCAGTTGCAGCTCCGACTCCAAGTCAGGGCCAGTGTTGGAACTGCAGCAGTCACCCACTCCCCTGCTGCCTTGCACTCCAATGAGGGGCTTTTCTCCAATGTTAAAGAAGAGGGCAGTGAACCTCATCTTGGATTCAAGTAAATACAGTAATAGCAAAACCAGGATGGTAGTTATGCAACTGGAATAATAACAGCGTTGATATTGACCCTTTACGGTGTAATAACACTCAATTTCCCACTCATCTCCTGGTCAGTGTCAGCCTTTCCATAGATATCATGTTCTGTGCCTTTAATCTCCTCCCTAGTGAAGTCACCCCTAGTGGGTTACTTCTTGATATTTCACCACCAGGCATGTCTTACTGAGACAAGACCGGCTTATGGAGAAGCAGAAACTCTGAAGACAGAATAGAAGCCACTCTACAG
This sequence comes from Crocodylus porosus, assembly GCF_001723895.1. Lineage (NCBI taxonomy): Eukaryota > Metazoa > Chordata > Crocodylia > Crocodylidae > Crocodylus > Crocodylus porosus. The sequence continues at coordinate 8,693,856 of NW_017728949.1, read as the reverse complement.
GTGGGTCTGGGTGGGCCCACTGACAGAGAAACTTCACTTTTCCTTCCCATCTGGACTTGGTGATGATCTCTTACTCTCTGAGGAGGTGATGCTTCCAGTGGGATAGACACTGTCACCCTGCATGGGCTTGAGATCTCTCAGAAGAGGTGCTGGAAGCTATAGGGAGAGCTAACAGAGCAGATGAGACACCTATGGCAAAGCGCAGAGATGCAGGCAGCTAAAATGAAGGCAACATGTGTGGATCAGAACTGCTCATGTGGTGCCCATTGTGGAGGGAAGCATGGAAGTCTGTCCTAAGGAAGAAGATCTGAAAGCAGGGCAAGGAAGGGGTAGAGGAAACACTGGCAATAGTGAGAGGAGGAGAAGAAAGTTTATATGGTAGCATCTGCTGCATGGCCAAGCAAACTTGTAGGGTAAAAGATTCAAACAAGCACTAAAAGGGCCAGGCTCTGGTGCCTGGAGCTAAGTAATGAGCATATCTTGCATTTTGAAGCTGAAGATCATGATGCTACTCTCTTTTGGTCATGCACAGAAGAATATTCACAGGACAATATATCAGGTAGAATCTGGTTGGAGAGAATTAATTTACAGAGTCTTCTTCAATGCCTTGATTTTTCCTGAATGTGCAGCATGCTCAGTGAAATGATACTTACAGGGCCTTCACACCTCATACTGCTTTTCTGGAAATGCTCTCTCCTCTGGTGTGAAGAGAAGCCTTTAAAATGAAAAGGGGGTTCCCCCTTTCAAAGGCCTGTTTTTTGTATGGAAATTGGTGATGGTAGGATACCTGTTTCTGAATGAGCTCCTGACCCTTTTCCGGGTGCATCTGTACCAAGTTCAGCTGAGGAGATACCGATCTCCGGAAAGGATAAATATCACGAACATAGGTCTGCAAGGAGAAGAAATCGTAAAATTTACTTTATGAGAATGGATTTGTAACAACAGCAACAATAAAGAAAAGACTTTTCAGCAGGGAGTAGTGACTTGGCATGGATACAATAAGAACGCCCCATTCCCTGCATAAAATCCTTTAGACTTTTGCTATTCCATCTATGCCAAAGCAAAATGATTTTGAGAGTCTAAAATACTTGAGTAGGATCCTTCCATTATGGCAAAAAGGTTGCATAAGAACCTGAACAGAATGGAATACAGATTTGCTTCTCTGCCCAGCTACACTTCAGAAATATTTGAAATGACGGTTTCCACATCACCTTCCTTCTAGAATGTTAGAACCTGCAATATCCAGAGCCTACAGCTGGATCGCAAAAATGAGGGTGCCACATGCCAGGACGATGGCTACGCATAACCCTCTCACTATGCTTTGGCCACCCCTAACATCTAGGATGGCTTGGCAAAAAGAACAACATCACCTGGGCCAGGCCCTTTGCCTCACCTTGTTGTAATGAATAAGGTTCCATCGTTTATCCATTAAAAAATAATGAGAAGACTGGGTTTCAGGTATATTAAAAAATTCCAAGCACTCCTAAGGAGGGAAGAAAGAAAAACCACCTCATTATTCATTAACTATGTTATACAGCAAATTTTATAAGCATCATTAAAGGGGACTGATCCCCTATACTTTAGGCAGACACACAGTTCTTCTATTTAATTCTCCCCCCACACACATTTTACAAGTATATAAATATATTTTCACTGCTTCCAAAATGTTTTGGGCTCTAGGACTGACACTATCTGTATATATCTCCAGAAGCTGCCTCCATGCCAGAAGCATGGCAGCAGCCAGAAGTTGTCACTCTCCCCTCAAGTTTTGCAGATGCCCTGGGTGCTCAGCTGCTTTGTAACACTTCTGTTACTAGCTGTTATTTGTTGGGACTATTTGAGGGGTGTTACATGGCAATGGAATCTTCTATAACTCTTAAGATGGGATCCCACTTTATCAATGCATCCCTCTTCAATGGTTTTTGCAGTAGTGATCCTCTTGTTTAGGATAAAAAAGGCTGTCAATGCAGTTTCTAGCTCACAGAAACAGAAAGGTTCTTAAAAACCTATTTCTACTGCACAGATGTAATAGGAAACTATAGCTGAAGGAATCATTAAAGAGCTTTGCCAGTTAAAAAAAACTCATTCCCACCTTCAGAAGAGCTTCAAATTGTGTGTCCTCATGTACAGGTAGCTGGGTTGGGATGTCACATTCATTCTGCCCATGTACTACCAAAGTCTTTGTGCCTACAGGAAAGAAGAGCAATTATTTTTCTCTCCCCCCACATACTAACGTCAGAAGCTATTTCAAAGAAACTTCTAATTGAGTAAAGGCAAAAAGTGAAATCACTCACTGGCAGAAAGCCAACACAAGTCCCATTTGGAACCCACTGCACAAACCTAGAACAAATATATAATTTCCATGTAATGAGAATTGATCTTTTCTAGAGGATTAAATTGGCTCTAACTGTAACAGTTACTCCAAGGAGAAAAGGTGTCTAAAAAGACAAATCTGTTTTTCATAGAACAATCTCTTGCCTGGCTCATATGTCTTATTGTTACCTCCAGGCATTGCCAAGATTTAAACTGGAGGGCACCTCGAGTTGAACTGCTTTTGAATGGCAAAGCCTTACAATGATCAGACTCAGAAGCCCTGGAGGCTTGAATAACATAAGTCTCACTATTGAACAGATTGTTCTGATTTCAGCCTTTGTTTAGTTGCCAACAAAGCTCCGTTTGACTGTTTAAGAATCAACATGGAAATTAAGAGTCCAAAATTCAAGGAGGATTGGCTTAAATATCATTTAAATTTGGCCACACGGATAAATCTCAAACTGGCAAATCTATATTTTTGTGGCATAGGAACAAGAAACAAAATTGCAAATATGGAAAAAAACTAAAAGATCTTCAAGTTCAAAGGCCATGAATGTCCATACCTGGCATTGAGGCAGTCACCAGCAGTTTTACTTCACACTGCTCCTTCTTCATAGTCTGCTTCAGATCTTTGAAGAACAGGCCCTCTACATAACCCACCACTTCCCACAGGAAGGTCAGAGTTGCTGAAATGGCATCCATGCCCCATTCGCATGGGGTACGTACAAAATACATTATAAGTCCCACCTGCACAGCACAGAGAAAAAGGTAGCATTTCAGCTGCCATTTTCTGCATATCACACTGTTTTTATTGCATTATTTCTGTGTTAGCCAATGCTGTATTACAGAGTCAACATTAGACCCTACTGGTCTGGTGAGCCATTGTGCTACAATCAACTGAAGTCAAATATGTTGATCAGATGCACATAGGAACTTTGTTATTTGTACTATAGCAGTGCCTAGGAGCCCCAGTCATGGACTAAGGACCCCACTGTAGGACGTACTGTGCAAACCCAGGACAGAAAGAGATCCTCTAGCACTTTTCTTCACTCTGAGAAGGCTCAGAGCCTGAAAAATTCAGGTCACTTCACATATCCACACCCATTGCAAACCTGTAAACTTTTTGGCTTCTTTTGTTTTGGGTAATGGGTGTCACTCATGCAGTTACTAATTCAAAACAACCTGAAGAACAGTTCAGCACTGAACAGATGGGTGACTAGGGAGGAAGCTGCTGTGGTCCATAGCATCTTAGCCCCATGTGTTAAGGGTAAAGGAAAGAGACATGTAGCAATGGTTGTGTAAGTCCTGTCCTTCAAGGCTCCCTGTGCAGTATTAGGCAGGGAATTCAAACGGAAAAGAGTTGCAAGTTGTATGGCCTGTCACATCTAAGCTCCCCAGCAACACAGCAGGACTGCAGCAACAGTGCTGCCCAAGGTTCGTATACAGCTAGAAGGGTGTGTAACAAGAAGCCTCTTCTCGCCTGCACCCCCCATTTTGTGCATTTCTTTTTCCTTCTGAGTATTGGCAGAGATCTAGCACACTCATTGACGGGTGTGGCAAAAGTCAGAGCAAGTCAGAAAGCTGAAGTGGCTTTCTGTAGGAGAAACCTAGAAACTACATCTACATATCAGTTAAGCTCGGTGACACTAAAGAAAACTAAAGAACTAAACTATCCACTTCAAACACTGTAAATATATCCTGGTGCTAACCTAACTCACTTACTGTCCCCAGTAGCCTTTGATCCTCACTACCTCACATTGCATTTTTATATATTTCTCACAGTGCATTTTTATATTTCATCTGTCT
>NW_017728949.1:8640988-8689626 GCF_001723895.1 Crocodylus porosus | reverse complement strand
TGTATTAGGCTGGTCCCCCTGAGTGAATGCGAGTATGTATGAATCAGATAACTGAAGACAAAGCAAAAGCCTCTGGCTGTTAATTAACAATAGCCTAGCCAAAGGAACTTACCATTACAAAACTGTACTCTACAAGCCATTTTAGGCTCATCAAGCCAAGAAACTGAGCACCCACCCTATTGACTATTCCTAAAACCCTGAACAATAACATTGTTAAATTAATCAAAATCACAAACTGACTCCCAGAACTGCATCGTATCGGCAGGCAAGACCCCTGTGACTAACAGCTGTCAAGTACTGCTCAAAACCCATGTGGGATAGTGACCTCTGGATCTGGCAGCCAAGATGATGCTGGGAAATCACACAAGTCTGCCAGAAAGGGATAAAAGACAGTGAAGTGTGACCCTCCGTGGTGCCCTCTCATTCAGCACCTGACCTACCAAGGCAGAAGGACAAGCAGGCAACCTGTACAGGAGAGATAGAACAGGAAGGAAAGGTGGGGGTGTGGCGCTCTATATCAAAGAACAAGTCACATCCTCAATGAGCAGCACTGGGTCAGAGGAGGGGCAGACTGAAGTGCTTTGGGTCAGAATACAAAGGGGTCAGGGGAAAAGGACTACTACAGACCACCCAACCAAGGGGAAGAGCTAGACCAGGAATTCTCAGGTCAGCTCGTAGAGGCAATTAAGTCAAAGGATGTGGTCATCATGGGTGACCTAAACTATCCGGACATTTGCTGGGAAGAGCAGTCAGCCAGGTCTGACCGTTCACGTAGATTCCTAGCTGTGTTACAGGACCTCCATCTAACCCAGCAGGTGCACAGTCCCAACAGGGGAAATGCCTTATTAGACCTGGTCCTGGCCACAAGCAACAACCTGGTGAGGGGACAGCAGGTGCTTGATCACCTGGGCAATTGTGATCATCACCTACTGGAATTCACCATCCAACACAGGGCGACAAAGGCCTGCAGTAAGACAGCAGCCCTGGACTTTAGGAAGGTGGATTTCATTGAGCTAAGGAGACTACTTAGGGAGGCACTGAGGTCCTGGAGGGGTGTGGAGTTGGGAGTCCAAGAAGAGTGGTTGTTCCTTAAGAAGACAATCCTCCAAGCCCAAAGGGTGGCAATCCCAGCACAGATCAAAGGGGGCAAGAGTGCTCAGAAGCCCCCATGGCTCACCAAAAGCATCCAGGAATATTTCAAAGCTAAGATGGAGGCGTACACCCAATGGAAGGGAGGGCCATCACCAGGGAGGACTATACCTCCATTGCTCGGGATTGTAGGGGAGCTGTTAGGAAGGCCAAGGTGGAGATGGAACTGGGACTAGCAACCCGGATCAACAAGAAGTCCTTTTTTAAATACATAGGGAGTGAAAAGAAGGTTCCAGGTAACATGGGGCCTCTGCAGGACACACTTGGAAATCTGGTGGTCTCACCAGACAACAAAGCTAACCTATTTAACAATTTCTTTGCCTCCATTTTTCTGAGCAGGGATGAGGTCATCCCCCCTACCAGGATCCCCGATGGTCCCAAGGGAGGCACAGCCAGGCCCAGGGTCAGTGAGGACCTAGTCAAGGAACTTCTGGAGGGACCAGACATGTTCAAATCAGCAGGTCCTGATGATGTCCACCCCAGAGTGCTGCGGGAATTAGCAGAGGTCATTGCAGGACACCTGATGCAGCTTTACGAGCACTTGTGGTGCTCTGGCGAGGTGCCAGAGGACTGGAAAAGGGCCAATGTGGTCCCCATTTTCAAAAAAGGGAGGAAGGAGGACCCAGGAAATTATAGGCCTGTTAGTCTTACCTCCGTCCTGGGGAAGCTTTTTGAGAAAATTATCCAGGTGCACAGCTGTGAGGGGCCAGCAGGAGAGTGTATGTTTAGGGGCAACCAACATGGGGTTCATTAGAGGCAGGTCCTGTCAGACCAACCTGGTGGCCTTCTATGACCAGGTCACAAAATCCTTGGACGCAGGTGTCGTGGTGGATGTAGTCCAGCTGGACTTTAGGAAGACCTTCAACACTGTCTCTCACCCCATTCTTGTTAAAGAATTAGAGATTGTGGTGTCGATGCCTACATAATCAGAGGGGTTGCCAACTGGCTGGAGGGCTGCACCCAGAGAATGGTGATGGAGGGGTCATTTTCAACCTGGAGGGATGTGGGCAGTGGACTCCCCCAGGGTTCAGTCCTCAGGCCCGCACTGTCCAACATCTTCATCAGCGACTTGGAAGAGGGGGTGAAAAGTACCTTGTTCAAATTCATGGATGACATTAAGATATGGGGAGAAGTGGGCACGCTAAAAGGGAAGGACAGGCTGCAATTGGATCTGGACAGGTTACAGGGGTGAGCGGATGAGAATAAGATAGGATTCAATACTGACAAGTGCAGGGTACTATACCTAGGGAGAAAGAACCAGCAGCATTCCTACAGGCTGGGGAACTCCCCTCTCAACAGCACAGAGGCAGAAAAGGATCCTGGAGTCATTATAGACTCCAGGATGAACATGGGCCGCCAGTGTGGGGACGCGGTCAGGAAGGCCAGCCGCACCTTGTCATGCACCCGCAGATGCACCACGAGCAGGTCCAAGGGGGTGATCCTCCCCCTCTATGCGGCACTGATCAGACTGCAGTTGGAGTACTGTGTCCAGTTCTAGGTGCTGCACTTCAGGAAGGATGTGGACAACACTGAGAGGGTCCAGAGGAGGTAAGCAGGGCATGATCAGGGGTAAGCAGGGCAGGCCTTATGAGGAGAGGCTAAGGGACCGGAACCTGTTTGGACTCCACAAGAGAAGGCTGAGAGGGGATCTGGTGCCCAGCTATAAACTGGCCAAGGGAGACCAGCAGGCAATGGGAGAGTCCCTGTTCCCCCAAGCACTACTGGGAGTAACAAGGAATAACGGCCATAAATTGACTGAGAGTAGATTCAGGCTAGGTATCAGGAGGCACTACTTCACAGTCAGGACGGCTAGGATCTGGAACCAACTTCCAAGAGAAGTGGAGCTCACTCCTACCCTGGGGATCTTCAAAAGGAGGCTAGATAGACACCTAGCCGGGTCGTTTGACCCCAGCATTCTTTCCTGCCCATGGCAATCTAAGGGGTTGGACTTGATGATCTGCTCAGGCCCCTTCCAATCCTACCAACTATGAAACTATGGAACTATGAAACCCCCTTCGGGAGAAGACAACGCCTTGAAGAAAGCTGACCATCGACAGAACTCTTCAGGGTCTTGGATAGGTAGATATACAACTCTAGTGCTCTCACAATCACTACAGCATCTACTACACACTATACTACATGGGTTTGAATGTGTGTACACTAAGGTGACCAATACCCCTCATAACTCAAAGTTTGCATTTATGATTTTTTTGGTAACTTCACATCTTATACAATAAACTAGAATTTATTATGATCCTGGGAGTTGGTCCTTTGTAGCCAACAGGTGGGGCTAGATTTGCACCAGAGTCAGAGCATTTCAGGGGCCTAAATAAAGTGAAAATTATATATTTTCACTTCAAGTCTTCCAAGCGCGGATGTCTGGTTCCTTCCATTGGCTTATGGCTCCCCTTTACCTCCACAATCATGACTCATTTCAGATCCAGGGCAGGAGCATCAGATTAAAGGAGTAAAATGATAAGCTAACAAGTTCAAAATAAAGGGAAGAAATAAACTAGAAATGTGTACAAGCAAGGTTTTATTGTCAGCAGCTGCAGTTGTGATGTGCAAAAGTGAATGTTAATATGCAGGAAATACTCAAGGGCACTCATTTCCTGTTAGACTGTGACATTTGTACTTAGGAAACTTACAGTGAGACAGCAGATGTATGGGCTGCATGCTGGTGCCAAGAGCTACTCACCAAGTAGTTAAAGAGGATATGAGATGTCTGGGCAGGAAAGTCTCCGATGTTTAGTAGAAGCTTCCTCAGCATGTACATCAATTCATCCTGAAAGAAGGGCAAAGATTTTTCTTTCCTTTCCATCACAACATAGTATGTGTTTTCCTTCCTGCCTTGTTTGTTTCCATCCTGCCCGCAACCCTTGAGCTCTCTGTGCATGAAATGGAACTGCTGGCCTACAAGAGTGGTTGGGATACTCAGTGGAGGGACAAAGGCACCTGCATCCTGGATGCAGCATAAAGACCGTTGACTTGCAAACTGTTTCACATTGTGTGTTGCCTTTTTACTTTAGAGGTATTGTTGAAGATGTGACCTTTGGCAGCTTTCAGCCTCTAGTTCTGACTTGTCTCCTTCTCTGCAATAACTCTAGTTCTTCCCTAGCATGGAAAAGTACTGTTAGGACAACACTGGAGAGACTATATGAAAATTAACTTGCTTTAATGCAACAGTTGTGGCCACTTGGTAATACTCTCTATTCTATCTTAGATCCTCTGTTGCTTTCTTCTGAGGTCTAGTCAAACTGGTGTTACCTGGTAAACAGCCTTAAAGCAGGGAGCAACAATATTTACAAACCATGGGCTGGAACAACGGGGCCTCAAGCTGGCGTTGGCCAGGTGGCTTCTCCAGCTTTCTGCCTGCTCCCTCCTGGACTGTAAGCAGTTTCCAGCCAGTGTAGAACTGAGGCAGGACTGAGGCCAGGGCTGGGTGGCTGGGAGCTGCACCTATGCCACTGCCTCTTCTCCCTGCAACCTGGCTCCCCAGCTGTAATGTAGGCACTACTGAAAGCTGCCCAGCCCCAGCTCCCTTCCCCACTACTGAAAGTGGTGGCTGCATTGAAGCCAGGGGGAGGCGGACAGAGAAAAGCAGTTGTGATATGGGCTGCAGGCTGCATGTTGCCAACCCTTGCCCTGATGGACCACTCATCACTGAAAGTAGATGGAATATCATACTTTGGTTCCTCTTATTTCCATCCTCTAGGACTTCCCATCCCCTGCTCCCTCTTGCCCCCTGCTCCAAGGGCATGACTATGCATAGGGAGTAGCCATGTCATTTCTACACCTGCTGAGGCAAATTTCAGGGTGAATGCATGGTCTCTTCTCCCTTTGTGATGCTAAGGCAGTGCAAATATAGTGGAGCAAGCTAGAGAATTTGTACTTAGCTATTTATTTCATAGTTTCATAGTTAGTAGGGTCGGAAGGTACCTGACCAGATCATCAAGTCCGACCCCCTGCCATGGCAGGAAACAGTGAGTACTGGGGTAAAATGACCCCGGCAAGGTGTTCATCCAGCCTCCTTTTAAAGACCCCCAGGGTAGAAGCCAGCACAACTTCTCTTGGAAGTTGGTTCCAGATCCTAGCCGCCCTGACAGTGAAGTAGCGCCTCCTGATATCTAGCCTGAAGCTACCCTCTGCCAGCTTGTGACCGTTATTTCTGGTCACTCCTGGTAGTGCTCGGGGGAACAGGGACTCCCCCAGTGCCTGCTGGTCCCCATTTCCTTTGCTTCATGTCCTTAGGATTCTAAATCTATTAACTTACTTATTTGCAGTTTGTTGAGCCAATAAGGTAAAATAGGGGTGACAAAGATACAGCCCATGGGCTGAATCCAGCCCATGGAGCCCTATCATTCATCTTCAGTGCTGGCTGTGGGTCTCACACTGGCCCCATGTGCCACATGCAGCATGCACTGGCCACAGGCGAGTCGCACATACTGAATCCAGTGCACAGGGCCAGTCCAGCGTAGGTGCCACATGCTGATGTGCCCCAGGCTACTCCCATGCTGTGCAGGGCTGGAGCCAGCACATACTGCACTTGGTGTGCAGGGCCAGTCTGATGCAGGCTGCATATGGTGCCTGTGCTGGACTAGCCCTGCACAGTGGATCGGGGCTGGTCTGCATTGGGTCCATAGATTAGTTTTATGGCCTGGATCCAGCACGCAGTGCCAGTCTGGTGTGAAAGCCACATGCAGTGTGTGCTTCGGACCAGCTCCGTGCAGCATATGCACATGCGCCCCAGACCCGCCCCACTCACCACGTGCCACATGCAGGGCTGGGGCTGGGGCCAGCGCATGCTGCATGCAGTGTGCAGGGCTGGAGCTGAGGGCGTGCACTGCATACTCACCGGCCCAGCCCTATGTGCTGGATCTGGCACAGGGAGCCGGTCTGTGGGCCCAATCCAGCCTGCAGACTGGCCCTGTGCCCTTCTTCCGGCCAGTGGGGCCAGATGAGTTTGGTACCCCTGATGTAAAATATGATAACAAATTGGTATATGTTACTTCCTGAATTGCTCCTTACCCTGCCTTCTGCCTGACTTCAGACTAACTCAGCTCACTACCTTTCTACTCCTTAAATGCTACATTTCAGAACTGTTTGGTTTGTTTTTTTTCAAAAGCCACAGGCCTGATTTTAACTTCTCTTGTGTTTTAACTCAGTGTGTCATTTACTTCAAGGCAGCCACTCTTGTGTCACAACGCCAGGACAGCAGAATTATTTCCCAATTCCTGTATATGATGTGTGGAGCAGAAGAAAAGGGGAAAGCAGTGGAATAAAGAAAGATGAACAACTTGGACCACAGTCATATCCTGTGTAATTTAGCACAGCTGGCTGTGTGGAACGTGGCTGATTTACTCCAGCTGAAAGGCTGGTTCCTTCTCTTTTCCATTTTGATCACCTTCATTTTCAAATGTCCGTAGTCGAGTTTTTAAAGTTTTCCAACACCGGTAGGGCCCTCTACCATGAACTGGCAATTCCCTGTTTCAAGCATCATGGGAATTCCAGCATTTTATTTTTCTTTCTACTGCAAAAACTGGCAGGGCATTTTAAACATCAAATAACATTGAAGTAACACTAAAATAAATGGGCCAGAAGACTACAGTGTCCCAGACACCTGGTGCTGCTCAACAGGGTAGTCAGAGCTGGAAGAGAAACAACTTTTTTTACAAACCAGGTTGCTTAACAGATATCAGTGGCTGTTTGGGCTGACCTTCAAAAGATACTTGCTGGTCTATCCTTCACCCTAAATGAGAAGTACTGCAAACTAAAGATTCAGAACGGAAGTAGAAAGGCTTCTTGTGCTTGGTGGTTGCAACAGCACTATTATTATTCAGAAAGTGTTAGAAATACACATAATATTGTCATGAGTGATATTTACACACTCCTGAGGGGTGTATGGTGCTTTAGATGTAGTTCCCTGGTGCATGGAGTTTGCAATATAAACTAGACATAGCACAAGAAAGTATAATAAATCAGGGGAGAAGAAGACTGCATCTGTGCTTCTTCACAGTTAAATTGATGGGCATAGATGGAGCTAGGTTTATTTACATTGCTGAGGATATCAAATGCAATATGGTTCACTAGAAGGCTAATAATACCCGTGATGTTGGATATTCAGGGCCAGACACTTAGCTAACATAAACCAACAGCAATTTTCTAAGTCATGTTACACTTTTAAGTCTTCTCCAGTTATTACCCTTTAACTGATTCTACTTGTACCAACATTTCTGTACACTAAAGCAGGGGACAGACATTACACTTGTACCAATGTAAGTGATCAGAAACTGGTCTATACCTGTAACACAACAGAAGTTCAGCATGCAAAACTGGTCTATATCCATAACAGAACAGAGGGCGCAGATGATTTTTGCCTGATCTGGCCACAGAAAACAGTTTATAGCTGTGACCAAACACAAGTGCACAGCTGCAGACAGCTTCAAAAACAGCTGATTGGGTGAAAATCTGCCCCCTCATTGCATGAAGTGTCAGATAAAGACGTTTCAAAATGTAGCTTGTGTAATTTGTGTCTGTGGAGCTCCCAGCCTGTTGCTGTTTTCAGAATGGGAGTGGGGAAAAGGAGCAGAGGGCATTAAGTCTGGGGTTTTTTCAGCCCCTCCCTGGAGGGTGGGGCAGATGTATTAGAGCCCTCACCACCATGGTGGGGGGGGGGGGGCTCCAATTCACCCCTCCCCATCCTTCAGCACCAGCTGGGGAGCCCCAAGAATGAGATCCCTCTGCTACCTTTCCCCTCTCCCATTCTGAAAACAGTAAGCACTGGCAGAGAGCTGTGGCCATTGCTAAGGAAACCTGGCTGCATCTGGCTGAGAGTCTGCTGTTTCATCTGGGGTTATGTTGTAACTCAGAATGCTTTGCAGAAAATGTTCTGAGTTATAGTGGGGAATTACACCTCTGTCTGTACCCAGAAGTTTGGCTCACATAGACTGGTTTAAAAATGGCAGAAGCCGGGTGCAGACAGAAGTGCAGCTCCTCGCTGTAACAGAGAACGCTTTGCAGGAAGTGTTCTGAGTTATAGTAATCCCATGGAACAAACCAGAGTTCACTGTTGTTTCCAGAAGGGAGGGGAATCTAGCTGCTCGCTGGGAGTCTGCAGCCAGTTTCCCCTGAAAATGGCCCCTGCTCCCTGCTAGGCTGCAAAGTCTTCAAAATGGGAGGTGGGGGAAGGGAGTGGACGAAGCTTGTTCTCATAGCTTTCCAGCCAGCGCTGGAGGGCAGGATGGATGAATTGGCACTCCCCCACCTCAGGGGAGGGGGGAAGGTGGGTGATCCAGTACAACTGCTCCACCCTCCAGTGCAGGCTGAAAAACCCCTGAGACTGAACTCCCTCTGCTCCCTTTCCCCCTCCCATTCTGAAAACAGCTCGAGACTGGCAGGGAGGCAGACAGAAGTTACAGAAGATGCTCTGTTTTGAAATGTCTTCATTTGACCTGTCATACAAGGAGGGGTCAGATTTTCACCCAATCAGCCACTTTTAAAGCTGTCTGCAGCTGTGAACTTGTGTTTACTCATGACTATAAATTACTTTCTGTGGCCATATAGAGCAAAAATTATCAATTCTGTTTGTGCCCTAAGATTTGCCACTCTTCCCTATCCTCCCCCACCAAAGGGTCAATGTGTGTTCTGTTAACTACCAATCTAAACTACACCACTTACAGAAAACTGCCTAACTTAAATCAATTCTGCCTCACTCCTTTTGAATGTCTGTACCTAGCCTAAGTGATATAGATACCTTTAAATAATGTGCCTATTAGGAGAAAAGCGTCCTACCTGTCGATTACTTATTGTGAGTTTCTCCAGGAAATGCCGCAGAACTGTTGAGGGATCTTCAATCAGGCAGTTCCATAAGACTTGCTGAGCCACAGCACTCACTGTGCAAAAGAAAGAAAGAGAACCAGTCTTCAAAGGGACAATTTGTATGAAAATGTTTCTAACATCCATTGCTATTATTATTATTATTTGTATTGCCATATCACTTAGGAAACCTAATTCTAAATTAGGCAATTTTTGTGCTAGGTGCTGTGACAATGTAGAACAAAAGGATGGTCTAGCTAATACAGCTTCATACTCTCAGCAGAGGCTACCACTCCTGCAAGTTTCATCCAAATGAGACAGAAAACAACAAAGTTATAAATATTTCATTGATTCCCCATTATACCCTATGGCCGGATCTCTGAGGCGGCTCCAAAGCTTCGGAGCTACTTCAGCCGGATCGAAGCGGGAAACCAATCCAGAGCTCTGGATCAGATTGCTGACGTCTGAAGTGGCCGGATCCGAAGCCAAATCGAATAGCTGCCTACTTGCACAGGCCTACTAACTAATCATGCTTCCAAGCACAGCATATTAACTGCTAGGTTATGGAGAAGCTGCATTTCCTTCTTTGTTATATGCTTTAGCTACTTTTCCAAACCCAACAAAAATGTCTGTAAAAAAATTATCAGTATGCAAATGGTTCATGAGGTGAAATTATCCACTCTGTTTTAAAAAAAAATATGAATCTCAATTAATTGACTCTACAGTATCATTTATCCATTTTGTCATATGTTGTGTTATGTTGTAATTATTTATGGCCAATATTTAGGTAGCCACCAAGTGTTTGTGTAAACGCTGATCAGCCTCAAAACATTATGATAATAGAGTTCTAACATTTGAACCTTTCTAAGCCCTGCCTGTTGTGCTAAAGGTGGTGCTTAAAAAACTCAGCTGGAGAACCAATGAAGAGGTGAACCTTAAAGGACAAGAGAACTTTCATATTCCTGATTCCATATGGCAAATTACTGAATTCACAAACATTTTTGTGAATAAAAGCTCCAATTCGCTATGATTTACTGGGTCATGTTTTCTGTTATTCCTGGTCATTCTTCAGAAAGCCACCAAGCATTTGTGAAAAGGTTAGCTGATTGCAAAACATTAAGGATTTTAGTTATCTGAAAATTTACATTAGTGGAATAATTTTCAGTGACTCAGTCATCCAGTGAAGAAGCAAGTCACTGCTTTATACTCAGTGACCCCCTACACATGATTAACAAAAGCTTGTGAGCAACTCAGTCTGAAACATTTGGGAACAGCTACAGTTCACAATCCATGAGCATGTAGGAATTATGGGTACAAGTCTGTGGATCATTCTGAAACCAGAAAGAAGGACTTGAACCAAGTATGGCTGATGCATTTGTTGTTCAAAAAAAAAAAAAGAGAAAGAAAAGACTAGATAAGACAAGATCAGGTATATGGTCACACTATGCTGAGGACTTGTTTTCTAACAGGTTAATGAATGATTAATAGACATTTTAATAAAATATTAATATATTGTTCTGGAGCTAAACAAGTCAATAACTGCTTCTTAAATGATTTATTTGTAAAGAACTAGTTCTTAACTGATTTATTTATTTATAAATCCTTCTGCTGATGTCCTTGTAAAAATATGTAATATCATACACTACCCTCAGGTTTACCTTTGTATTGAATAATGGTAAAAAAAACCACGGTCAAATGTAGCATATATACCTAGTGCTCCTTTTATACCTCTAGTTATTATGCCTTGCTGATGTAAGCTATGATTAAAATTGCTAGAGGTTTCCATAACCTCTGACTAAGAGGCCATTAATGTTTAATTTAAGTCCATACCTGCGACTCCATCCTCCCGGACTTCTCCATCTTCCATCAGATGGACAATGGGGAGCACAGCTGCACAGATGCATGCTGGGAACACTGCCTGGGGAGGCTGGGGCACATGATGATTTGGAGTATGCTCTGTAGTGTGTTCCTCATCTGCGGTAGTGAGAAGTATAAAAGGTTTGGGTCTGCTGATATCAAGTCAAGCTAAAGGTCCTCCCAAGCCTGTGAGCTCACTGAGCTATTGGGATTAAGGCATCAGTTTCTATAACTACTGATACACAGGGAATAATATGACTAGCCTTTGGTTTTGCAGCCTGAATGACTACTGCCTATTCAATGCTGTATAGACTGGAGAAAGCCCTTGTCATGACTGAGACTTCAAACTCATGCCTTCTGGAGCAAAAGCTGGATGCCACAATGCCCCATTAGCAGATGGGCTGCACATAAAATCCCATTAAATTACAATTTTGCCTGACAGCATTCACTGTTACATCACCTTAATGAAACACTGACATTTAAGAGAAGGTGCTGTAAGCATGGGGTAAACAGCTGTCTCATAATGCATGATACCCAGTATTTCAAAATTGCTGAAGCTTGCAACCAGATCTGACAACAGGAAAGCATTACTTTGGCCGAGATCACAGAAATTAAGATATTATGTGGCAGTGCAAAAAAGGGCTAAAGAACTGAAATGCTGAGAGAGGGGAATTAAAAACAAATGCAACCCACCTTCATTACTGACCGCTGAACGCACTGACCAGACAGAGCCACGACGGAAGGAATAATTCCTGTGAGAAGTGCTAGATGTGCAAGAGGGACTCACAGAGAGACGGCGGGATGCCAGGTTGGCAACTTCTTCTACTGACAAAGAAAGCAGGAAATGTGAATTTATGGCTATAAATCCATCTGACATAGCTGAGGGCACTTAGAAGTTAACACCAACCAGCCACCTTGAGACAGTGAAAAATTCAAAGTAGGCTACAGACCAATTAGATCTTTTTTTCCCCCAGTGACTCAGAAGTGATCCAGTGCTTTGCTAAGTCAAATTGCAACTGACTGGATGACAGGGCTCTAAAAACAATTCTACATCCTAATGAGCTACACTGCTAAGCTATTTGTTATGCTTGCTTTAGGTAAGGCCCAGTTATACTTGCAATTCAATTACTCTATTTACAGATTTCCCACTGCATAAGGTGCTCAGGACTCCAGAGTATTTGTCTATTGCATGAGCTCTTACAGTACATTGAACTAACTCTCTCTAGTAGGACCTTATCTAGCAAGGGGTTGAGTGCCTCTGTGAGGTGCCAGGTGCCAAAAATTCCCACTGGATTCAGTGGGACCTGGGGACATCCTAAAAACACTCAGTATTTTACTTGTTTGCACTTTTACTCTAATAAGGACTCACTACACTTATTTCTCATTCATTTTCAACCTTAAAGATTGTGACATAGCTGTGTCACATTTTTGTGATATTGGTAAAATGATTCAGAAGCAGTTTGATGACATTGGGGCGGGCAATCATTTTGGGCAGAGGGCCGCTTACTGAATTTTAGCAAGCCATCGTGGGCCACATGACAGGCAGCCCAGGGCAGATAAATATTAATTTTCTAAATTTTTTAAGGGCCCCATGGGCTGGAAAGAATGGCCTGGTGGGCTGCATTCGGCCCTCGGGCTGCATTTTGCCCACCCCTGGATCACATGGTCTAAAACAGTGAGCCTGTCGTAAAGCAGGCTCTGCATTATCAATCATGAACATTTTCTTTCAACATGTGGCATCCCTAAGAAATGGTCCACAATGGAAGCACATGCTTGTGGGTCCCAGGCAGGCAGTTTGTGGCTCTGAAGCACACCTTCCTCCTCCTGCTCTGAATTTGGGTTGCAGGTGGGCTCATAACATGCCTCCTGGGTGATGGGAATGGCAGTGATCAGACTGGCCTCCCGGCCCAGGCGTTTCTTTTCCTCCTCTTGCTGTAGGTTCTTCAGGATATGCTCTGCTCGCTGATGAGAACGTGATACTGCCCGGGCCGAAAATGACTTCTTCCATGAAAGCAAGAGAAAGAAACTGACTTGAAGCAGTCAGTTTTGCAAGTCATACATACAAATCTCCTGTAATGTTTAATAACTATTACACAAGCAAAATAAGTAGAAACTGAACAAGAGACATGCAAGGGAGAACTTGGTTTAATTTAATAACTTAGGGCACAACACAGTTACAGTAATGTAATTTGTACTAGCTTTGTACACCACTGGATTCCAAAATCATGGGCAAGCAGCTCTCCTGGGGTTGCTGCATCCAGAAGGCGGCTATTACAATGTCTCACCACTAGGTGAGAGGGAATCATATATTAGCTTTTTTGCCTTCAGCAAATTGTTACCCTGGACACATGGGCACACACAACAGTAGAATTTACACCAGTGTAATTTTATTTCCAATTTTTACACACGGGTCAATTACACACAGGTAAATGTATCTCATGCCCCTGACCTTTATCTTTTGCTGACCAAATGGAAAAGTGTTAAATTCCTATAAAAATTCTGGTTCCCTACACTAACAACATGCCTCAAAATCTCTCTCAAACTGACAAAGGCAGAAAATACAGAGATTAGGCTTTATCTTCCTCTTCAGCTTCTGCTTTTCCTCCCTAACCTAAAATTTGTTATTAAAAAAAATAAGAACGTTGACACTAGGGAGCTTTTTACTTACAGACTGGTCTTCATTGATGGGGTCTTGCACACTCCCACTGCACTGTGGGACCCAAGGTGGGTCAAACATTGGCACAGAAGGCATTCCCAGGACTGGAGAGGGCAGGGTGAAGTTTATACTTGGTGGAGGAATCTACAAAACACATGAAGAAAAAAAAATTAGGGAGAGAGAGGGGGGAATTTTAAGGGAAAATAATGATTGGTGGCATTCCTTGGTTTTAGCCTCCTTCTGCAAGCTGGGACAGAAGCAGCTGGTATGCTCAGTTCAGGTTTCAATAACAGATTGGGTTGTTTCAAACAGTAAAGCATTTTTGGCCAAAGAACAAACATTTGAAATGGTTTGTACTATTTTTTTATAAAAGCAGATTTCCCAGTTTAAAGACAAATCCACTAAACTGATATCACAGACCCACAGGATGGGGTCTTCTCCATAACACAATACCAACCATACAGCCTAGACAACCACCCTTTATAGGTGACTCTGCTTTCAACATGTTTCTACAGCTGTGGCACTTTCAATGATCAATTCTTTAAATACAAAGGAAAGATCCTGCCTCTAGAACAACAGAAAAAGCTAGGGATGGAAATCTTACAAATCAATCTTTTTATTCTTCAAAGAAAACAATTATCTGAGGTCTGCCAAAGGTGAAAGATGAAACTGTATTCAGAAAAATTTTCATTCACTAGGACAGTAGCATATACATGGTGTAACAGTTTGCAATAAAGGAACCCATTTCCTGGGCATTCATTTCAAAATTAAACATGTTAAATGAACTATTTATGATTATCTGGGATTTACAGTGTCTCCAGCAATGGTTAAGAACAAGCAAACAACTCCTCTGACTAAACTGCATGAATCAGAAATTCATGATTAATCTCTGTGGTACAGATTTTGCTATGTTTGCTTAAGTTGTTAAGTAATCAGTTCAACAACAGTATCTAAGTTAGGTCCTGTACATGCACTTTGTTGAAGCATGCACAATATGCTTCTGTTAATATTTATGAATACGATTGGAAAAGTCAGATACAATAATTCATCCTGTTTCCACAGACTGAACTACCAGCTCGCTGTATTATAACTATTGTGCATGGCATGTTTTCTGTACCATTTCAGAATCTGGTAGGAGTCTCTCTCTCTCTGTTTTATGAAGCAGTTCTGCACCCAATAAGCCTTACTCAGAAGACCCTCTTTTCTCTCCTGCAATGATGTTGGCATTTACCCTTCATGTCAAAGCATATTTCCCTACATGGCAAACTGTGAAGGATGGTGATATGTCTTGTTTCCTCTCATCTACCTTAAAGATCTGTTGAGCTCCCTCCTCCATTCGAGGCCAGACTTGATATCTAAATCTCCAGAGAGTGTGGAATTTGAGAATGGCATTCAGTCTTTGCACTGTCTCAGGGTGATGAAATTCAGACATCAGCATATCAGAAACAGCTTCTGGCACTTTCACAGCACACAGTAGGAACATGGCAGCTGCATGGAGGGAACATGTAATCTATTGAGTTTTTTCACAATACATTTATTTTTCAGATAAAATTGTAGCTGTATAAGAAACCCTCAAAAACGAGATTAGCTGTACATTTGACCTGGTGAACAACAACACATTTGTAATGAACTTTATAGGTACAGATCTATTCTGAAGTGCTTTATAAAATGCAGGTGATGTTCTTAACATTGACTTCCCCAATCAAGAGCTGGGAAGAAAAACCAACTATTTTTCTTTACCATATGGGTTTACACAGAGGGATACTACAATCAAAATCATGTCTCAATTCCTGGGGAAGTTACAGTACATTGAAAAGAACATAATTTTAAAAGATCTAACAATAAATCATTTCTTGGTTATGCAACAGTAACAATAAGAATATAAAACAAGCAAGAAATTCCCTGAATAAATAAATTATGACATCCTAGAAGCTCAGACAAGTTCAGAATTCAAATATCTACAGTATAACTTAAGTAACTTCAGATTAAAAGGAAATATTTTACAATGAGACATAGGGCTCAATTCTTCAAGGTTGTCAGAAATCCAGGGAGTACTGGCAAAGACTCCCTTTGAAATGAAGTTAGGGGATGTAAAGGACACTAAGCATCACATATTGCAAGAACAACTCTTAATAATTACAAGCCTGAAGGTAAGTGATCTGTGGATAAATGTAAGTGTTTTAGTTCAAAAATAGTTATGTTTACTTACCATCTGTTCTGTCACAATAAGCTTACAAGAACAAATAAAAGTGCTAAAGATCTCATATGTCAAAATGAAAATCAAGGCCAGTTTTTAGATGAGGGTGCCTGAATTTACTTAGGTAATCAGATGCATATGAATACCTTACTTTCTTTTGTGGAAAAGATTCAAGGCCCTGGGAGTCCATGCTAGAGGATCCTAATGTTAAGTTGTGAATTGTGTTTGGAATGTGGGCCCTTTGCACCAACTATCATAACTATCATTAACTAGAATGAATGCTGATGGGCTGTAAAAGTGATTTTCCCAATTGAAAAAAGTTAATGTGTTATTGTTTATTTGTTGGGGGTTTTATGGCAACATGTTGGAACCCAAGTCATGGATAGGAATGCTGTTGCAGCATGCACTCCACAAATAAAGAACAAAGAGATAGCTCCAGTCCCAAAGTGTTTGCAATCTAAATGTAAGACAAGAGGCAGGAGGTAGAGAGAGAGACAACACTAGGACACAAAAGTAAATCCTGGGTTATATTGTTATTTACAAATAGATGACCAGCTGCAGCCTGGCTGTCACATAAAATGATCAGGGTATGACACATACAGAAGAAATGCCTGCTCTGACCTGGGAAAGAATTTGAGGGCAATTTCATGAACCCCCAAATAAATATGGATAGCTTGTAGAACACCCCAAATTTGGTGTGTTGTGGGGTGCTAAGTTTGACAATAAAAGTGGCAGTCTCCTATTCCAATCCTATGGAGGCTGTTTAATACAAATAGAGTCCTGGCCTCTGTCCTTGAAGTGTTGATAGCTCTCTAGACTGGGTTAATTTCAGAAGTCCAGGAAATAAATGGTGCTTGCCAACCTGTTTTCTCCTGGCATTGATTCTGAAGGTCCTACACACTCAGGCTTTGCTTGCACAGCAGACAGCCACAAGGCTGCTTCCTTGAGTTCCACTGCTCCAGGGGTATAAAACTCCTCTGGCTCCGTGGGTTGGTGGACCAGCTGTGCATGATGCTTGTAATGTAAGTGCCAGCTCCAGCTCTGTGCACTGCATGTAGCAAGCACGAGCACTGACCATCCACATGTGGCATGTAGGGCCAGTCCAGGGTGCGTGCTACATGCAGCACACGGCACTGGTTTAAGGCATGTGCTACAGGTAGCACCCATGCCAAACCAGGCCTGTGCACTGGATCTAGTACATGGAGCTGGTCTATGGGCCCAATCTGGACCAACCTTGGTTCTAACATGCAGGGCCAATCGGAGGGGCACCATATGCAGCACATGCCTCATACCAGCTCCACACTGTGTAACGCCCATGCCGGAAGGGCTCCATATGTCACACGCAGCACACAGGG
Source organism: Crocodylus porosus (assembly GCF_001723895.1). Lineage (NCBI taxonomy): Eukaryota > Metazoa > Chordata > Crocodylia > Crocodylidae > Crocodylus > Crocodylus porosus. Next base: position 8,672,597 of record NW_017728949.1, on the reverse strand, counting down.
CCAGTTTCAGCATGTGCAGCATTGCAGTCAGCAGCACTGTGAGCTGCAGGATTCAGCTCCATGGGTCAGAAACAGCCCTGGGGCTGTATCTCTGCTAACCCTGCGCTACTCCATTGTCTTCTGAGGAAGCTTTTGACCATGTTCCTTGCCCTGCTGGGTGATGTACTAGTTCTATCTCACAGAGTTTCCTTTGTATCTCTGGACCTTCACCAGGATTTTTTTTCATATGATAAAAGGTCAGAGTTAACAGAACAAGTGCAGGTTAAACTGCTTTGGAAAAGAGAAGACTGAAGGGGGATTTGATAACACTTTTCAAATACAAAAAGGGCTCTTTATAATAGCCCAAATCTAAAGAAAACTTGTCCAGCATCTCTCATCAAAATACAGCTGGTTCAACAGAAGATATTACAAGAAAACCACTGCCTCTGTTAGAGAGAGGATGGCAATCAATTGGTCCCTATGTTCACAAGGGGCAGGAGAAGAAACAGGAGTATAACAAGGGGTGGGAAAGTAGAAGCAGCTGCACTGTCAGACTGGCCATTGGCATCTGCTTGGCACTGCCCCAGTGCCCCCAGGATGCTGAGGCATCATGTTACACCTCTGAGAAGGAATAATGGGCTTAAATTGCAGCAACGGACACCTAGGTTCGATATGTCTAACTATAAGGGTGCTTAAGCACCAGAACAGGTGGCCTAGAAAAGATGTGGAATTTTCTTGTCTAACCATCACTTAAAAACTTCCAAACCCCTGACTGGAATGGCTTACACAGGGATATTTCTGCTTGAACAGGGGGCCAGACTAGGCAACCTCTTAGGATCCCTTCCAGCCTTTTTTTCCTCCTAGTTCTACACCTTAATATTTAAAGAGGAAGCATTGGAAAGGTAGGTGTCACTAGGTGCTGCTATTCTGTATCATCTGAGTTCTTTTTCTTTTTGTGCCAGTTCTGCCTGTTCTCAAGTCTTTCTTTGAGTCATACCAGTTAGGCTGGGGCTGGAGACAGTCATGCAATAAGGCAAGATGCTCTAACCCCTAAGTGAATGGTAGTCCTTCCTGAGGACAGCCATCTCGTAAGAATGATTTTTGTCACTGCTTCAGAAACACAAACCAATCAGAGCACCTGCAGGAGGAAGGCAGTGCTCTCTTGCCCCCACTTCAGGAGCCAAAATGGGCTTTTCCATAGATGAGAAGGACAGGAAGCTGTCAACAACCTTTTGATGGAAGGAGAAAGATGCAGAAAAACGATGGCCCTTAAATGTGTCACACAAGATTATCTGCTCTGTAGAATACTACTGCAGTGGTCCTGTCATAGGTCAACCCCATACGTAAGTTGTGCATGGTGTCTGCTTCCTTTTTCAGGAGGGAAAAGGTTGGTTTAAAATCACATCAGTCTTTCTGAGAACATTTCAGGGATTTCTATCTACTTCCAAATCTGATATGGGGGTTTATAGCACCACCCCAACAGAACCTCTGCTACTTTACTTCCCCAAAATCATTCACTTCAAACACCATGTTTTGCCTGTGATACTCCTTTTATTTTCAGTCTATTACCTCATTAATGTACCAACAGCTTTTCCTTTTGTTTCTTTCTTTCCTGAGCAGTTCAAACTTGTCAATGCCATTCAGCTGCAGCCATGAGTATTGTTCCACCATATTTCTTCTGTCTTCCATATCTTGCAGCACGAGCTCTAGTTCTTCTATTTTCTTGCTAAGGAACCTTGCATTAACGTACAGATATGTGGTGTGCTGTTTTTTACTCACTGACCACTGTATCCTGCCAGGGTTACATACCATTCTTTCACCAACTGGATCATCTGTCTCATTTTGAAATGCTGCTCTGTTGTCACATTTTGTGATGCATTTTTTGTGGGGAGAAGACGTGGGCAAACAATGCATTTTGATCTCTGCTTTAAATTTCTTTAACTAATGTAAGCTCTTGAGTCAGAGTTATTTTATGGGAACCAAGGATTTGGAATTAGACTGACAGTCCCAAAAGAGGACTGTCTGATTGCTATTTGTGACCACCTCTAATTAAGTCCTCGTCCAAGGAAAAGATGATGTATAAGGCCACAGCATCTGCTATGGGACAGCAATGCTAACTCATCTGTGGGGTGGGTTTTCTTACCTGCTGCTCCTGCCATATGCTCATCCACACTGAGCAGCAGTTCCCAGGCAGCAGGCTGGATGTCCCCATACATTTCTTCTGTGAGGATAGGAGCTGCCTTGATTAACAGCGACAAAGGTGCTGGGGACAGGCTCATTACCTGCAGAAAACAAAACCATATTTTATAACTGAATTTTGCAAACTAACGAGAGTGAGTAACTTATTCAATGATTTCACTATTTTATTGGATCATGAAATATCTCTGGACAGTCCTTGGTTTTAATAAACTCATTTAACACTTTGCAGAAGCATATTTCAAATTACATATGTTGTTTACAAATCATTTACCTTAATTCTGTGTCATTGGCTACTTGTGACTTATGTCATGTGCCATTATTTCTGCTCCCTAATTCAGTGACTGAACCAAGAGGAAATTAAACAAAAGGTTTTCAGAGATGGCTGCATGAACATTACAATAATTATTCACAAAAGCCTGCACAAACTTACTACTGTCCATAACCTTGTGAAAAAAAATTTCCCTTGCATGAAAGGTGGAAGTAATTGAATAAAAAAGTTAAAGAAAACTACTGCATAGTGCTGCAAATTCACAAGTTGTAGTTAAACACATGTTCTCACATTCTTTCCCTAAACCAGTGTCTGAGGCATTAATAATAGATCCTATTTGGATGTTCAAAGGCACAGACTCCCACTAAATGGGATTATAATTACATATATTTAATAAAACCTTTGAGCCAGGTCAAGGTAACTGCTGTTCCTCCTTTCTCCATGGTTATTCCTATGTCACTGAGGGTTGTCATGCTCCCCATGGGCTGCTGTATAAGTCCTGCACTCCAATTCTTTCCACTTTATATACAAACCCAAGTTTCCATGGGCATTTCCAGTCTCACTACAAACTCAAATAAGTCTTGGTAGACTTGATATTAGTCAGCATAGAACCATGTACATTGGCACAGCCACTACCTGATGCCTGATGTATTTCAACATTCCAGAGTCCTTCTTTCCTTCCAAGTTGATGTCTATAACTCTCTTCTTTAGAGATGGAGTTCTTAGGCATGATTTGTCTGAGCACTGAAAAAAATGGAGACCAGGCATTCAAGATTTGTGGGTCATGTTGTTTGCAAAGTCATGGAAGTTCAAGTGGAGTTCCTATGGATCAGGTGGTGTTTGCCTATGAAGGTACAACAGAAGATCTTCTGGTCTGACATTGTGTTCAGCAGCAGCAGCAAAATGACGTAACTAACTCTAGTTCTAAGGATATTTTAAAAATCTGCTTTCAACATTAATTTCCCTAATACAAGATCCAAAGCAATCGACAATATGGCAAGTCAGAAGTAGAATGTGTTCACTGAAAGTGCAGTCAGATTGCCTTCTTAAAAGTTTAAATGGGGTTCATTTTAGAGTGAGAGTGTTTTAAGAAGGTTAAATATCAAGAGTCCATAACTTCTCCAAAAGCTTTAAGGACAAGGAGTTTGCTACCAACAGCACTGATACATGAACTCTTTTTTTCCTCTCTTTAGAAAATAAAAGTACAAGGCCAGGCCCCATGAGGAAAAACTAAGGGAACTAGATCTCTTCAGCCTCCTCAAGAGAAGGCTGAGAGGAGATCTCGTAGTTGCCTACAAATTCATTAGGAATGAAAGAGATGCGCAGCAAGGAACCGGAGATGTTCTGTTCACCAGGGCACCTCTTGGGGTAACAAGAAACAATGGTCACAAACTAACAGACAGGAGATTTAGGCTGGACATCAGCAAAAATTTCTTCACAGTAAGGGTGGGCAGAACTTGGAATGAGCTTCCAAGGGAGGTGGTGCTCTCCCCTACCTTGGGGGTCTTTAAGAAAAGGCTGGATGGGCATCTGGCTGGGGTCATCTGCCCCCAACACTCTGTCCTGCCCAGGGCAGGGAGTCGGACTCGATGATTTGTTGAGGTCCTTTCTGACCCTAGCATCTATGAACCTATGAATCTATATGTACGTAGTCATAAAGGTAAAGCATTCTGAAAGCTGTACCAAGCCAATTATGGGGTACTGCAGTAACAATGAGAAATGTACTTTCCCACAATAAACACTGCCATGATAGATTCAATATCTCAGTATTGCATATATTTCCTTAATATCTTGCGGTGGTTTCAGTTTTTTCCTCTGGCATTAGCAGTTTATTAATTAATGCATGAGAGTTTTAAAACTGGGTGTTAAATTCTCTAGGGGAGGTTCCAACTGTGACCATACTTCATAGGAAGTGTGCGTGGGGGTGAAAGGAAGTTCACATAGCTGGGAAGCGGCTCCCTAAATGGTCACGGTATGGATAAGGGAGTTGCAGGATGGACTAGTTTGATAACTATCAAGCTACAGATAAAATATCTTTATTAGGTAAGAAATATATTCATTTCTTTCCCAACAGATTCTTGTGGGAGGTAGGTAGGTCTGTGCAAATGCCTGATCACCTGGTAACCTTTTCTTTATTGTTATTGGCCTTTTTAACTTGGATGGATTATGAAACACTGTAGTTTATCACATGGCATTGAAATTCAGTATTTGAGATGAAACACGCCCCCAGGAATGCACATTAAGCTCCTTAGCTACCACGTTGCCAGGTTCTCATCTCTGGCTTTCCTGCTGTGAGAAGTGATAATTGTTTCCTTTCCTAAATGCGTAGCTGCTGCATTGCATTTTGTGTCAGGGGAAATAAATGCAGGTTAGTGTTCTCCAGAATGTACAATCACTGCCCTTTAATTAGTTTCCTCTTTGCTTTGTTCCCTATAACTATATCCAGATTCTTAACTGGACAGGCAATTAAAGGTCTATTGTTTGATGGAAACATGTTATGAATTCACAATCGCCAATTCATTTTCTATCCACAGGGATGAGGAAATCTTTGCCCAACTGAGATTATGCCATGAATTTAACAAATGCCTCTGCTTTCAGTTAAGGCATTATTATTGCCACCTGAAAATTTAAAACATATATATATATATATCACATGTATTCACAATACCTGCATCCAATCCATTCTTCTCTGGAACATAACTAACAACCTGTTATAGGCCCTAACTCAACACTATGTAAACTATATGCCTTTAAGCACATAAGTAGTACCACTGAAGCCACTTATCTGCATATGCTGCTGAACTGGTCTATAATGTGTGATACAGTTGGGATAATATAGTTGGGGATGGTCCTGCTTTGAGCAGGGCATTGAATTAGATGACCTCCTGAGGTCCCTTACAATCCTAATTTTCTACGATTCTATGATACACAGTAATTTTTGCAACCTAACATTAAAAGCTACAGTTAACCCTGCAGCAAATTAGTTATGTACTGGCTTGCTCACCTCCTTCTGTTTTTTCCCCCTTGCCACACTATTCAGTGTGTTGCTTTCTCTGAGAGAGTCCACTGTGTCACCGTACAGGAGTTTGATGGCCCGAACTAGCCGAGCACAGGAGCGGCTGTGGTGTAGATAGCAATGGGGGTGGCAGTAATCAATGTGGGTACATATAAAACTCTGCTGGTTGCACAATAAGATCATGACCTGGAAGGCAAAGAAGGGGGAGAGTTACCCATAGAAAAGCATGAGTTAGGAAAGGTCTGTGTTTTCATTTTGATTTAGTAATACAGACCCACCTGAGTGGGTCTAAGCTTTAAACTAGTCAGCTCAGTTGTCAGTAGCTGCCCAGCCACAGCGGCCTGCAGTTCAATGAATAGGAATTTACTCTGCAGCTTAAGTGGGTTTTACAGCTCACACTGAAGTCTGTGCTCCTGCTTTTAGGATGATAGTAACACCTGAGCTAGCTGGTTTGCAGTGTTGTGAATTCAGTGCAGACATGCATTTAGATTTGTGGCAAAAGAAGATCCAAGAAGAATAGGGCTCCCTTCATTTCATGTAAAGACTCTTGTATCCTAGAACTTCAAGCAAGAGCCAGGGGTTAGCAGTTATTTGACCATCATTAGATACTGCTCCACTCAATTTCTGTGAGTATTAGGGCACCAGTCATTTCTGAAGTGGGAATAGATCCCATCCCTTTCTCCTGTGACATCTAAAGATATGGCTGCTGTAACTGCAGCTGGTTTTAAACTAGCCATCATGGGTGCATCCATATGAGCATGGCTGTGCGGCATGTGGCACCGCAAACACATCCGCAGTGTCACATACCGCACAGTCAGGTGTTTTCCATGTTGCGAGGGCATGCTGCCCATATATGCGCTGTTCCGTTTTTGTTTTTTTTCCATGGGTTTTTTGTACCCTGGGGTATCCAGGAGTAAAAATAAACTGTGGAAAAAAACCCAGAGCAGTGCATGCATAGGCAGTGCACACTGCTGAAAAGTGGAGCCGGGCTTCCAGGAGCTGTGCTACAGCTGCCGGCTAGGCTCTGCCAGGCAGGATTGCCGCTGCTGCAGCCCTGGGAGGCCCCCAGGACCCCAGGTAAGGCTGCTGGGGCAAACGCAGTGGTGGCCACAGCCCCTCGTACCACTGCCAGGGTAACTTGCCATGTGCCAAAGTGAATGTGGCACGGGTGTTCCCTGGGGACAAGTAGCTGCGGTGCAGGGTATGCTGCTGCTACTTGTCCCTGGGGAACCAAATGTCCGCACTCGTCTGGATGTGACCCATGAGTACTGGAAGTAGTGTGGGCCTGCAGCAGCATGGATGTCAGCCAGGCTACAAAACCTTCCTTAGAATCTGAGTAAATATTTGGGTATTTAGCCTATACTGAGCTTCATGCCACTGCCACTGGACTGCTACTGGAGCCTAAACTAGCCTGTGAAAATAGGCCGCCTCTTGCTCACTGCCCCTCTCAACTGCTTGTTCACCCCTGCACCTGATTTTCCTACTTGTTACCCTGGCATCATCATTATCTGCAGCTACAAGGGACACACAGTGTCTCCAGGGCTAATACAACAAAGCAAGTTTGTCAGAAACTGATCATATATGAAAATCTTGGACAGTGGGGAAAATAAATACTAACAGGTATACAAGAGAGACTGAAATTGCCATCCCTTCTGAGGCATTTATTATATAAAGCTGTTTTTCCTTTGCTCAGATAGCCTGGGGTTTTATTCACCTTATTATTATTCAACAGAGCAAAAATGTCTCCTGATTATTAGTGATGTTGGCCTCTGCATGGCATCAGTTGCAGCAGATGATCATCAGACTCCTCCAGGCTTTCTTATGCATGCTAAGTACCAGGCAGGCAGAGTGATCAAAATAGCCTTAACCTCCCCTCCAATTTAGGTTTTACATTTGTGAATCTGCAACCTCCTAAACAAGTGAATGCACCATAACTTTGACTGCATTACTGTTCAGCTACTTGTGATCCAGTCTTCTTTTTGTAGCTGCACTCTCTATTTCCTAAATACAAGTCCTCAGAGAAGTCAGAGAACATTTTCAAAGTGAGTATGAGCTTTATTATTATTTATTATAATGTTATTTACTATTAGTATTACAGTAGTGACTGGAGAGAGAGAAAGGATGCCCCATTGTTCAGGGTGTTGGGAGCCTGGGACTTGAGAGACTTGTTCAAGGCTGTGGACAGAAGTAACGATTGAAACATTTCAAAAGCCTCGGGAACGCTTCAAAGGGCCAGCTGCACAAACATACAGGCCCTTTGAAATGTTCTCAAAGAAGCTGAAGTGCTTCAAAATAGGACCCTTTGAAATGAGGTACCATTCTGAAGCATTTTACTTCCTGTTGCTTATGTAGGGACTCCAAAATCCCACAGAACTCTGCTCTGCTCTCTCTCACTCGATGGGGGAGGGAGGCAGAGTAGGGTGGAGCCTCTGCAGGCTGAGTGACAGCATGCCAGATTGTGAGTTTCTGGATTCCACTTCCTGGTACCAGTACCTCCTGCATTAAGAGGTTGGGAGCTGCTGCTCATGCCAAGCTCCCCAGTCCCAGTCCATTCTACCTCCCTGCTTCTGTGTCGGGGGAGTGGAGAGGTAGAGGGGATTGGAGCTGGACTGTTGCAGTCTCAGCAATGGGGAAGAGGGAAAAGTGGGGAGTCCCCTCCACTGTCCCTCTCCCCCTCCAACTCCTCTAAAGCCAACTTTTACCTCTGGTAGCATGTTCTAGATGGAGAGTCATGGCTTTATGCAGCTGCAGCAAGTATTCCAGCTCAGGGGTCCCACAGGGGCTGTAGATATGTCTTTTTGTGAAAGGTTTCCAAGCCCATTTCACTGAAATTTTTTCAAAAGTCACTTCTGTCTGCACTGTTAAAAGTGTCAGCTTTTTGCTGATATTTTTGCTGAGGAAGTATGGTCCACTGGCTGGGTACATTCTGGGATTTTCGCAACCAGTTTTCATGTCCATGTTCTGCCACAGGTTCAGTGTGTGACTGTAGGCAAGTCACTTAGCCTTTTGGTGCCTTGAGTTCTGATCTGTAAAATGGGGATAACAACACTGTTCTTAGAACCTATGAAATAGTTCTCAACCTCATTAGACTTGAGGCACCCCTCAGAAAGTGCCGGCTCTTAGTTTTCACTTTTTTTTTTACTAGAGCCATTACATAGAGCCATTTTTCTTCTGCCAGAACTCAGAAAACCCACAGTGGGTCAGAATGTATTTAATACTGTTGATTCCTATTTTAAATCTCTGTTTTTATCTTGTGAATCATGCTTCCATGCCTAAAAGAGAGTGCATCGCATCTTGTGGCACCCCTGAAAGGATCACAAGGGAACCCACAGGCTGCAGTGCTCTGGCTGACTGATCTAAACAAACAAGACAAACGGACAGTAAAGTGAAGTACTTTCTCCATTTACAGATGAGGAACAATGTCTCTCTAATGGCTCCAGGTACAGAATGTTAAAAGCCTAATTCCACAATTAAGTGAGCATGGGGTTTGGAACAGGTTACTCATAGTGCATCATCATTATCATTCCTTTTTGCCACTGAAAATGTGAAATCTGGGAAGATTGCAAAAGACCTGTACTTACATGCAGCCAGGACATGTTCCGATGGTAATTCTCCTCTGTGCCTGTGCTGCTCAGCACCTCGGGCTCAATGCTAGGCTCACTTGCACTCCAAGGGCTCCCTTCTTCAAAAGAAAAATACCCAAGAGGTGGTTGTTTTCACAGCTACCTATGTGCTTAGTTTAGGGAAAGCACTTGTAAGCCAGGCCAGACTTGCCAAGACCAATCAGCGCGCACATAGTTGCGCTAGTGAGACTGAATTCAGATCCCCCTTTGCCCCCTGCCAGCAGCTGGCCTGGCATTTACAAGCACCATTCACAGTCACTGTTAATTCACCATCTAGCCAGTGATAAATACTGTTCCCTTTTTTGGGAGATGGGAGGGAGTAAAAACAATGGAAACAAATTCCTTGCATCATTAAGATGCTGCAAATTGTTGATTCAATGATCTGCATTGTCTGGGCTCTGTGATTAAAAACATTAACAAAGATCCAACCTGAAATGGCATCACAGCCTATTGCTGCTACTACCAATGGACAATATCATTGTTAAGTGCCCACAGAAGTTACTAATGTACACGGGGATGAAAGGGGAAAAAAATCCTAACTCTAGTCTGCACACTAATGCTAATGAATTGCAGGGGTGGGGGAAGGGGAGAAAGCTCTCTGGTTGGTAACTGGCCTCATCCTAGTGTATCTTGCTGCTATTTAACTGCCTAAGGCTTTTCCTTCATAAAATCATAGGGCTTAAAGGGACCTCAAGGATCATCTGGTCCAATCCCCTGTTTGAGTCTAGGAATGTTTCTACTAAATCATCCCTCACCAATGCTTATCCAGTCTCCTCTTAAAGATCTCCAGTGAAGGAGATTCCACAATTTCCCTGGGCTGTCTACTCCACTGGCTTACTAGTCTAACAGTATTCTAATAGTTTCTCCTGAGATCTATTTTGCTGAAATTTAAAGTAATAGCTTTACATCTATAACATTCATATTTTGAAGAATAATTTGTGCCTTCTGAAGACATTTTATTATTAATGCTATTAAGGAATAGCCATGGCTTAACTGAGGTTAGCTCTTTGTCCTTTTAAAGTAAATTTACTACTTGAAAAGGCATCCAGACTGGGAGCTCTTGCTCCCATAGCTATCCACCGGAGAGGTACAGCAGAGGCAATGCTGAAAACATCAAAAGGACCTCTACAATTGGAAGATTAGTTCAGTCTTGACATCTATCCATTTTTGCCTTGTCTGCTGACATCCTTACCAAGGATGCCATTTTGTGCCCATTGTGATGGAGATCTCTTAAGACACGGCACAAAATTTGACACTCACAAGAAAAGGAACTGGATTTTTGAAGCCAGAGGACATTATATATAAAATGTAATATTCTTTTTTTATTTTACATATACGCCTATAGAGAATATGCTAGACTCATATGACATATATGTCTACAATATCATATGATATATAATATATAAATTGTGCATGTCAGCATATATATATATAATATTTTATATAACAATTATTACTATGGATAATAAATTAAGATATATAAAATATCCTATATACGTATAATATCATATGGTTTGTTTATATATATGTCCTCCTATGTACAAGACACATTTGGCTGGCAGTCTGGTCAATACCAGAAGTTTAAGGGTTCAGGTCTTAACAATGAGATTTGAACTGACAACTTTTGTGTGGGACAGCATTTACTTTCCAGGGCACCAATGGCAGGATCTATACTCTGTCCTTCCTGGTTAAATCATACAGTCTGTGAAGAGGAAAAGACCCCTGGCTATACTCTAAGAATTGGTGGCTTTTTTTTAATCTACTGCACCCTTGGTGTTTATTTATTGTTGCTAACCCTGCTGTATCATTTCAGAATTTGGATGCTGCCTAGTCGCCCCGCTCCCTTTGAGCCCAACTCATCTAAGTTACCTATGTCAGTGACAGTGTCCCTGCTGTGGGACAGCTGCAGCTCCTCATTCTCAGACTCTGAGTCCTGCCGTGATAACTTGGTGCTCTTTAGGCTGCCGGCCCGGCGAATGCTGGATAGGGAACCCCCCTTCTTCACCCGGAAACTGCGGGTTCCTTTAATCTGGAGCAAGCGGGAGCCTCCTATCCTGATCTTCCTGCTGGGAACTGTATTGAAAGAATAAAAGAGGACTTTTTTCCCCTTAATTTTTCCCCATTTTATGAAAAGAAATCCTAACCCGCCCTCCCTCCCTTCCCCTTCTTGCCAGACTGTATTGCAGCACCTTTACTTCTGTCAAGGAAGATGGGCAAGAGGCTCCCTCCAAAGCCACCGCCAATGCAGTTCTATCAGTCAGCCAGTACGGGATGCTTTACAAAATTGTGCTCAGAACCTTCTTTCCTGGAGACATGTCACATCAGGTCTAGCCTTTTCTATACTTGAGATTAGGCCCGCATCAACCCCTGACTTCCAGAAAATGGAGTTAGCTGCACTGATGGAAACCCCAGCTGTAGGCAAGAAAAGCAGTGGTTCACACTGCTTAACTCCTGCTTGAAGCTGGAATAAACTCTGCTGGTGTAAATCATGATCTTTTTTGCCCATGGATGGGGTTTACATGGGAGCAGATACCCCACGTGCTGGTGACCAGTGGTTGAATCCCAAGCATAGACAAGGCTTCTCTGAAAAACCTATGCTTCTGCTGGCCAAGGGTCTGCAAACCCAGCTCTTCTCCTGCAGTAGGATCATCTTATTTCATTCACAAAGCATATGTGACTGCAGATAGGCAGCCTGCTTCGCCAGGTTAGCAGCACACATGGTTTCTTTGAAGTTAGATTTGCATAAATCCATGTCTTTGCCTGTTACTCTTCATCATTAGAATGCTTTTAAGGAAACAGAGCATGTAGTTCCTCTCCTTCAGACAAGTGAGCAGCTTTCAGGCATTCAAAACATCCATTGACACTTTGCATTTTTGATGAGCACAACATGAAATGGTTCAATGTTCAAAGCACTGATCATTTGTACTTCATTCTTCTCTTGCTTCAAAGGCAATACATGGAGATATATGAGTTCAAATGTTGCAACACTCAGTCATCGTACTGTAGGTCTATTCATAGAGTACCAAAAAGTGATCATGTATGGCACTCTATAGAGACTAGAACAGTGTATGCCTTTTTTGTATACCATATGCAAGAAAAATATATGAATGTTAAGTATACTTGGATTTATGAGTCATACATAAGAATCCCTCTATTATTTCAGTTTTATACTGTCCTATCTCCACCCACAAGTCCATTTTTGTTGCAAAATCCTATTGGTTGGGCAGAGCTGGACAAGTCTCCTTTTTGGAGTTATTCAGCACTGCTTATTAGTCAGCTGGATAATTCACTTCTGAGTGACTTGAGAATCTGTCTTTCAGTGACCAAGCTGAGACTAAAACTCCATGAGAAGAGCTGGCTAGATTCTGTTCAGATGAACCTTAGCAGGGCTGATTAGATCTCCTAAAATGCACAGATGCTTTGCTGCACTTAGCCATACTTCCATGTAGCCTGCAGCACACAATTAGCACATAAGTGCTTCCAGGGGCTAAATTCTCATCTACATTGGCATATCTATATGTTGCACCTACCTGTAGCAGGTTAGGGATAGTAAAATTGTAGCTTTGGCATAGTTGTTAAGATACACTTGGGTTGACCAATGAAAGCGAAGTATTTACCATTCAAAAGGAGATGAAAGGAAAGGAATGAATTAGTAATTGGTCAAAGAGTTTGGGGTAAAGAAGCCTGTCCTTGTCACTGTAGGTGAGAAAGATTGAGTTACAGTCACACAATAAATTTTAGGTAGGTAATTACAGATTGAAGAAAAAAAAAGATGCTTTGCATCTGCTATATTCTGGCCCAGATAAACTCCCAATGGAGTAAGCTGTGGCCAAAGGAAACAGCAGCGTCTTTTTATTTCCATTTTTTAAAAAAGAAACATGACAACATCTTGCATTTATTTAGCATATTTCAGTCCAAAGTAAGTCCAAGTACTTTGCTAACTTGTAAACTAAAACTCACTCTTTATGTTGGAATTACTTTTCCCACCATTAAATAATGTGCAGTTTTATAACTGCTAAATTCCAGCAAAACCACACAACAGCTTAGGACAAGAAATGAAGAAGAGTATGTGTACTGACACAGGAGACAGAATTTAGATAGGCAGAACAAACTGGTATGTGGAAAAGGTACTGGAGTTAACACTGCTACTCTTGAAAAAAAAGCTGAATTTTACTTTGTCTAAAAAGTCTGCAAAGTCCCATGCTAGGGCAAATCTACTTTAGTACTAAGAGAAAATGGTGCATGTACTGACCTAGCGCCACCATTTCCTATTCCTAGAAGGTCTCCCATTCCAATGTTATCTCCTAATCTTAGAAGATCTGCAGCCATGGGCAGATCCAGGATTTTGGAAAGAGGTTCGCAGGTGCCACAACTGGTGCTGAAAACTTCTGCACCCCCCTTTACAACCGTGTTGCAGGGGCAGCATCTAGGAACTTTTTTAAAGTCATTGAGGCAAGTAAGAAACCTCCCTGCTCTGCTCTCAGCTCCACCCTTTCTTCTGCTCCATGCTCAGCTGCATGCCCATCACATTCCTCTGTTCTATGCTCACTTGTTGCTATTGTTGTCTCCGCTGCCCTCAGGTGACCTGAGGGCAAAGGGAGCTTCAGAGTCACTCCTGTCTCACTCCAGCTGGGCCATGCTGGGATCTAGGTTAGCTGAGGACAATGGCAGCAGCAGTGGCAGCAGACAGGTTCCCCTTCCTTGCACCTGCCGCCCAGCTGGTGGGAAACACCTGGGGCATTGGGCAGAGAGAAGGAAGCTGATCACTGTTGCCATCAGCAGGGAAAATGGGAAGGGAGGGGATGTGCCAATGGCCATAGAGGAGAAAGGTGCAGGGGTTCTTACCTACTTCAGGGACTTAAAAAAGCTCCCTGGCTGCTCCCACAGCATGGTCTGAAAGTGGGGTGCAACCATACCAACACACCCTGTCTGGTTCTGCCCCTGGTTACAGCAGTTAGTGTGGAAACCTTTTTTAAAAATCATTTTATCCAACTCCATATTAGGGATTTCTTATGCCAACTTTTTGGGGAATGTCATTTTCTGACCATATTACTTCCAGTGCCTGATATATGGACCAAGATAAAAATTAGTTTGTGCATGCTATCTTTAGGATGACTCTTTGCAGCTTGATGGGAAACTGCTATCAAAGCAGTCACTGTCACATTCCACGGATAATTTTAGAAGCAGTTATATACACCCTGAGTCTTAGAAACACTTCCTATATGAATATATTTACTTGTAGGTAGAATCGTGCCTTAATCATCAATATAAAGTTAATGTGGATCTGTTACAAAGCTCTTTACAGTTACTGGGAATTTCTGTGGACTGCAAAAACAAGACCTTATTGAAGATATCCCTGGACTACCTGCTTCAGTATACAGTATAATTCCTTATGGAATCATGCCATAGATTCCATTCCAGTAACACATGTTTTTTTAAAATCTACTTCTTATAAAGTCTGCATCTTTATATGGCTGTTATGCAGCTGTTATACAACTTTTAAAGAATTCATTTTGCAAATGTTCTAAGCTATAAATCATAGCTTAGAGAGTCAACTGGAAAGTCACAGCTAACTGTTTAGAAGATTTAGCCTCTAATTGCACATATTAACTGCTGACTGCGTATTGTATTGCAACACTTGTACTATCAGATAGTATGAAGTTTTGCATGAGATGGTTTTAAAATGGAAAACATTCTGCTGCTGTCAGCAAACACAGTGCGCTTGAGGTTTGCTTGTACAGTATACATTCTGTTGGTAACATTAACCCGCTAGCCATCAAAAGCCACATAGTTATGCGTTTTTCATGTGGTAGCAAAGAATTCAAAAGATCAGGTGTTAAACTACTGATTCAGTTAAATGCCATGCACTCCAAGCTTGAAGAGGTTTTTACAAAAAGGCCCCAATCTTAGCATGTGTAGTTTTCCTACATGGATGAATTATATCACAGCACCAAAAAAAACCGAACAAACACTGACACTTCTAACTGAAAACTGCAAGAAATCTTGTTATTTCCCCCATTTGGTTCTGGTAACAGCAGTAGTCTGTAAACTTAGAAATCTTTGCTTTTCACATTTAGCACATCAGACATTGGAGGCAGCTCAGAAATGATTCAAGGCATGTGGCTCTATGGCTTCCTGCTTTTTAACACAGTCTATGGAAATGGAGACATAAAATCCAGCGCCACATAACAAGCCCTGAGAATATGGAAGCTTTTTTTTTCGTGCTGACAAACCTTTCTTCTCTTCACAGCCAGTGTCAGATTTGAGGGTGTGGCTGCTGCTGTGCAGAGAATCTTTAGAGTCTTCATTTTCATCAAGAACCCCAGCAAAGCTGATCTTCCTCTCATATCGGTGCCGGTCCATCTCAGGGTCCAAACGCAACCTGCAGCTCTCAAGATCCTGCAGCAGAATGTGTACCACAGAAATGCACAAATAGAGTAAGCCCTCATACCCCTCTCCAACCACAGAAGCCTATGATTTTAGCAAGAATTTCCCTTAAATAACAATCATATTCCTCTCAAATAAATTCCCTAATTGCATCTTATCTAACATACATTGACACACTCTCAAATCCAGCTCTAGTTTGGTTTAACGTATCTGAATGGGATAATGAAAATACTGAATGTATTTTGATGGACGGAGTTAATGACTGTAATGAGGTCTCTGCTCTACAGATAGTCACAGACCTTAAAGCTGACATATACACTAAGCCCCCCTTTTCAGAGCAATTAAACAGGAATCACAATTAAATCCCCCCTTACGTGATGACAACTGAAAATCATGGAAAGCTACTACCCAAGACTCTAGATTATATGGCACAACCTAATCAGTACTATTGGCTTATCTACATTATGAAGCTACCCCTACCATAGATGCTGCCGGTATATTATGTTGGTTGAATCCCCTATCAGAGATCCCATGCATGACAATACAAAGGAAGGTGCTTTGGTGGTATAGCTGTGTTGCCCAGGGGAAAGGGATATTTGATCTTTTCACAACGCTATGTGACATAGGTATGTGCCAGAAAAAAATTGTAGTTTAAGACCAGATCTAAACAATTTGGCCTAAGGGGTTTTCCTGGGACTAATGCCAAACACAGGGCCTAGGGGATTAGTTGCAGCTATGTTTGAGTGTGGATATGTAAGATGCAGAAAAAAATGTGAGAGAAACAGTTGTGAGAGAAAGCAGAAATGGAGAGTGTCTTGAGTACGGAACTGACAGTACAGACACACTGGGAAACACCAAGCAAGGAAACTTCTTGATGCTGTTTGTTTCTGCTGTGATCAGAAAACAAGACTTTTGTGGATAAACAGCATTGCACAAAAGAAATACTTCCTGAAAGAAACATCCCTGCAAGCCCTTGAATATTAGCTAACTTCTTGGGCAAAGGAGGTTAGTATACCAATATTCGATTACATACTCATCCATTTTCTCTAAACACAGATTGAATGTAGAGTATGGTAAAATCCCTAGAGGGGCGCCTACTTCCAAAAGACCTTCTGACAAACCCACAAAGTAAGTCCCATTCATTTAAAAATGTATTTGTGACTCCTGCTTAGTGACACTGATAACTTTGAGAATACTCAGCAAGGGAAATATCTAGAAATGTCAAATGGCAGAGATCTGACTGTCCCAAAGTGCACCTCTGGCTTTGTGAGGATGCCCTACAATGCACTATTCTTGGGACACAACCAAGGATTTCTCACACATGGATTAAGATCATATTGGAACCTAACAGCACCTGTACATGTGCTGGACATCTGCTCCAATATGTGCTAATGAGCATGCATTGAAGCAGAATCAATTAATCAATTAAAGGAGTCTGCTGAAGCATGTTAATTAACTTGCTCCAGAAGCCTCTGTGTCACAGGTGATGTGTAAGGTGGGCACGTGCCCCCCCTGAGATTGGCCCTTGCCAGCCGGGGAGTGGGAAGCAATAGCCGGTGCCCCGTGTCGAGACTGTGGGGGCATCGAGAGAAGCGCCAGGGGCACTTCCTTCCAGGTTTGCCACCAGCACTTCTGGTTTTGCTGCTGGCACTTCCACTGGCAGCACTGATTGACTGCTGGGGGGCCCCCCACCCCCTGGTCAGCAATCGACTGCTGGTGCCCCCAGGTATCAGGAGGCACCGGTTCCCATGCTCTTTGTGTCATATCTATTCAGCATGTCCATGCTTCAGATTGGTAATGGGAGCACTTTAACCAAAGTTTGTCAAATGAGCTTTAGTTTAAAAGCCCCCACTGCCATTTTGAAGCGTGGGACACTGAATCCACGTAACACTGTGGGTGCTTTAATTAGAGTGGCTCCAAGAACTGCTCCAATTAAAGGGCCCCCCATCTAGCCTGAAGCACATGTATAGATGCTCTAAATGGCTAAGGGCACAAAGAAAAGTTTAAAGCAACTCAGCCTGGCTAATTCAGATGCACCTGAATTGTTTATGCTTAAACTGCTTCAGCTGACTGGTTCAGTTACAGATCAGTCAGTTCTTCAATGCTCACAAGGCTGTACTGCCATCAATAGACTCTGCAGATATTTAGAATAGTGCAGGGTCAACCTTTCCTCTAGAAACAACAGCAAGAAGCAAAGGAAATGAAAGCTACTGTACTGGAATTTTGTCTTTTATCAGCAAGAACAAAAACTAACTTCATTGTCATGCACCTGCATCTCTTCTTTAAAATGAAAGCAAGTCACAACATTTTTCTTGTATAAAGAAACTTCACCTACTCACTTCCAGTTCAAATACAACAGGTCTCACATATTACTTCTTAAATGTTATTGGTTTAATGTCTGTTCAGTACATATTCCACATCTGCACTGTGGCCATTCTTTTCTGATGGACTCTGACATTGCATTACCTTAAATTTCCTTCCACTTGCATGCTACAGAATCATTCCTCCTCTCCCACAACAGAGTTATAAAAGCTAGTAATTAGCAGCCTTTTTGCCTGGTGTAAAAGCATAGTTTCCTATTGACCCTAATTACTCAGGAAGTTCTTGATTTTACACCTACCTACTTTACTGAGATGATTTATAAGAGCTGGCATTATCCTGCTTTCTCTTATAGTAATTTATTACAGGGTGAAAATGTCAACAAAGACATTGCAAAAAGACTCACACTAATTTCCTCCTTTTTTAGTCCCTCTTTTCTGAATACTTTTTCCTCGGTGTCTGTCTTTTTCTCCATTTTCTTTCCTTTTCCCTACCAGCCCCTTCAGTTCCTTTCTGGCTCCAACTCAATTTCTGCAGCCACTTGGCCAACAATTCATCCATCTTCTCTACTGATCCATCTTCTGTCCCCCTCAATCCAATTGCTCCAATCAATTCACTGATGACCAGACTCTCCAATCAATTAGCTGCTGCAATCCATATTATTTACCTGCAAGAGATTTAAATCTCTGCCTCATCAAACCTATATTCAGTTCTCTAACCTACTGTTTGTCTTCTAGTCAACTTCCAAACCTTGTGTTTCTAGTTTGCTTCTCCAATCCATCAATTCAGTCTCTCTTCCTAATCAGTTCTCTGATCCTCCCCTCCTTCCCAGTTCCTTGTTCAACTGATCTTTTTTTCCCTCAGTGAGACTCCAAATTAAATTCCTGCTGTCAATCTATCCTTGTTTCCTTAGGGATAACCTCCTGGGAATTTGTCTCCTTACTTATACAGTTCACTTACCACAAGAGGCTCAGTACGTGGCCTAGGCATGTAGGGAAAAGTCTCTCGGAGAAAAGTGGTGATCTCCAGGAGAAGCTGGCATGCTGCCATCTTCAGGGCAAAAGGACAACAACATTTGGTGGGATTCACAGTGCCTGGGAAATAAAATAGTCTTAGTAAGAGAACACATGACACAAAATCTGAAATCAATAACTGATGAACATTATTACACATGATACATAATGCAAGCTGCATGTGAAAAAATGTTATGGTTAATAATGAATTCCATATTCCTACACTATTTTTCTAATATTAAAAGTATGGATTAATACATAAACCAATCAGCACCTATTCCATTTAGTGTACTGTGTGGTTACCGATATATATGCTATACTGAACTGGTGCAAATATGTAAGCTCTGTCTACAGTGCTATATTAAAATTACTCGACAGATACCCTTGTGCCCTTTGTGGTTTTGCATTCAGCCAAATGTACAGCAATTATGGTAATGCTCCAGGTCACAGTAGAGATGAATTCAAATCAATTTAGAAATTAAGAGCCATCTTACATAAGGTTATTTTGGCAGTAACCTTAAGAAAGGGTAGTGTCATTGTCCCCCTGCCCCTTCCCTCCCTTTGATCAAACACATACTTACGAATAGTCAACATACATATACTGGACTTATTGTTAACAACTATCCAGGAAACTAAATAAAGCAGTAGCCCTCCAAAGGTTGCTTCCTTTTTTCCACATACAGAATACAAATGTCACATTTAGAGATGGGGCAACAACTACATACAGTTATCAAGTCATCAAAGGTCTGGAATTGAGTAAAACAGAAAACTTCATTAAGAGGTATTCAGCAAAGCAAAGTACTTACACAAGTGCTTTATTCCACACCAGTGAGTCTACCCATATGCTTAAAGTTGAGCATATGTGCAAGTGGCCTTGCTGAAACGGAATCCAAATGTTAAACTTCAAAATCAGTACTCATTATATTTTAATGACGGTCCAATACTAGCCAAACCTTGAAGATTACAATGAGCTCCTGTAGCCTCTATTAATTTGTGAAGGACCCTGACAGCTACTGTATGAACTATGCCCATTTCTGATGATTGTTTGGGTTAAGCCAAGGATGCTTATGGAGCCCCAAGGGCTGGTTAGCATGGGCCTGCATGCTAGATCAGGAGGCATGTGATGCAGACCTGATCTGACCCATTGACAAGCCCCATGAGACTCATATGGCCCCCGCAAGTCCAAAAAGTTTGACCACCAGTGGGCTAAACAGCTGGTGAACATGCCCATTTTTGATAATATGTTATTTTCACCATATTTTGCACATCTGATCCTGTCATGTCACACAAAGAAACTGAACAAAGGAACACATACATGTTACCAGACAAAACTGCTTATGTTTGCTTTGCTGACTGGCTCTTCCATACAGTTTTCTTGTAATGAATGACATTTAGATGCACCAAAATGATCTGAATAGTCAGATACAGTGGGAAGCCATAAGGTGACAGTATAAGCAACAGCATATTCTGTGATTAGAAGAGGCCCAGCCAAAAGTGAGAGATCAGAGAAGTGCTCTGCTTTAGCAAAAAGGAAAAATATTCCTCTGAATGCCCTGACCTGGAAAGGGATCTGTTCTGTTTCTATACCCATGTATGGGGACAGTCTACCTTGCCTCCGTCCCCATGGCCACATGTTGTAAACACCTATCCCATTTCCCTCTGGAGTACCTGGCATCCATAGTTGAGTACAACAGAACGGTCTGTGTTCCCTCTTCATCACCATTCTGCCTGACCTTTACATGGGCTATTCAATGAGTGTAGGGTCAGGAAGGCTCTTGTGCATTTCACTCCTTTGCATGTACTGGCATAAGGGCCGCATAGACATACAGCTATACAAAGCCACACGCATACAGATACCACAGCCTCAATCCAATGGTATACGTGCAGTTTCAGGAAATCCATAACCACAGGGCCTGACTCTCTTCTCTTACACCAGTTTAATGCCATTCAGTCCCCACCATTCCCACCCCCTTGATGTCCTTTATGCAGTGAGTAGAAGCCAACAGATACAGAAACTGCTTTTAAACATTACATCCAATGGACAACAGTAATACACACAGACACAAGCCAGTACACTACAACACACATGTATATACAAATGGTATTGGAGAGGATACAATGCTTGTTATCATCTTTGCCAGTAACTATATACTTATTCTGATTTTACAGGTCATGTCATAATTTGTGCATCTACTTACACTTTCAGAATCTGCAAACTTCTTTTAAAAATCTGTTTTTTTCAGTGATTTGGCATATAGTGTGTTTTTAGCAACATTTTCCATATCACTTCACTATATTTCTGTGTTAAACTTAATATATGGAAATTAAAACATTTAAAGGTGTCTAGCACAGCTATGTCAAACTACATCTAAAATAGCTGATCATACAAAAATATTTTTGGCAGGGATGTCTTTGGAAAAAAAGAGGAGTCAGAATGGCCTCCAGGCACTTACACAAAGGCAAGAGTCTAGAGATGTACAATTGATTCATTTTATTTATAGTTGCAATACACAGTAATTGCAACATATTGCCTGCTTTTTAGACCCCATTTCTTTCAAGGTCTCTCATTGCTCCTACCCATATGATATGTTGTACATCTAGGCACAGAAAGAAAGGGAAGGGAACTTGGTGGGGAGGAAATACAGCTGGGTGGCGAGAGTATGAAAGAGAAAAAGAAAAATTAAGTGCTCCTAAAGCAGAGGTTCTTACAAGCGGGGGTTCTTGTAGTAAAGGGAGTCTCCTTACTGTCATCTAAAAAGTCTTCCTCCTCATCCTCCTTTCTCAGTCTTCGCTTGGTCTCCTCATCATAAATGAGGCCCAGCAGATTGGCGGGGCTTTCACTCTCCCCATGGCACAGCTCATTGAGTCGGACACCAATTGCCTGCCAAGAAAAAAGAAGAAAGTGAGAACTCCTTGAGGTTCACTTGGGGTTAACAACCCACGTCCATTCTAGAGACAGCTGGAGACTTTAGGTTAAGAACAACATATTGGGCACCATTTTTATCAGTAGAGGTTATTAACTAACACTATTTTTATCACTGGTTCAGGATAAAATAATGGATAAGTGCTTGAGAGGTGGGGGTGGACAATTGCCACTTAATACATATGAAATATTGTCTTCCATTTTCTGGTTAAAATTTGAAACTTTCAAAACTTGGGGGAAAATATGTATTTAATAAAAACTACAGAAGCAGGAAGACACTGGGAAAAAACATGTCTGAATTTTCCCTCAACTCAGCTGTCCTTTTTTATTAAAATCAAGGAATGAAATACACCAAGAACTTCTGCTGAAAAAGTGCAACTTAATGATTAGGGCAGTTTCAGACTTGGAAACCAGGGTTTAAGCCAATGATCTATTACACGCTTGATCTGTGACACTGGGTAAGTCACTCGGCCCCTCCACATCAGTTTTTCATCTGTAAAATGAGAAATAACAGCATTTTCCTACTCACAGGAATATTGTGAGAACAAATGCATTAAAGATTGGAAGTTGCTCAGATACTATGGTAATGTGGGCCATCTCGACTTAAATGGATAGATTCCCAGTGAAGAAAAATAAAAGCTTCAGATCTCCAAATGATTTTTGTTTGCTTGGGGCTGTTTGAGTCCACATGCAAACCAAAGTCAGGGAAGCAGTTGCTGATGCTATAACAGGGTGTATTAGCAGGCAGAATGCCTCATAGTGCCCCTATTTCAGAACTAAAGGGATTTTCCCAAGTAGTGTTGCCTATAATATGTGTATATGTAAAAGAACATGGAAGGGTCCACAAATTTTGACAAGTACACCATTTGATAAGCTGGGAAATGTTTCTTGGTCAGCGGTACACCACTTCTTCCAAAAGCCAGCCTGTTCTTTTGGGACCTGTGGGGTCATTATTTACATTTGACATAGAGAACAGGTTTGAAATGAGGCAGAAAACAGGCATGATCTTTATTGACCTTACAGCCTTACATGACACTATATGGATCAAGGTCTCAAAAACAGACTCCACTCTATGATACCTGACTGCAAGCTATGCACTTTTACCATGAATATGATCTCCAGCAGACCATTCAAACTCACTGCCAGCCAAGGAGGGAAAAAAAAAAAAAAAAAAAGAGTACAAACTGAAGAATAGAGTTCCCTAAGTGTCACTGCTTGCACCAATACTTTTCAATGTATATACCTCAGACTTACCATATACAGCATCTAAGTGATACATGTACATTAACAATGATGCCATAGTAGCCCAAGGAATAGACATGACAGAACTGGGAAAGATACTGCATATGACATAGTCCATGATGAATTCTATCTCCACAACTGGAGTTTAAAATTGAGCATCAGTAAATCAGTATCATCACATCTACCTAGACAATCGTCAAGCCAAGAGCACACTGAATATCAGAGTAGGCAACCACATGGTTCCCCATGAGCATACCCCAACCTACCTAAGAGACGCATTAGACCATTCCCTCACCTATAAACATTATGGGTGTGCAAAACGGGCTGTATTTGATTTGGATTCAGCCTGAATCAGGGAAAGTGATTCGATTGGTAGATTTGGATCACTGTCTCCGATTCGATTCGGCCAAATCTGAATCTGAAGATTTGATGCTGATTCAAAGAATCAGCGATTCAGCCATAGACATAGCTTTAAGTGTTTTTTCTACATACCTCAAGGTGCCAGGCGTGGCTCATGAATGCTGTGATGGTGGGGCAGATGGAGAGTCCCATAGGAGTGCCGGGGGACCCTTTGTGTGCTTGGCGGTGGACCTCCCAAACCCTCTGGCTCGGCAATTGGCTATGGGGGTACCCTGGGTGTGCCCCCAGACCCTGGAGGCACCAGTTGCCGAGCCAGGAGGGCACGGGAGGTGGGGGGGCAGCATGCTCCCTGGTGGACCAGAAGTGCTTCTGGTCCACTTCTGGGTCTGCTGCTCAGCACACTGGGGACCCCCATGCTCTTGTGGGGTGTTCCATCCACCACACTATTGCAGCATTCATGAGCTGCCTGATACCTTGAGGTATGTAGAAAAAAAATTTAAAGCTATGTCTATGTCTGAATCATTGCATCTTTCCAAATCTCTCTGAATCAATTCCGAGGGTTCTGATTCGATTTGGAAGATTAAAGGACCTCCTGATTCGAATTGGATTTGGAGATTCGGCCACCTAATTAGGCCAAATCAAATCAGTGACCAAAGCTTCACACAGCCCTAATAAATATCTCATTCAGAAGGTCAGCAGTAAACGGTAGCTGCTTTAAGATATTTTAATCAGCATGACATGGGGTGCCAACTCCAAAGTGCTCAGAACCACTGCACTTGCAATGACATATGCCCCAGAAGAATATTGTGCTCCCACATGGTTCAGAAGTTGTCACACTAAAAAGCTAAAGACTACTTAGTGAGCTGAGGCTCAAAACAGGCTGCACAACCTACATATATTCCCTGTATACATATACTCTTGGGCATTTGACCAAGCGATATAAGAAGATAGATTCTAACATCATTACTGGCAATAGAGGCAACAGATTATCAAAATCACTTGCTCCATTAACTGTTAACTGAAGACACAAACAGATGGAGGCTTAAGGGGTCAAAAGTCATAAACCAAGTTCCTGGAAGAGACTGTGGGTTTTGACTCAAACCTACAGGCAGCAACAGAGTGGGCTGACTGCTGGGAAAGGTCAGCTCTATTCCTACAACATTTTATAATGACACTAAATAGATCCCCCACCAGGTATGGCCTTAACAGAGAAGCAGGGGTCAAACTGAACAGACAGAACTGGATATGGACCCTTCAAAACAACACAGTATAAGTATAAGATGAATATCTTGAACAGTCCCCTGTGTGAATGTGGTATCTAATAAACAGCACAGCACTGAATCAAAAGCTGCAGTCTTTACAAATGCCCAGACAAGCGATATATCAGACAGTGGCTCATAGATTTGGAAGTTGATATGTGACACCATGAGAAAGAGAGAGAGACAGAAATGGAAGCTATTCACTTATTTTAATAACCATTTACCATTGAGGTTATTTCGCTTTTAGAGGGGATGCCCTGAAAGGAGACTAAAGCTGATTTTCAGACCCTCTGTACCATATCATCTATCTTCCTAGACTGAAGTGAGGCAGAGAAGGAAAAGCAGTCACAAATAAGTATTATTAAGCCCATCTCCATTGATACTAAGCAGCTCCTGAAAAATACTGCAATAATGGACAGGAAAGAAGACTGTTATGGAATAAAAGAAAGTGCTACTACAGTAATTTGCAAGCTTATCTAAATGGTTGCCAGTCTCAGTTATCTGTGAGGATGCACATTGCTAAATAAAATCCAAATCCCTCATGCCTTCTCCCTTCCTCTGTACTTCAGTTATTTAAGGATGAAATATCTCCTTTGCTTTCTTGCAGCAATATGTGGAAAATCATTGCTTTTTGCTCTGTTGTCTATGATAAACATCTGAACAATAATGTATAATTTTGCAGCTTCCTAACTAATGAACAGTGAATTTCCTAGTAGTTACTGACTGCAAAAAATACTCATGGATTTCTTAGTTAATGGATGGAACACAACACTTCAAAATAGAAGAATGCAGCTTTTCAGACGAAGCCACAGGAAATTTTCAGTCTATTTTGGTCAGTTTAGTCTATCATTTACAGATAATGTCACTGTTGGGATTGCATGCTGAAAAGGATTAGTAATGGGCCCATTACTTCAAGTAGCAGATCAAATCCAGGCCAGGGAGGTAGGGACTTAGAGCTTTTTTATCATCAGAGGTCTATTAGGTAGCTAATGTTAAATAAGTTTGCTGGTCTCTGATGAGGTCTTTGTCTATCCTCAAGTTTTATAATGGCACCCTCATTGAGTGATGACCCAGAGTCCTAGATCCCTTTCCTAACAGAAAAATCATCACTATAATTAGCAAATAGGCACCTTCCTGGTAATCTGAATGAAGAAGCAAAGCACTGAAATAGATTGAAGACTGATCTGCCTTCCCAGTTCTATGCCTTCAGTCTACAGTCCCACACCATAATGCAGTGGCTTTGTGTCTTCTGCCAATGCAAAATGGCCCAAGAGCCAGCAGATCTTGGGCTGTACAGTGGACAGGAATCCTCTGGTAGCAGAGCAAAAATAGTGGTCCTTCTGTTCCCTTTTGCTGCCATAGGAGTTATGAAAAGTGGGGGGGAGATCTGGCCTGAACTTCCTTATGTATAGGCAATTCTCAACTGTTGCTGATAAACCAGCGTTATTTAACGTGTTGTGCTAATAAGTCAGTCTTGCATGCAGTTGGCCCAGGACTAAGGAAGAAAAATCCCTCAGCAAGGCTGCTGTGTACTCTATATCTAGGGTCCAGGGAAGCTCCAGTACTGCAGTAGGGTATGAGGCACTGCTTCTGGCCAAGCTGTTTCTGTCTGTTCCATGAAGAAGCACAAGGTTTACTCCAGGGATTCAATGCCTTCCTTACAAAAGCATTGACACAGTAAACATGGAAAGAAAGTTGCACTATCAAGATTAGGTTCCAAATCTACTCCTAAAAATAAATAAATAGAGGTGTAGAAAATGCAAAACTCACAAAAAATAGAGGTACACATTTTAAAAAGCATTCCCCTGTGAAGTTGCAGTTAAGCAGCTAGCAAACAAACCCTATTCTGGGAACTGAGTGTCTTCTCAGGGATAGGGCTTCTGATACCAGTAAGTATAAGAGAGCTGTGTTGCAATCCGCTTTATTTTAAACCCATAAAATAAAAATCAATATTTGCTGCAGGGAAAGATACTTTATTTCAAAGCCACCACAAGGGAGTTAGAAATAAAGGAAGAAGTAAAAAAAATAAATAAAGGAAAAGCTATAAATAGAACATTGAAGGTCATTTTATAACCTGTGTAATGGGTGAAGGTATCTGAAGGCTAGGGAGAAGCACAGGCTTTTGCCTTACAGTAGAGTTGTTTAGAAAAAACACTGTAGTATCTTTAAATACTGTGTCACTCAGGAATCATCATCAACACCATTGAGGGGCAAGGGAAAGTTTCATTTTCAGACTGCAATGTATACCTGACATTAATAACATGGCCTGAGGAAAAAGAAGGGACTAAAGAAATTTCCTGGCTTTCAAGAAAGGGAGTAGGTCAAAATAATATTTACAAGCTTTGTTCTGTTGGTGTACATGCCACAGTTGAAAGAAGGAGAATACAGACGTACTTGTCTATTGTCCAAAATTTGGGATGGGAGCTGTTCTTTCTGATTTTCAGATTTTTCTAGAGCTTGGCCTAGACCCGGCTTATCTTGATGCACAAAACCTCTAGCCTCAGCGAAAAGCAGTTACATAAAGTGGATATTCGCTTACAGAGTTATGGCCATTTTTGTTGCAACATTACTAAATCAGGACAGGTGCAGGAAAAATAAACAGCAACTAGAGCCATGAAATTCCCTGGCCCCCTCCTTCCAACCTTGCCCATGGACAGGAGAAAACCTCACGTGCTAGACCTTGGAACAATCTGTCAGCAGTCATCAGCTTTTAGGGTCTGCTCTTTGGCAGAAGGAACACAATACCTGGTAGTTCAGGTGCCAAGCTGGACAGATCCACAGGACGGGTTCTTGTGCCGGGCGGTGGGGCCCAATCCTTCTTTCTATGGAGCCAACCTGGCTGGGCAACGACAGGGAAAATCCCTCCAGGGTCTGGCCCTCCCCAACTGGGAAGACCCCATCTTGGGGGGGCTGAAATGGGGAGATTGAGGGGGAGTTATTTACTCCTCCCCCTGCATGTCAGTGACTCACATTGGTTGGCCTTGAAAGGAGAGGAGGTTGTAATCACTCCCCACAGTTGGGCAGACCAGGGCTGGGGAGGGATCCTAAGCCAGCCAGGGGAAAACCCCCAGAGGCTGGGGATTCCCTCATGTGGTCAGATCCCAGGTTTGGGGCTGTGCCCAGAAGTGGGGAACTCCTTTCCCTCTCCTGCCAGTGGGTCAGTGACTCGTACTATCCTGTCTTGGGTGTGCGGCAACCCTTGCAGATCAGGGTGGGCTCGGGGCTGGGGGACAGTGTACTCCTCCTATCCACCCCTGCAGGGCTGACAGGTACAGGCAGGACCAGGCTGGAGAGCAGAGTCATTGCTGCCTCAGCCCTGTGACTGCCATGGGATGGGCCTGGCCCTGGCTCATCCAGAGCAGACAGCACAGCCGAAGCTAGACTGCCTGCCCTGTGAGGGGGTTAGTGGAGAGCCCAATGCATCCTAGGATACTGGGAGACTGGAGATAACTTGAGAGAAGAGGGGACTTGGGAGAGAAGTTCCACAGGCTCGCTTAACCTAAATCAGTTAAGTCTCATACTCCATATATAGCCAGGTTTATCTTAAACTGTGTTTGGCAATTTTGAAACTGGTTTGTGTGTGCTGAACTTCTGTCCTGTTACAGGTTTAAACCAGTTTCTCATCATTTATATCAGTTTATGTGTAACTTCAGTCCCCGGCTGTACTGAGAGTTTCTTCTGGAAGAGGAAGGGCAAATAAAGCTATTTGCTTCATTTTTTTTAAACTTTAAATTCTGTCATAATACCTTTTAAGACCAATGCTTTTGGAGAACCCCAGAGACAAGCCAGGATCAGGCTTGTCCCTGCCTGAACAATCCCCCACCTCTACTACCCAGCCCCTGTGTAAAGAGGTAAATATGTAATATATAAATTAGCTTTTGAAATGGAGTATCACTCAATTCAAAAACGTTTTGGTGCCTTCAGTCCAAGAAAGTTGAGAATTACTGCTCTAGTACTATACACTCAAGACATCCCTCGTTAGACTCAAAGTATCCCTTGAAATATGCTAGCTCTTAGTTTTCACTTAGTTTTTTGACTGTGGAAAATAACAGAGACATTTTTGCTGCAAAGAACTCAGAAAGCCCACAACAGATCAGGATATTTTTAACAGTATGGATGCTTATCTCATGAGTCATGAATAATGTCTGCACACCTAACAGTGCTATTGTTGTGGTTGAGATTGCAGCACCCTATCTGAGAATCACTGCTCTAGTGGACTTAGAATGAGTTTTACCTGCTTTGAGTCTGGGTCTAAGTGCTTTTGAAACCCTGTTTAAAATGGATTTTAATGCAGTTTTTGATATACATTTAAAACTATTTTTAACTTAAAGAAGAAAGGTGAAAACTTACATCTCCCCACTGGTAGAACAGTTTGGCTGCATTCCATTGCAGCTTCTGGTTCCGTTTATTTCCCACTATAGGGGAACGTCCACGGGACAGCCCTTTCTTTGTGATGTTCACATGATGCCCTTTCATCCACTCTGGCCAATTGCCACGGTTGCAGCGGTGAACAAAGCGAGCACATTCTAGGAAGAGGGCTGCTCTTGCCACCACAGGTGCTTCCTGAAAGGTTTGTAAAATGGCATTAAAACAAGTTAAACAACCACATCTACTTTATTGTTGTCATGTCCTGAACTGCTGAGCACTATGCGTGGAAACACGTGGAGAATGCGACAACCCCTAGGGCAAATAGTGCAGCTATGGTCTGCGTCTTGAAGCGTGAGTCTCTTATCTGAATTGGAAGAGTAGGCCCATTAGATATAAACTTCTATGCCTTCTCCATCACAAGAGAGAGAAAAAGATCCATATATGCATCAATATGGGTCATAACAGCAGGAGCTCACAAGCTATTTTCTAGTTTTTAATGGAAACACATTTTCTTTCACTGCTAGTATTCCTCACTCATAGTTAAGTCAGACAATGTCAGCTGACTTAGTGTGTGATAGAGATGCACCTGAACCAAAACCCCAGTTGACCCCCTCCAAACTTGGGACATTTCAAACTTATGTGTGAATTATTTATCTGGCCAATAATTGGTGTTGACAAAGGTGCCTAAGAGGTTTTGAAGTGGATTGATTAGACTAGCTAAAATGGAGATCGTACTAGTAATCTAAATAAATAAATTCACATATGGGAGTATGGACTATAATATAACCTATTTCCATTTTCTACTTAGTTCATCCCTTTCACTGATGATTGCTTCTTTTTTATTGTTTTTTTGTAAACATTGTGAAAATATTCCCCCACATATGCAAATCAACCACAACACAGCCACTTTTTTTTTCTTTATCTACTATAATGGTGTCTGATAGCACACTGCTCTATGCTACAACTGCCTGATTCCTTGCTCACTATAAACCCACTTATTCCGAGATCTGTATAACAGCCAAAAATAAATCTGATTCAGGCTAAAACTTTTCATAAGAAAATGAGCCAAATTTTCAGGATGCCTTCATTAGTGAGCCTGTAAATATTGTAGGCACAAATGCCATCTTAGGCAGGAAAATACCAGCCTTTTCATGCATGTTGCTTTTTTTTCTGCCTCTGTGACTGTATGGAAGCATTAATGAAGCCTTGCTGAAACTATGACCTATACAGTCTGTGCTGATTGTAATTAGATGCTGATGGCCACATTCCCTGATGGAGTAAATTAGCGTAACTCCACTAATCTCCCTACTAATTTACATCTGTTTAAGATTAGGAAGTCAGTCATGAAAACATTGGCCTTCATCTTCCAAGCAAAAATTGTCGTACGTAGTTTTGCATATTGAAGATCCATTTTTTCTAACAGGGAGCAATGCTATCAAATCTCCCTGAATTTGTTATAAAATACTCTGCTCTGTCTTCACTTCATTTTTTGTTTTAAGTCAACCACCGCATATCCTCATAAATATAACAAGAGTTTAATTTAGCAACAGCAACAACATAATTTTTCAGTGTTGATTTATGTATTTTTCCTATTTTGCTTTTTAAGCTTTATTTTAAAACTAGTTCTGAATATTTACCAGAAAACTACCAACTTTTAAAGTTGCAAATAGCACAATTTTGGTAAACAGACAAAATATGCCTTACAATAAACTACAAGTAAGATACACAAAATGGCTCCAAAATACATAGCAAGATTTTTTTTGACAATTGTTCCCTTTTGTATCTATCAGTATCTTCCTTTTTTCTGTAAGTACTTTTAGTAGGTATGAATTTGAAAGCACTGAGAATTGATGTAACACTATTTCCATGAAATTCAATGCAAATTGTACCAGCAAGTTCTGCATATTTTGCCACTGGGTTCACAGAGCAAACAAAATTTTTGAAATTCCCACCTAACATATTTGAAAATGGAAATCATTATTTGTTTCACAGGGTAGGTACAGACATTGAAAAAGCCTAAGGCAGAATTGATTTAAGGGCGCAGACAGAAACAACGTATACAAACTCTCTAATCACACAACAAATTGACCCTCATTGTAGAATAGTTCAAATGAAGTTGATCTTAAGCAGAGCGACTTCAGAGTGACTTCTAAGGCAGACATAGAGCTAGGACTAACGTCCAAGATCAAGGATAATAAAAAGTCCTTTTTCAAATATATAGGAAGGATGAAGAAGGCACTGGGAAATGTGGGGCCCCTGCAAACTATGCTGGGCAATTTGGTGGTTGCGCCAGAGGAGAAAGCGGACCTCTTTAACCAATTCTTCACCTCCGTTTTCCTGTGCAGGGACCGGGACTTCCCCGCTGTGATGCAAGACGGACTCAAGGGGAATGCCTCCAGACCTCAGGCTGGGGAGGACCAGGTTAGAGAGCTTCTGGAGGGGCTGGACGTTTTCAGGTCAGCGGGTCCAGACGCTTTCCACCCCAGGGTGTTGAGGGAGCTAGCTGGGGTTATTGCAGGGCCCTTGGCATGGCTTTACAAGCGCTCGTGGTGCTCGGGCCAGGTGCTGGATGACTGGAAGATAGCTAACATGGTCCCCATCTTCAAAAAAGGGAAGAGAGAGGACCCGGGCAACTATAGGCCCGTCAGTCTTA
>NW_017728949.1:8627051-8640894 GCF_001723895.1 Crocodylus porosus | reverse complement strand
ACACTGGTCAGGCCACAGCTGGAGTTCTGTGTCCAGTTCTGTGCGCCCCATTTCAGGAGGGATGTGGACAACATTGAAAGGGTCCAGAGGAGGGCCACCCGCATGATCTGGGGACAGCAGGGCAGACCCTACAATGAAAGACTGAGGGACCTAAACCTGTACAGCCTTCACAAAAGAAGGCTGAGCGGGGCCTGGTGACTGTCTATAAACTCACTAGGGGGGACCAGAAGGGTTTGGGAGAGACACTGTTTTCCCTAGCGCCCCCTGGCATAACAGGGAATAATGGACACAAGTAATTGGAGAGTAGGTTTAAATTAGACATCCGCAAAAACTACTTCACAGTTAGGGTGGCTAGGAGCTGGAACCAACTTCCAAGGGGGTCTTTAAGAAGAGACTTGATGCCTACCTGGCTGGACTCATTTGAGTCCAGTTTTTCTCCCGCCCAGACGGGAGGTTGGACTTGAAGATCTACAAGGTCCCTTCCGACCCTACTTCTATAGTCTATGAATCTATGATTCATTAATTTCTGTCAGCTTTGGCAGCGAGAGCAGCCTGGTTCACCTGCTGTCTCTAGATGGGAGGGGGAGAAGGCAAGAAAGGGATGTCCCTTCTGGGGTTTTCTTCCTGTTGGATCAGGAGCATCAGTCTAACTCATGTCAATTTCTATGTATCGCCATGAGCTAGACCCAAGAGCTGCACTTCCGTCTGAACCCTAAGGTACTCAGTTTTATGTAATTGGTGTAGTTTAGATCAGTAGCGAACAGAACACACATTCGCTCTTTGGTCTGGGGTGGGAGAGGGGCAAATCTTAGACCAGGTCCCACCATTTGGAAACCAGTATATGTGTGCCAGACTTCTGGTCTGTTGTGGGTATAGACCAGTTTTGTGTGTCGAACTTCTGTTCTGCTATGGGTATAAACCATCTTTTGATTGCTTATACTCATAAAAGTGTAGTGTCTGTACCTGGCCTTAGAGTGGAACTTTGAAATTTGGAGTCATCGCCTCCAAAGCTATCAAGATTCCTCCCAGGATAATGTCCTTATGACCTGACACAGTGACTAAAAGGAAGATGTCTTCCTCACCTTCAGATTTTTTCCTTCTTTTTCCGTAATTTTCAGCAATTAAAAATAACATAGCAAATGTTCAACAACACTCCTAAGTCCACACTGTCCTTGAGCAGGCTCTGAAAAATTTTGAAATACTGATTTCATGGTTCATAAATGCACGTGTTGGATATATTTCCATAGGGAGTTGAAGCCAATAAAGATCTACATCTAAAGAATCTTCTTCTTCTGTATAGCTAGGGCAAGCAACAGCAGAGAAGGTGCAGGTTAATTAAAGTTGTATGTTGCAGTTTGATAGCCAGTTGATGACATCCATGCTAGCTAGTGGATTGCTTCAATCCCTCCATGCTTTGCAAGTTCAGGGCAGGAGGTTGCAATGTGGCTCACTTACATGTGGCACACACAGTTCAGAGAGTCCTTGATGCCCATAGAGCTAAAGAATCATGCACAGTTAATAAGTTAAGATACAGAATAACAGATCTGCAAATGGCTGAGCTTCCTTTAGCTCTATGCCATGTTTCTGGCACTCCTGAGCACAATCTGATTGCCTGTTCCTGCTTGCATGAACCAAATCCAGAGGTGCAGTGGTGAAGTTCCTCTGGGAACATCCCCCATTGCTATTCTTGATATCTCTGCGCCCACTATGCTTGAAAAAGGACACCTCTGGAGTGACTTCCCCACCACTTTTCTGGATTTGGCACATCTGAATGGGAACACAGGAGTGGGGGATACACAAAAGCCAATTCCTCTGGAAGCACTGGGGATATGATACAGACATGTCATCAGAGGACACGTTCCATCTAGATTAGCAAAAACTGAAACCTTTGGGGTGATGCTAACTGCATCTTGATGTGACATTCTGTTGCTGTTTTGCTTTCATTTTAAATGTAAATGAGGACAGAAAATATGTTTCTGGTTTTTCTAGAAAAATGAGAAAATGTCCCCAGTCAGACGTTATGAAACACTTAAGGACTAGCTGAGTCAGCAGCCCAAAGTCAGAGTGTCAGTGATACCAGGGAACAGAGAGGATGTTTGTGGCCTGAAGCAACTTCTCACTGCCTGGGAAAATCATCTTGTGTTACAGCCCACACACATCCAAGCAACTAAAACAAGGGATAGGCAAGGAGGCCTTATATCAAAAGGACAACCTCCCAACTCATCCTGGAGACTTAGCAGCACCAAAAAGATTACATCCGGCATGTCAGTTTTGTTGATTCAACTAGGCTGGTATATCTACTAGGATATGAGAAAATGAAGTAAGGAGGAGGTCTAAGGCAGAGACTTAATTTTTTAGGCCTTCCATGGGAATTAAAAGATGGGCAGAGAGAAGGAAGAAAGAGGAAGGATGATACAATGGTCCACACTAGCCTGTAACTGAGCAGACCTGTGTTCAGTTCCCTGTTCCACCACAGACCTCCTTTGTAGCTTTGGGCAAGCCAGCTAGTCTCCCTGTGACCTCTGCCTCACTTTCCCCAACCAGAAATGGCTCTTACCTCACAGGAGTATAGTGAGGTACTCAGACACTATCATAATGGGGTCATCTGAAATAGAGGATGCGTGCATATATTAAGAGCGCCTCAGGGACAAGTCTTACTCTGTGGCAAGCCCAAGACACAACTAAAAATCAGACATGATAAACTCCTAAAGCTGTTTTAGTGGATATTGCTCCATAGTCATTTCATTCAAACAGAGTAATTGTGATGAGCAACGTACCAGAAAAACATGCAACTAGCAGGGAAGACCTGCTTCTACGTACCCTGCCTCATGTGAGAAATCGATACTGACAAACAGTTTTGGACGGATGAATAAGGACTGCTTTCACAACGAAGGGATTGCAAAGCAGGGAGTGGGTTCTTGTTTTGGGGGAGTCCTGCTCAGTGGTTCCAAATTTAAAACATTTAGATGGCAGCCTGCAGTGAGATTAGCCTTACTGAATGTTGCTGTGCGACAAATCCCTGCAGTATCTTACCTGATGCCCAGAACAATCTGAAGTAGCAGCAAGAGAAAGATGAAGATGTGACAGAATGGACAGGGATGGATTCACACCACAGAGAAACACATCACAAATGGAGAGAAATGAATCAGGCAGGCGATGCATAGCTGAAAAGAATCATAAGTTACCACAGTCACTGTCAAAGCTCAACACAGCAAAATTTTAACACCACTGCCACTGTCTGCAGAGTTTTGTTTTCATGTCATCAAAGTGAAGCTTCCACCTTTTTACATGAGGATTTTCTACATCCTTCTGTTTTCTGTATTATATAAATCAGCCTGAATGAGAATCCACACTGTTCTTCACAATTCATATTTCACATATCCCCAAAGGAGCTTCTCAATAGTCAATTTAGTTCATATTTAAAACAGCAAGAGGGATGATCTGGATAAATAGCTGGTGCAAAAGTGAATTGAACTAATATAACATCAAGCTACTGCCTGAGTTCAGCAGCTCCTGTAGGGGCTTATGACAAAAGAGTATCCAGTTCTTTTCTTGTCTCCTACGAGGATAAATTAATTATACCAAACTAATACTAATCTGGTTACGGTAACTTTCTGGAGGTCCTTGCTTTCCACATTGTGACCCATTTCCTATTCTCTGCTGGAAAAAAAAAATCTGCTTTCAAAATAAATCTGAGTACTTGTAAAAAACATAAATTTTATAGCTGTTCTTTTTCTTGCTATAAAGCACGTATATCATATATGCAGCTGAGCAACTGTATACATGCCAGCTCATGAATAAGCATTACCCTAATCTAGAAGGATTTCCTAAAAGGGTTACTTCAGTCTCTCTGACTTTTCAAGAGTTGGGTTTTCTATCAGCACTGACATTGAGGTCAAGCAGTGCCATTTGTGTCATTCAGACCTTGTCTTAAAAAGAACAGATACGCTGTTTCAACACTTCCACTAACACATTCTAACTAATGTATTTGGGAAGACTAGTATAGACAAAACAATTCAAACTTTAAATACAGAGAAACCTAGATTTCCTCCAAAGCCTCTACTTGCTTGGTTCAGCCCATACTAAAGTTGTAGGTCTTCTCAAGTATACTAGTAGGAATATTTTAGCTATTGCATTCTAACACTATACATTTTATCCTCATATAGATGAAGCTTCTGTATCATCTGAGGTGTAAATTTGTGAGAAACTAGGTCTGAGATATCAAATCATTTCACTTCAGCCTCAAATTCTCTGTACAAGGTAACAGATGTATTTTATTGCCAGACAACACTGGATTTCAGATGGTGGAATAGGGGTGAAGTGGTCTGTAACCTATTATTAATTCTTTTAAAGGGCTCAGCAAACCATAACAAAATCCTCAGCATTATAAAATTCAGTTAAGGATGGATGTCCCGTTTTGGGTAATATGTTTCTAAGCAGTTTTTAATCTTCAAGGCAGTCCATAGTTCAATGTATATAATAAAACACTACATTTGCAACACTTGTAGCACTTGTTTCACACTCTCATTTTTCTAAATCACTGTGTCAAAACTGTTTAAACTATTCAGGCTTATCAGGGGACCTTTGGTCACTTGAAGAACAGAATTTCTTGTGAAAATCTGCATGAAAAACATGCTGACAAAGTTTGTTAGATATAAATTATAATTTGATTCCCCCTAATTTTTAAGAGTTGTCATAGCAACATGGCTAGAGGTAATGACTTAAAATAAGCAGCTTTTAATTTGCATCAGATTTGAATCCCACTAATTTATCAAAAGGTCAGAAACAACAATTAAAGGAAAATGCTCTCTGTTAAACTGTATTAAAAAAATAAAAAAGAGGTAATATTTTCATAATAATATAATTTGCTTCTGGCCAGTGCAGAGAAATGACACATTGAAAGCTTTTCAAATTTACAGCAAATATGATTTTTAAAGCTAAAACATTTTTCTCACTTTGTAGGCCTAATACTAACTTAATGGAATATTACAACAACTACCCTATTCTTGTAATTTAAAACACAATCTTTTTTCTCTCCCACTTAGCCATAAGCCTTTCAAATGACTTGGCCCTGGAGGCATGCCTATGTCAAACTGGGCATACAATTCATATCTGTATCTACCCAAAAAGAAGACATCTGCTTAGGGCAGATCAGAAAAAGCTTTATAAAAATCTGGCAGATGGTAGAACTGGGTAGGATCTTTGGGCGTTTTTACATATGGTTGTGCCACAGCATTGGGTGCTTTTAAAAGTGCCCAGCACTGAGGCTATACAGCTGTATGAATGGAGAAATGTACACTGGTGCTGTGAAAATGGCAGCAGCATGCTTTTGAACTAAAACATATTGGGGGTATTTCAGTTCAAAAGCACACCACAACTATTTTCTGCACACTGATGCGCATTTTGCCACTTATACAACTGCATGTGGTACAGTGCAATGTGTGTCAGCTTGTGTGCAGAGCAGACTCAATCAGGTCTGCTCCGACCTGCCAGATCTCAGGCATGTTGTGGCACAAAAAAGTAGGTGTATAAATGCCCTTAGAGACTAACTGATTCAGAGAGGCATGCATTTTCATAGGCAACAAACCTATTATGCTTTTACACCAGATCTACTGATTTTTTAATAAGTTTTTCTGTATTAGCATGCACTGCAACTGAGATCAGTTTTCAGTCCAGGGAGTTTATCAGGATGATTCCACATTGTCCTTTCACAGAAATCAACACCATTTCATGCTGAAACCAAAAAAATTTAACTCATCTAACAGAGAAGGAATAGAGTGAACCCAGTTCCAACGATTCCCTGGGCCATATATCATATGTGTTTACTGATTTGCAGTTAACCTAATAAATAAAAATATAGTGAATGGGGCTGTAGCTCAAATACCGGACAAATTTTGAGGAGGAGGGAAGGACATCTCTTGCCAGATTGATACAACACAGCATATTTCTCTATTACACTGTTCTTAGATGCAATATGATTTGTTACAGCATATACTGTACTGCATTCCCAGAAGGGTATTAAAATAACACAGCACAATTTAAATTGACTTCAGTGAGATCCTTCTTCCTCCACTGACTCCCAACCCCCACCCTCCATTTTCTGTTCATTTGTTAATTTAGTGCTCACACTGGGTGCAGCTTGACAACCCTGGAGAATGAAATCATTTACATGTAGCATGAGCAGCAGGACAGAAAGACTTCCCACACTGCTCTGCAAGCTTGTCTCAATCCTGACTAGCAGGAACCATTTCTGAAAGAATGGGTCAGTCTCCCAGATGATTCACAATTTCCCTACTCTGCTGATGCTGCCGTCATTCCAACAAGGGGGCCAGTTAGTACCAGTCATGATGGTGGGCTTCAGAGAAACAGACAGCTGCCCACTAGAAAATGGAATGAGCACAGCACACGCAAAATCAGATGGGTACAGCAACTTGTGGCCAATAACTAAGCTAGACTGGGTTTGAACCTGCAGCTTTGGGGAAGACATGTTGCATAGTGTCATAAACAGTGCAGCATATGTAAAAAGGTGTAATTCACAGGTGTGATATCCCACCCATGAATTATAAGATATAACCAACCAATGCTGTCTGGGCAGAAAACTAGCTTAAGCAGAAAAGTCACTGAACAAACACTCCACAAGGCTAACTATGAGCACAGAAACAGCAGCAGCAACAGTTAGAGATAAGGGAAGGGAGCAGCTGTTGATGACATTAGAGACCAGGACATGTGGAAAGAGACAGAGAGCAGCCTAAAGGAAGAGGACAAGAGTGGAGAGAGTACACTATAAAGGATAGCAAAGAGGGAACAGTAAACTGCATTGAGCTTATATCTAGGACTTTGATTTTTGAGTTATCAAATCATATACATTAAAACCCCCCAAAAACAGATAAACCTAGACTCTTGGAGTTTTTCTACTGGGTGGCTGTGGGAACTAATAGCCAAACACCATTTTGCTCACAAACCTGCCGTAGCCCCTCAATAGCACTGCATCCCCATAGCTAGCTGTGACCCACTCCTTGCTGTATATCCTATAAGGCAGGGGTAGGCAATGTTTTTTGGCCAGTGTTGAAAAAAAACACAATGTCTACCTTGGAAGATGCTGGAGTGCCAACATGCTGGAGCCCAGAGTAGCTGTTTGCAGCCTCCTGACTGCAGCTGGCCCATGGGGTCTGGTATGCTTGCAGCAGGGCTTGCAGTCTCCCAGCCACCTGCTGGGAGCAGCCTCGGCTCTGTGGCTGGCAGCAGCTGCTTAGATCCTGGGCTGGCAGTGGTGTGCTGAGCAAAGTGGCCTAGTGTGCCATTCTCAGTACGTGTGCCAAGGGTTGCTGACCCCTACTATATGGTGTTATTGTTATAAGAGGCTTATAACATGAAGCTTAATGGTTGCTAATAGAGCTTTTAAATTCAGGCTCCAAGCTGTATGTTAATAATAGTGTTAGGAGGGGATCTGTGTAATAATGGAGATCCATTTTCTTTGCCTATTATTTAGTCACTTTAACTAATAACAATAACATTTTGGACGCACATAAAACTGTCCTCTCAGAAGGTTTTATCAACCTTATCTAATAACAGTGGTATTTCAGTATGCCCCAGCCTGTACATTATTACTTAGCAGAATGATATAGGTTAATGAAAGCTTGGCACAAAGACTTACAAGATCAAGTGCAGCTGCCAGGATTGAGGCATCAGGGATTGTGCCTGGCTCACAGCAGTTCAGAAGAAATTGAAAGCGCTTCATGCCTTGTCTTATTGCTCCCAGGTTCACTACATTTTTAGATTTTCCACCTTCCTGGTTGGAGGCCAAATGATCATCAAAACCGTGGCAACCTAAGGAGGCAGAGGGTAGAAAGGGGATGCCGGGGAGGGGATGGGGACCAAGGAAGAAAAGGGGAACACAATATCTCACAAATAAAGAGTTGTATAGAAATCCTGACGTGTGATCCTGTCCCAGCTCCTTTCTTCAACTTGACAACCTACATCAACCACCATCTGAGCATCTGTGGCAGTTCCTATGCCACTCAATAGCTTAGATGAGACATGTTACCTGTGAGCCTGATTCTGAACTTGCTTATACTGACATAAACAAAATGAACAAACGAACACAAAACATTCCTTGGATCTCAATAGACTGCTTTAGATTTAGACTAGTTTAAGTGAACTCAGAAGAGACCTCAAGGAGGCCACCCCCCTCCTTCAAGGCAGGTTCAACTATACCTAAACCATTTCTGGCAGATTTTGTCTGAACTACCCTTACAAAGCTCCAGTGCTGGAGATTCCACAATATGACCCAAAGCCTTTATTAATTTTTTGTAATGCTACTATGCTATCAGAAACTCTTTCTGTTTCTTTGAGCTTTTTCCTGTCTCCCCTCACTCCCCCTCCAAACTGGTCAGTCTGTTTTGATTATTTTACCCATCTATCAGCCTCTGACTTAAATTCCCATCCTTCATAATGACCGATTGTTCTTATGAACAAGTATGCAATAATCCTATTTGTTGTATATTATTTTGATAATTTTATACTATCAAGC
Source organism: Crocodylus porosus (assembly GCF_001723895.1). Lineage (NCBI taxonomy): Eukaryota > Metazoa > Chordata > Crocodylia > Crocodylidae > Crocodylus > Crocodylus porosus. The sequence goes on along the minus strand of NW_017728949.1, from coordinate 8,632,364 downwards.
AACATTTAAATTAGTAATAATTCAAAGAAATGCATGAGGCAGGTATCAGATATTATCTCCGAGCCTAAATTTCCAGAAGTGATTATTTAATTTTAGAAGTGTTAATTTCAGGATGCCCAGTTGAAGATCCCTTACATGGCCTGATTTGCACCCATCTCTTGAAAATCAGGCCCTTTCAGTTGTCTCATATTTGGTACACCTGAACATGGAAGCACCCATCCTGAGTGCTTGACCAATCACTCTTGAAAATGAAACCAATAAATCTCCTTTTGTGCATGATGCTAACTTGGCATATTAATTTTGTATGACAAGTCAACAAATCATGCTGCATGCTGGAATGAAAACTTTCCAGTGCTAAAGGCAGGTAAGTAATTGAAGCCTACCAATATATGCAGTGAATATAACTTGTGAATGTTATTTGGAAGAAATATTGAAATATTCGTTATTTGTTGGTAAACACAAGAAAATTAAAGGAATCCTACACTGAAGCAATGAGCAGGGAATGTGTGGCTTTAATCACACAGGCTCTCCCCCCTCTCCAGTGCAAGCAAGGGAGATTAATTAGATTTCTTTATCCCCGCAACAGCAATACTGTCCATGGCTCAGCTGCTATCTTTGCCTTCTTAAAGGAAAGTCAGAAAGGTCTGAGGGTCAGGTGCATAACAGATAGGAATGTATAAGAGTTTAATAGCCTCTCAGGGCACAGAGCTGAAAATCTTAAGCAGCTGGATAGAGCTGTCAATGAGTAGAAAAGGAGTAAAAGGAGAAATCTGAAAAACAGTTTGAAATCCAAGCTACCTAGTCAAAGCCAAGACTAGCCAGATCCTGAGCTTTCTTTTTATATTCCCATTTATAGGCATCGAAAGCTCTTAAAGAATAGCAAAGGAACACAGAACACTGGATTGGGACTCTGGTAATTTCTAACATAGATTTAAGGGACAAAAGCTAGGCAACACCTTTGAAAAGACATACCTTGCCTATGGAGTACAGAGAACAGCTGAAACTCTGGCACTTCTCCAAAAATATTTAAATGAGAAGCACTTAGTACTAAAGCAATAGGGAAACCTCAAATGGATATTTTTGTCTTAATTATACAAACAGGGATTAAGCAAGTTTAATTTTTATAAGAATGAATGTTCATGGTTGCCATGATATGTCCAAAAATAAAAACAAATCTGTTTTTGAACACATTTCATGAGAATAAAAGCCACAGTCACCCAAAAGGATTCTTTTTATATATATATATATATATATATATATATATATATAGTGGGCGACACTATCTTATTTGTACCTCTTCTTTGCTTCTCAACTATCTGCCACATTTAAATGTACCTGCTAGAAATAAACAGCCATTATGTCATAATATCTTGTTTGGGCTCCACACAGATATTGGGTTCCATGTCTATCTAATCTTTCAGGTTCTGATTCTGTGCTGTGTCTCTGTGAGGTACAGAACAGAAACTCACAGTCCAAGTGCCTTTTTAATCCTGGTCTGCTCCATAAGGCCTCAAACAATGTAGATACTGGGTCTTAGCTGCTTAGATATAGCAGCTTTCATGGGTTTTTCTACGGACAACAATCATACCAGAACCCCTTCAGCACCCAGTGCTGTACTTCCACCAAGTATTCCTAGAATCTATAAACAGATGCTGGAAATGCTATCTTATGGCTGTCTTCCACAAGGTCTACATGGGGGAAATTTTCACCTGGACATACCAAGGACTTATATTGCCCCACTTTACATGATATAAAAATGGGACAGAATATGGGTTAAGAACCTTTTACCTTACACGTTTAGCCCCATTAGGTCTTTAATCTGATATATGACAAGATAAACCGGTAACTTACTGATAGTTCAGAGGCCAGATCCTGAGCTAGCTGAAATCAGTGGGAATGACTAATTTTAATGATAGCAGAATCAGTCCCCCTTGTTAGTGATCAAGATGCTAATTTATTTTCCCCACTAATGGAGGACAAGCTTGAATTACCCAATGACCTCTAGCTGCTGCAAACTAGTATAGGTCTGTTAACTTCCCTGGAGTTGGACTGATTTACAGTGCTGAGGATCCAGCCCAGTTAGTAGAAATTACTGCCTAAACTCTGCAAAAGCTTTACATATTTAGGGAGTTTTGTACTTCTCACTGTCACTTGCTGTGTGTATATAAGATTACTTCTCTGAAGAGGCTTTATACAATGAACGCTTAAAGTTATTTTGTCCAGTTTGTGAGAGAAAAATGCTACTGTAAATTTTGCATCGAATGAAAAATGTGTTAAATAAAAACCTCAAAGAACAAAGTCTCCTCTGTAAAATACATTGCCACTCACTTCTTTAGTCTGATACTGCATTCTGAGTATAAGCTCAAGACCTCTTCTAAATAAATGATCAATTGTATCATTCATACACAGGTATCAAATACATAAACATCCCAGTGACCTTAGTGACAAACTATGATGAAGGCTAAAATTCATAAATAACTTGACAAATGACTAGTCTTTTTTTCCCTTTTACTCTAATTGGGTTTTTTCTTCTAATGCTTTTTACCCATAATTAATATTTTAAAACAAAGGCAAAAGGAGCAGGATGTGGAGAAAGCATAAGCACAGTGATATGATAGCACAACATCACAAATGCCAAAAAGAAGTTAGGACAGTAACACTGACAAAAACTCTATCCCAGAGTCAGCCATTCATTCAGTTCTTCACAGCTTAATAACATATCCATCTTACTTGAGAGGCTTCTCCCTTGATTTCTAGGGAAGTTATGGATACTTAGAAAAATTTACAACCCCATATACATGTTGAGCTATGTGTTACTTTTCACTGTATTCACAAAAAAATCCTACTCTCAAAGGCACTTTTTGTATATTTGATTAATTCAGTTTGATATAATTTGGGAAAAATCACATTACCCTTGTTAATCCCTAAATCACAAATTTCCATATGAAACACAAAACATAGCATAATGTGTGTATACACTAGTCAAAATACATATACATATGCCTGCTTGCAGGCATAGGGTTTGATCCCACAAGTTCCAGAAGATGGCTGACAGTGATCTAGTCATACAGATTATCTTGAAAATCTGTGCGTTATATACTCACATTTATATCACAAACACACACACACTAGCATAAGTATGTTTTTTTTTGTCCTGGGATTTCTCTCTCATTACATATCGACTTCCTATTGGATGTGATAACATACTCCCTTTACTTTCACAATTCATTTTTCCAAATTTGATGTGACGTTCAGAAAAATGTCTCAAAATCCCAATTTTCCTAACCTTACAAACAATAGCCAAATCCCACCCATAAGAATCTATGCACACTTTGTCAGTCTTGTCTTCCCCAACCATAACGAGCTTTTTCTTAGCTTTCACACCACCCACTGACTCACATTTATTATGGCATTTCTAATGCATGCACTGGATTTCAAAGCCAAGCATGTCCCACATGTAAATCCCTTTACAGACAAACACACAAATCTTAATGCACACTTCTCTTGGGCAGGTGAAAGAGATGTTTCAATTTTTCATCATAAAAGTATGTGACATACAGTGTTATTCACAATGTGCTGAAATACTTTAGATAGTTTAAAGCTCACATAGGTAATAAGAGCATCATCTTAGTATTACATATGCTAAGATGTGTTACACATAACATACACTATTATATAATGTAACACAGAATAAAGAAACTCTTCATTTGAGAATTGCAGTCATACTTGAAATTCTGTACATAAAATGCTGGGAACTTAAATTTAATAAGAATTTTGGATGTGCAAGGTCAGCCTTAGATTTCCAATTCTGAAACACACCTGATGCAAAGTAGAATAGCAAACTGCACTCGTATCTCTAGCAAAAAGCTTTATGCTCTCATTTTGTAATAACGAATCAGTACAGTCAAACTGCTAACTGGCTGTCACTCCAAGCTGAGAAATAAAGGAAGGATCTTTGTGTTTTATGATTCATGTCAAGGATTTCACATCCTCTTCAACTGAATTAACCTCTTTCTGGTAATTTTTTGGCCAGATTTTGCTCAGAAATGCTTAATTGAGGTTAACATGTAGAAAGTATTGAAAATCTGTGAACATAGATAAAGGCAAACAAGACAAAAAAGATGCTAGGGGAAATGTAAGCAATGGAGGTGGGTTATTTTTAGGTTGATACAGCAACATATAGACTTCAGGCAAAAGACTAATCCTTTTGGACTATAAGGCCAGATTCACAAGAATAACATTTTAGTCACCAGTGAGAGGGTGCAAAAGTAGCTGTGTACCACCACACGTTCTTTAGTGTCAAATGTCCTAGGGTACAATTTAGAGTAGCCTTATGATTGCTCTGAGTTGTGCTGATTGACAGTGGATACCCAGGAGCTGTTTTGATAGCCAGAGGTCAGCCAAGTGCAGTATTTCTTTGTTCATATTCTTTTCTTTGGTTGTGTCCCTGCTGATGGGGGAGCAAGGTGAAGGTAAGACAGAAGCAATGACATCAGCTGTTACCTAAGGATTCCCTCACACTGGTGGAATTCCCAGGCTCACTGGCTTGGCAGCCTTTGCTGCACTGGAGACCAGGTCCTGAGCAACTACAACAAGGGCAAGGATCTAATCTAGAGCATATCTCTATTCAATGAATGAAACTGCAAATGCAGCTTTCCTGCAAAATACAGGATGCCATGATTATGTTGATCTCATAACTCATATGTGGGTAGCTATCATTTCTGAAAAGAATCGCTATGGTAAGACTGTAGCATGCTGTAGTCATGCTGTATAAGAATTGCTGTTTAGGAAACTAATCAACATGTATTAGGAATGGACAAGCCAAAAGGACTTCACTTAATGACCAATGCCCTATATTTTACTTCTACTGTTGACATTGTTTGCTTAAACCAGAGGTGGCCAACATAGGGCTTATGGACCATATCTGGCTCACAGAGTGTCTTTTTTGGTCCACAGGACTCCTAGAGGATCCAGGAATTTGGGGGATGAACCCACCCCCAAAATCCAGGGTATAGAGCCACATTGACAATTCATATCAGCAATAGAGGGCAAGTGATGGCTGCATTAACTCCCACAGATGCTGCCACCATTTGCCCCACTGCTGGGGCTCACCTGCTACCATTGTATCTGGAGCTGGCCTGTAAGGTTGCCAAGTGAGTTTGATAACCCTGGCATAGACAATGTGTTTTGTATTTACTATACTCCAAAGCCAAGTCATGATGAAATTCAGCCATGAGTTAATGTCTAATCATGTAAAATATAATGTCAGGGAATATTAACAGACCATGAAAATAGTAGAACGAAGGATGAAAA
>NW_017728949.1:8560392-8626951 GCF_001723895.1 Crocodylus porosus | reverse complement strand
TGTGTGTGTGTGTGTGTGTGTGTGTGTGTGTGTGTGTGTGTGTGTGTGTTGCTTTAAATAAAAATAAAAGAATGTCAAGATGCAAGGCTGGCTCCTTGAGAACAAGGATCAGGTTTCTGAGCTAAGACTATCTGCAACTGGATACCTGCTTGAACATATAATATCCTATTCCTTTAAGTATTACTTGAAGCACTTTTCATAAAACCACTGATTTTTTAAAAATTGTAATTGCCTTTAAATATATTTTGTTGGAAAGGTATTATTATTATTATTATTATTATTCTTTGTTTGAGAAAAAGGGACAGCATCTCTTTAACGAATGGTATGCAAACACTAGACATGCAAACACAGAAGAAAAGAGATAATTAAAACAAGGTTTATACAGCTATTTCCATTTCATCAATGCTGGACTTTGCTAAAGCTGTCATATAGTCATAAAAAGCTGATGGAGCATCCATCATTATATTAAGGTATGAAAGATTCACATGCCTTATTTTGGACTGAGTCATTGCTTTGGATCAAGTATAAATTTTTCAAGTTTGTCAATTTGATTCAATTCAATTTTCCTTTGAAAGTCCAAATATTATATAATCTTAATTTCTTTGGAGATATTTCCTTTTAAAACAATTCTATGCTGCTAGAGTTTCTTTTAAAATCAAAATGAAAGAAAAGGGGAAGAGAAAGAAAATGGTTACAAAGAACAAAAAGTTGGAGAACTGAACAGTTACAAAAACAAGTGAAAAGCAGGGAAAGGAGAAGAAGGGCTGAAATATAGAAAGAAAGATTGATAGGTAGATAGAAAGAAAAAGAAAAAAAAGAAAAATTTAAAAAGAAAAGAACCCTGATTTCTAACCATCTTTTTCTTCTGTGTGATGAAGCTTGGATGAGTGTCTTCGGCAGGTGCGCCATTTACCAAGACGCTTGAAGAAATTCTCCTCTTCATCTCGCCCATTCTCTAGGCCACCTCCTGGTCCTCCTTCTGACAGCTTCACTGCACTAGTGAATTTCACCTGAACAAATGAAGAGACAGACTGGAGTCTCATCATGACATTGTATGGTCTCTTTCATTTTTGTCATGGAAATGAAGCATGTACAGGATAGGCTATAGTAAGGGTGGGCAATAATTTTGGGCAGTGGGCCGCTTACTGAGTTTTGGCAAGCCATTGAGGGCCATATGACAGGCAGCCAGGGGCAGATAACTATTAATTATCTGAAGTTTTTAGGGGCTTTGTGGGCCAGATAGAATAGCCTGGTGGGCTGCATCTGGCTCGCAGGCCACAATTTGCCCGCTCCTGGGCAATTGTACATCACTACAGCAACAGATCTATGGCATTCCATTGCCAAAAAGGGAATCTTCTCAGATACCATAGCCACTACCATCTTTTTTCCTGATCTCTCATTTAGATGATGATCTCTTATTGCTGTGACCATACCATTTGACTTCTATGTCCTCATCCAACCCCCTTGACATGACTGTTCTTTGTTTACTTTTCAGCTACCTGGTTTCATTTTACATGTGTCCTTAAAGACTTGTAACTTTCAACTTTTCCATGTTTTTCCAAAGTTGCTTTTCTGTCCCCCCATTATCATGTCCAGTAATTCAATAGTCAGTCCCACATACAAAAATAGTGAAGTAGTATCATTGCTGTCCCAGCCTGGATCATCACTCAGCACCTCTCCCATCTCAGGGGAACGGAAAATGTCACCCGCCATTTTCAGTCTCTCTCCTTGCAGGATGGCCTCCCTTGTGCTTGTGAGGCAAATACAGCCATCACCACTTTAATGTGGTTATGCTGATCTTTGGTGAGGGGTTTGGATCTTGGAATTCTAGAAGGGGGTGTCCAAACCCAGAGCAAAGTACTTCAGAGTCTCTATGTACAGACATGTTAGACAGAAGAACAAATAGGAGGCTGGGAACAGAGGCATATTACTACATAGATGTTCTTTCACTTCCTTAAAGATTGTGGGTAATCAGAGAAACAAACAGGTTACCCCTCCAGAATCTAGGGAAAGAATTTCCCCACTACAGCACCCTCAGAGCTGCTGGAACCCAGCCAGGATGGTTAGGTTGAATGCATGCACACTTACAAACAGTAGGTCACAGACTTCTGACCTTGGGAGGTAATTCGTTTCATGGCTTTGGAATTCTACCAAAATCCCCCAGTCCCCAGAGCTCCATAGATTTTTGCTCCCGGGCATGATCAGCTACAATGTCCATGCCGATCACAGAAGTTTCCCTGGGAGCTAGAAGTGGTCTGTAAGTAGCCAGACCCTGGCCCTCTATCCTTCCCGCTAATCTGAAATGATTTATTTACCTTGGAACTCTGCCTGATGAAAGAAAGACGGTCTACAGAGCTGATATCCAGGAGGTCTTCTACTCCATCAGCCAGTCCAGAGAGGGAGGACCGCTTCAGCCAGTTCCCTGTTGCAGAGAAAGCCAGTTAGAACAATTATGAAATTGTTTCAAGCTGCCTCTATCAACTTGTACAAACATGCTTCGTTGCAATGGAAATAATGGGATATGAGAAAAGTTTGAAAAATAAGGCGTGTTCATGTTACATGCATTAAAAGATCATGGTTTAACTCATAGCATGAAAGGCTGAATATTAGGGTTATGATGGATGAAAACCAAGACAGGTCAGTGAGAAAAGATGAGTAATACTTTATTCTTTTCCTATTGAAGTCTGTTCAGAATGTTTTTCTGGGAGGAAGGATGGTCCAAGGAATAGGGAATTAGCCTCTAAACCTGAAGACCTAAATTCAATTCCCTGCCCTGCCACAGACATCCTTTGAGATCTTGGGTAAGTCATTAAATCCTATTTCACTTAGTAGGCACTTAAGTGCCTAAGGGTGATCCTAATCTACCCAGCTTGAGTCCTTGAAAAAAAGTTAATGCAAAAGGTGGATGGCTGCTCTTCCTGTTCACTGCTTTTTGTGACTTAGTCTTAAGGCTACACTGATGACATGTTACCTTTCTTCAAAGACTTGAGCAGAATCACACTTACGTGTTTAATATGTGGAATAGGATTGGGCCCTTAGTCTCTTTGTATGCCTCAATTACTCCCTTGTAAAATTTTCTTGTAAAACAGGGATACAACAGCAATGTCATAACTCGCAGGTGTATTGTGAAAATTAATACATTAAAAACTATGAGGCACTCAGACACTGCCTATCTATACTATGCAAGTCCCCAGATAGATATTTTCCCTGCAAGTCTGCACATGCAATACATATATATAATATAGAGAGACATACATTTACCTATGGGGAGTTTGAGTTTCTTTCGGAGAGAGATCCGTCGGGAACGGGAGCGAGAGCGCCTTTCAGTGGTTGTCCCAGAGTGAGCTGTGGTGCATTCTGATGTATCCTGCTCTGACTGGCTACTTGTATCACTTGCTGCACTCTGCGACTTAAACATCTTCCGCCAGAAGTCCTTGCGTCCCAGAACAGCCCCTTGCATTTGCTCATCACTGCAAGAAGTGACAACAGATAACAACAACTTTAATACAAATACTTGGCAGTAACTTTTACACTGTCAAGCACATTTGAATGACGGTTTCTCATACTAACTTCTATTATTTGGCACTTGTTATTCTAAGAATTTCAGACTTATTTGTCTCAAGGTAATTTATTAAGCCAGACAACAAGTTCAGTATTGCACAAGTCAAAAAATAACAATAGCTTCTGCCATGGAGCGCTTACATTTTAGATAGGCTGTTCAGTTTTCTCTGTCCTTCTACTGAAGAATTTCACTTTTCTGGATAAAGTGACCAGTGTTAGCATGCAGGAATAATGTCTTCAAAGAGTACATTTATTAAAAAGCTTTTGTATACTAAGATTCCATTTGGGACACTGTATGAAGTCATAATTTTAACAAACTTATTGGACTACAAACAGTACACTCTGCCCCAACAACTCCAAATGGCCATGACAGGACTTTGACGAATAGGTATAAATATAATTCTTCTTCAGAAGACTAGAATTTTCTGCTGGGACAGGGTTCATAAGATCATAGAAAAGTAGGGCTAGATTGAATTTCCTTAGGTTATTTAGGCCAGACCCCTGTTCAAGGCAAGATAATCCCTGACTAAACCATCAAAGTCAAGTGTCTGGCTATCCTGCTCTTGAAAATTTTCAGGGATGGAGATCTCACAAATTCTCTAAGTAGCCTGTTGCAATGCTTGACTACCCTCATAGTCAGAAAGTTCTTCCTAATCTCCAACCTAGATTTCCTTTGGTGCAGTTTGAGGCCATTGCTCTAGTCTTGTCCCCTACAGCCACAGAAAAAGGCTATCTTCATCCTCTTTATGACCAACCTTCAAGTAATTGAAGACTGTTATCAAATCCCTTCCCCACTTTAGTCTTCTCTTCTCCAGACTATATAACACTAGTTCTTCCAGCCTTTTCTCATTAGTCATTTTTCCGATGACTCTAATAATTGCTGCTGTTCTCTGAAAAACTCTTTCCAATTTGTCCCCCATCTTTTCTGAAGTGTGGAGCCTAAAACTGGACACAGTACTCCAGGTGAGGCCTTACTAATGCCAAATCATGGAAGAATCACTTCTCTTGATTTCCAGGTGATACTTGTGTTAATACAACCTAATATGCTGTCAGATTTTTATTTTTTGTAACAAGAGCACATTGTTGGTTCGTATTCAGTTTATCATTCACTGTAACCCCCAGGTCTATCTGTGCAGTACTTCAGCCCAGCCAGATTCAGATTCAGTCCATCATGAAGCCACCATTTAAAGTAATATGACCTGGCACTTTTCATCCTTAGAGTGCTTTGCAAAAATCAATATCATCGTCCTCATTTTATTGATAAGGAAACTGAGGCCCAGGGTGGTGAAGTGACTGGCAGAGCTGGGGAGAGAGCATGGGGTCCCTGGGCCCAAGTCCAGTGCTCCATTCCCTAGTGCCACCTGAATACAGAAGCTGATGGTAGCAGAAGGCAGAACAGCAGATCAAGCAGGGAGCACAAGGAAGGAAGCTGAAAACAGAGCAGGAGTGTGAGGAAGAAGCACAGAGTAGAGAGCAGAAAGCAGAGCAGCATATTGGATAGAGGAAAAGAATTGGAGGGGTACTCAGGGAGGATGTAGAGCTAACCTGTGGCATGCCTGCCAAAAAGGTTGGTCCTCCACTGGGTCAAACTATGAGAAGTTTCAAGAACTATGATTGTATTCAGCAAAGATGAACTTTAAGACTGGACCAAAACTCCAATTAACCAGACTAATATATACACCCACTCACATGTTTTGTTCAGTCATTCCTATAAAATTTTCTAATTAGAAAATTCTATTTCTTCTTAAACTAAGGCTTTCTCCCTCACAACCCATCTTTTCCTTACTTGATCCTGCAGCAAAGTTGGAGCATTGCATTTATGATTACTCATCATTTCCATGGCAACATAGATAAGTCTCTGCAGACTTAGTAGATGAAGAAGAAAAGAAAGGGGTGGGCAGGGTTGAAAGACTTAGAAATAGAAATCTCCCAGTTGAGATCTCGTCTGTCGTCATAGGATATGGGCAGCTTCTCCTGAAAACATCATGTCTGTTATGTCTTCAGAAAATATAAACACATGTACATACTGCTAGCTTTACCAGACATTCTTACAGATTTCCACTATAGGAGACTAAAATCTCCAAGGTAGTATCTGCCAGAAAGAAAATTTGAAAAATATGAAAGGAAATGCAGGAGCCACAAGTTAATAACCAAGAATAACTTCATTACACATATAATAATATTTAACTATTTAAAAAAATAGAACAACATAAATCATGGTCTCAAAAGGAAAATGTAAGGAATAGAAAAGGCAGGGATTTGGAGAAATTTCTAGTGAATTATAATTATTTTTTTCTCAATAGCAGATGTTAAATACCCTGGGGCAGTAGAATATGCTTTTTCATGCTGAGTGTGTACAGATCCTAACCTCATGGACCTCCAATCACTAAAATAGCTGGCAGTACAGCTCATTTCAGCTTAGTACACAATGTTAGGCTTCACTGATCTTCTACTGAAATCAATGTTATACCTAATTGTACCAATCCCTTCTTGCATCATGTGATGGGGGAATTTGATAGATACAATCATGAAGGCCAGTAGCAAATACCCACTGCATTTGTTGAATCACTTAAAGAAAAGAATCCTTAAAGAACTGGAGTTCTAAGCAGTCACACTGCTAAACATTCACTTACTGCTCTGGAGTCTGCAGTGGACGGCTGGAGAGGTAACTGCGACATTCATCAGGGGCAGATGATGCCTGTCCCTTATCAATAACAATGCTTCCCACCTCAGATCTGTGCAGACAACACAACCGAATTAACAGGTGGCATATCTCACTTCTCGTGAACACTGTTCACTAAACATGGAATCTAGCACTTTGAAAATTGAACTGTCTTAAATGCATGCCCCTATTTTTTTAAACTGTTGGCCTTTAACGGCTATAAAAATGCCCTGGTGCGGGGAACTGAGGCCAAGATTTTCAAAAACTGCTAATAACTTGATGCACTTTGGATTTTGGATACACATTTTGAGACATTTTAAATTTGGCTAATTTCCAGGAAACTAACCTCAAATACCTTGGAATCTTGGCCAGTGGGCTTTGTGCATCTCAGAGATTGTCCAGTGGCTTTGTGTATCCAAAACTAAAAAAAGCTATGCAACAATTTTTTGATGTTGCCAGTTACTTGAAACTCAATCTCTTTTTTTTCAGTTTAAAGCTCTCTTTTTGATCTATACGCACATTTCTGTCCTATGTTGTAATACAACATGACTCCAACAACGAGATCAAATTTCATATTAAAAACGCAAAATTTCATGACTAAATTTCTTTTGTATCATGATCCATGTCCTGCATCAGCCACCAGACAAAGCATGCCTACTAGAAAAAAGAAGCTTCCTCACTTGCATTGATGAGCTGTATTTGACTCAAGGGGTGACAAGAGGTAAGGTGCTGCAGGATCTGGTACTGGGCAAAAGGGATAATCTAGTCAGCAACCTGAGGATCAAAGGGAAGCTCGGTAATAGTGATCACAAGTTGATCACTTTCTCTATCCATCACAAAGCTGGCAAATCAGTCAGCAATACAGAAATGCTTGAATTTAGGAAAAAGTGGACTTTCACAAGCTCAGGAGGTTGGTTGTTGAGGTCTTGATCTGAAAGGGAGGGGAGTCCATGATGAGTGGTCACTCCTTAAGGATGTGATCCTAAAAGCACAAGGAAAGTCCATTCCGGCCTATAGGAAAGGTAGCAAAAGGGCTGGGAGACCCCCTTGGCTCAGCAGGGAACTCACAGACGTCCTGAATCTGAATAGAGAAGCTTATAAGGGATGGAAGTCAGGAACTACCACTAAGGAGGATTATGCAGCACTGGCCCACACCTGTAGGAAGCAGACCAGAAAAGCCAAGGCTGAAACTGAACTCAAACTGGTTACAGTAATCAAGGACAATAAACAGTCCTTCTTCAAATAAGTGGGAAGTCTGAAAAAAAACAAGGGCAACTTTGAACCCTTTCTGAACCAAATGGGGCAGCTGACAACTGACACCCAGGAAAAAGCTAACCCCCTCAATGATTACTTTGCATCAATTTTCCACCAGCCCAAGGGAACCACCCTGCCTGACAGGATGCTGGACTACCAGGGTAAGGGTGATCATACTCCTAAAATTTGCAAAGATCTTGTGAGAGAACACCTTGAGAGGCTGGACATCCACAAGTCAGATGGCTCAGATGGAATGTACCCAAGATGGTGAGGATATTTAAAATTCGTGGCACTTGGGAGAGGTTCCTGAAGATTGGAAGAGGCCAATGTGGTGCCTATCTTCAAGAAAGGAAGGAAGAAAGATCCAGGGAACTACAGGTCAATAAGTTTGACCTCAATCCCTAAAAAGATCTTGGAAAAATCATCAAAGAAACCATCAACAACAGGCTAATGGAAGGCAACATTCTGAGAGATAGCCAATGTGGCTTCACTGCGGGTAGGTCTTGCCTGACCAATTTCATATCCTTCTATGACCAGCTGATGAATCACAAAGACAAAGTAGAAGAGGTTGATGTTATATATTTAGATTTCAAAAAAGCTTTTGACTAGGTCTCCCATGATGTCCTCGTGGTAAAACTGGGGAACTGCAGTCTCGACAACCTTACAGTCCGGGGGCTGGGGAACTGGCTCTGTGGTCGGACCCAGAGTGTGACAGTCAATGGAACAGAGTCAACATGGTGCATGGTGACCAGTGGCATCTCCCAGGGCTCAGTACTTGGACCAATACACTTTAATATATTCATAAATGATCTGGATTCAGGTGTCAGAAGCAGACTGGCTAAGTTCGCAGATGACACCAAATTACAGGGAAATACAATCACACTAGAGGATAGGCTGGCAATTGAGGCTGACCTGGACAGGCTTGCAAGGTGAGCAGACCAAAACCTGATGACATTCAACATAGAGAAATGCAAGGTGCTTCACCTCAGGAGAAAAAACCCACTTCATACTTATAGGCTCGGCAGCACTAGCACCAAAAGGGACTTGTGGGGTCATTATGGACTAGAAGATGAATATGAACCACCAATTTGATGCCATAGCTAGCAAAGCAAATGAAACTCTGGCTTGCATCTACCGATGCATCTCAAGCAAGTTCCAAGAAGTCATCCTCCCACTGTACTTGGCCTTGGTGAGACCACAGCTGGAGTACTGCATCCAGTTCTGGGCTCCACACTTTAGAAAGGATGTGAAGAATCTTGAGAGAGTCCACAGGAGAGCCACACGCAAGATTAGAGATCAAGAGAGCAAGCCTTATGAGAAAAGGCTGAGAGGCATGGGACTCTTCAGCCTGGAGAAGCGAAGGCTCAGGGGTGACTTGGTGGCAGCCTATAAGTATATAAGGGGTGTGCATAAGGAACTGGGAGAATGTCTGTTCACCAGGGCACCCCAAGAGAAGACAAGGTCTAATGGTCACAAACTGCTAGAAGATCATTTTAGACTGGACATAAGGAAAAACTTCTTTACTGTCCGAGTCTCCAGAGTCTGGAACAGACTCCCCTCAGAAGTGGTCCAAGCACCTACTCTGGATGCCTTTAGGAAATGCTTGGATGCTTATCTTGCTGGGGTGATATGACCACAGCTGACTTCCTGCCCCTTGGGTGGTGGGCTGGACCCAATGATCTCGTGAGGTCCCTTCCATCCCTAACGTCTATTTAATCTATTCCCCCAATGAAGCAATGCACAAGGCTGAGTCATGCTCACATGAAATTGTGGGATTTAAAATCACCCCTTCAAACAAAACCTCCTTCACTCACTCACTCCTTTTCTTGTTTCTCTACCTTTCCTTTTCCCAAAGAGTCCCTTGCTTTGCTATCTAATCCGTGTTTTACCAGTTATTTCTGTGAGGTTTGAACTTTTTCACTGCTGCTTCCAAAGCTGTCTCAGGGCCTTGCTACATGTTGCACTGTGAGCCACACTAATGTTGATTGGTTGGTGCTAGCTTGCAGTCTCACCTTCAACCTAAGCAGCACATCTGTGGGGAGTAGCCAAACCTTAATGGAACAGCAGCTGGGTTATGTGGATCAAGAGATAATCCTGCCTTGGAGTGGCATAACTTTGACCTTCACAATGAGTTTTTAAAACCACTTAAAGGTGTTAACGTGCCAATAATCCAGGGGTTATGAGCTCCAGGAGCCGTCCAAAATTAACATACAACAAAGCCCTCACTTTATTAAATATTAAGGGAGACTGATGCCACCTCCACACTTGAGCTTTGTACATGAAGAGATGACATGCTAACAAGAGGAATAAAACAAACAATCCTATGGACGTTCCTACATTCGTGTTGAAGGCAATAAGTTACACAGCATTATATACATAATTCATAGCCTTATTACATTCCCAGACACAAACCTTTTGCTCCCTGAAGGTTTTGGCTCGTGCTCTGTTTCCTCTGTTTTCTTCCCCGGTATTAATTTTTCAGCACTATCCAAAAGGGCACTGAGTGCCACCCTTCTAAAGACATTTCCATGAGCCTCCTTGATAAATTGGACCAACTGTCGGATGTCACAGTATAATCCCTGAATAAAAAAATATCATGAGGCAGAGGGGGAAAAGGAGAGAGAAAGAGAGAGGGAGAGAATTCTATAATGGGTTTGCTTTTAAGCAGAGACAGACAGAGATACTTTATTTTTAGATGTAGTTAGTAGCTTTTAAATTATTATTGTTATTCAGATGAAGCACACAGTTGTCATATAACCATTTCAATAAGGAAAGGTGCTGTCCTGTTGAGCTATTCCCCACCAGAAGCACATCGTTGTTATGAAACCTATGCTGTGTTGGACTAAGGGAACTTTAAGTTATGTCAGGGCTGGGACATCTGCAGGAAGAGGGAGCTACAAAGATTGCTCAAAGCCTCTTTTACCCCATTCATCTAAGCCCACAATGTTAAGAGGTAGGAAAAATCCAAAAGAAAAAAGCTCCAAATTGCATGTTGTGCTTCAGAACCTGTCAGTATCTCAGGATTTTTCTTAATTATTTTAGAGAATTACTTCATGAAACTGGAAAGCAATGATTCACACATTCACCAATCTAACTCCTACACTTAGATTTTTTTTTAGTTCAGTGCATTCACATATATATTTGTGGCAGCTAAGAGGAGTTGGTATGTCAAGGTCTCCTCTGATTCAGGCAAGGTGGATTTATAGAGCCAGTATTCTACAAAACCCCCCTCAAACAAACATACTTTTACAGACTACCCTGTGTACTGTCTTATGCCTTACTCGACAAGGTACTTAGGCACACATTTAATTTTAAGCATGTGAGTACCCCCCACAAAGGGCAAACCGCGAACACAGCCCTGTCACTTCAGTTCATTATTTCTTTACAAGCAGAGGCTGTGCTCATACACTTTACAGACTTGGAGTCCAAATGCACCAACCCTGTCAACCTCAGAAAAGCATAAATCTTGTGAAGGAAAAGCATGCCTCTTGGTTTTAGTCTAGTCTGATCTAACGGATGACTACCCATGCCCTAAAACTATCAGCCAGTTCAGTATGACAGGCAGGCTTTGCTATGAAGAATTCAAGAGAGAAATGTAGAGAGGTATGGTAGGTCAAGATTGGGCATTCCTAGCAGGGATGTTGTTAGAAAACTTACAAGGGACCAGCCAGCTATGGGCTACAGCCTCAGCTAATTCCAGCTAGCTTTATCTCTACCTGAGTCAATGGACCTGTTCTGGTTTAGCTCATGTGGGAACCTAGCCCATTACTCTTAGCTCCAGCTTAGTGCTACTAGTTGTTCTTTCCACTAACGTCAAGTTCACAAAGAAACCAACAAAAGCACTATCTGAAGACAAAGGGGATCAAACCCCAAATGTATTTGCTTGTCATACCAATGAGGTCTTGTTGAACTGAATTTGGGCTTAATTTTAAAGCTTAGCTGCCACTTGAAACAAAATTAAAATAACAAACTTTTAGAACATGAACCAATGTTCTCACCAGATTTTCAGGGCTATGAAGTTCATGTGTAGTAGAGGCACAGCGAGTGATCAGGGACTTGAACATGGCACTGACTATAATTCCTTCCACACTTTGTGCAGTAGATTTGTTGTCCACTGTGGTGAAGTTATTGCCAAATCCAGCCTTGTCTGCAAAATGCAAGCATGAATAAACCCCATTGTTGAGATGGGTTAAATATTATACATCAAAATATAATGATGTATTTAAATGCACTAAGAGATGTAAATCCATGGTAACACCTCACCCAGAGCACTCTGTTCAATTCACAATGAATGTGATAAAAATGGAGGTCAGAGACAGGTAACAAGAATAATAAGAGGAATTGAAAAAAATCTTCTATGTGAAAATAAATTGAAAAAATCAGGAGGGTACTTCCTCTCCCTTTTTCTCCTCTAATTTAGTGGTATATCAAATAATGAGAGGAGAAAATGGTAAATCAGGCACTCCTATACGCCTTCTCACATGAACAATGGGATATTTAGTTAAACTGAAAAGCAAGGCGTTTAGCACTGATAAAAGGATTTTTTTAAACCAGTGGAACTTTATTCACACAAGATAGTATGGAGGCAAAGATCACAGAAACATTAAAAAAAGGGTTCTTTTAAATGAGAACATCCACAGTTTTCATTAGACAGAGTGAAAACATTCAAAAGGGACATATGCCCTCTTGCTCCAAGGTACAGACCAATTTGTAACTGCTGAGTGTTTGAAAGATACATCATGCATGCTTCTTATTTCACAGCTGTCCACTGTGGTGTTTCTTGAACCTTTTTTTAAAGCGCCTTGGACTACAGGCAGCACATAGGACTGGACTGACTACCTGGATATATGGCAGGTTTGTATTCTAAATGCCTATAATTATCTGCTCGTACATGCAGGGGGGAAATGTATACATGCAATCATCAATTGCCATTGAATTAATTGTCTATCTTTAAAAATAAATCCAACTCACACTGTCGGCACATAAACCAGAAGGCTCATATTCTTGTTTACAAGGTCTGTTCTACCTATTTACTGCCTTCCTTTAGGCTATACTCAGAGTATTACATGCTCAATTATATCTCCATTCAGAACAAATGCTGGAATGCACAGTCCACTCCAGCTGGCATCTAGTCATGTCATTAAGCAGAAAACAACTTCTTGCCTGAGGCATGTTAGAAAGAAAGTTTCCCTTTGCCAAGCTATAAACAAATAGGTAGGATGCATCAAAAACAGGGCACACGTGTTTCTTTAAATGTCATTGTACTGGAACTAGACCAGGTTACTAAGACCCACAGCTGGGTATATGGGGTGTATGTAGTTTGGTGTAGTTCCACTGAATTCAGTAGAGTTCCAATGACCCACACCAAGTGAGAACTGGATTTTATCATTTGATTTTATTTTTTGGCTTTAGACATTCACTCTGGCATCACTTTTTGAAAACTGTAATGCAGATCCTCTCTGCAGGTGTTGTCTTAGAAAAATGACTGGCCTTGAGATGCCAGCTCTCCTTACTGTCAGTGACTGGCTCCATGCAGAATCCTAGCAAAGCATGAAGAAAATCCACCACGTTATTGAGGGAATCTCTGTTCACATAGTCCCTCATGGTCTGCCGGAACTGCATCTTATCCAGCTTGTACAGCTTTGTGAGGCAATTCTGAGCCTGTGAAGACATTAAAAAAAAATCAGAAATATCCACTTGAATTTTGTCAACAGTGGCAGGGTCATTTGGGTGCTTCTCTGCTCTTGCATTCCCTGTGCTACAGTATAAAGTAACTTCAGCTGTAAGTCAAATATTCAAATCTCACAACAGGACATGGGCTCAGATTAAAAGCTGACCAGGCACTTCAGTAGAAGGTGCCACTGCATTGCTTTTGGGTGAGATGGCAGGTCAAGGTCATGTTTGAGACCCTCCATGTAGAAGACAAAGTCTCACTGCATTGACATCTGTTCTCCTTGACCAAAAATTATTTTTTGATAAAACAGGCTCTGACCCAAAGATGTCAGATTTTCAGTCTGTGGCCCAGATTTAACCCATTAGATATGTCTGTTCCTAGTGCCCAATTCATATTCTGAAAATGCAGGCCTGTATTTAAAAAAAAAAAGAACTGACTCTGCGTTGCAAATGTAACCATACAAACATGACCCAAATGCAGTGAGTTTTTAAAAAGTCTGAAATATCAGCTCCAAGAGAAGTATGGACTCTTTCCTGGTGCTCTCCACGTTGGTATGGTTTCTGAAGCTCAAGGAGAGTGCACTAAGGGACAGATATTAAAATAATTTAGACATACAGTTGTACATGCAGTTATCACAAGCAGCATATGCAAAACAACCTGTTCAAATAAACAAACAGCAGAACCAGCAGTGTGTTAGATCTCTCTAGTTGCCCCAGGCCAGCAAGGTACCTAGATGCAAGCTTGTGTTTAAGCATGTGACTAGCCCATCAGTTTCAGAGAGACTACTCATATACTCAACATCAAGTCTTGCACCTAGGTGTTTCAACTGGATTGGGATCAAAATAATGCAAAATGTAATTTGGTAAGTAAAAGTTTACTTATTCCATGTGGGCCGTTTTCAACCCATGCTCTTTGTGAAAATTTCCCAGCTTTATCAAAGGATGCCCTGCTATCCTGTGACAGCTGTATAAAGTAGGATTCAGCAACCCATGAACCTTGAGACTGGACCGAGCCCACAAAGAGGTTGGATCCAGCCTGTGAAGGTCCAGCTCAGCTTGAGGCAGTGCAGGGGATTGGAAAAATACAGCTATGCTGAGCCTTCCACCCCTCTGCAGCCCTCCCTGGTCCTCTCTCATGCCTCAGCTTAACCTTAAGGGTTTCTGAGGAGAGAATAAGCAGAGGCAGATTGGGTGCTCCATAGGCTGGAGATTTGTACCCCATGGCAGGGGACCAAATCACAAGCTTCAGCCCATGGCAGCAAAATGTTGCCTAACCCTGGTATAAAGGATTAGAATTGTAGCCCAACTCCACCTAGTTTCACAACTGCAAACAGATTTGGGCCCTCTCCATGGACCGTGAGAATCTGTCCCTAGAACCTGATCCAGCATTCTCTGAAGAAAGGGAAAGGACTTCACTTGAGATTGGTGGGATCCCTAAAGTCTATGATTATATGATAAAGTATTCCTGACTGTATAGTGCTGATATGACGACTACCCACATTTCACACATTGCTTTAGGAAGCATTTGGGGATGCTTGTTTGAAAAGATACTATATAGAACTGAATTCTATTCTATTCTCTTCAACAGTACACAGGACTGTATTAATATGAACATCACTTGCAAATCAAGGAAATTGATTCTCCAACTCTATACAGCACTGGTGAGGCCTCATCTGGAGTACTATGTCCGTGGGCATATCTAGGATTTTGAAAAGAGGGGTGCAGGTGGTATGACATATCACATATAACACAACACATATTTTTCTCCAGTGAAATGGAAACTATATCCTTTACTAATATGCTAACAGAGTAGCACTATACAAATGTAACTATTGGAATGTGCACATATTTGTTAATGATATATAAAGTTTAAAAAGAACACAACAAACTAGGCAAAAAATAGTCAAAATTGTCAGAAAATATTGTTTCATTAGTCCTATAGTCATAATTATATGCACTGAGATTCATACAACAAAATCTAGCCTTCTTGAGCATCTTGACAGTGCCTCCAATACCACACCATCATTCATTTCTACACCTGACTTAATATTACCAGATTTGAGTTAAATGTTTTTAACTAGTGTTAAAAACAGTGTGCAAGACTGTGAAATAGCAGAGAGACATTACTGGAATGGTTAACAGACAGCAAAACTGAAAAAGAAAGAATAATTTGAATAGCAGAACCTCAAGACCATAACAAAGAATAGACAGTCATTAACACCTGTGGACTAGAGAGAGCTTAAGGGGAATCAGGGAGATGACAATGAGCTATGAGGTCAATTGACTCTTTCAGTACTGCCAGAATAGAACCTCCCAGAGTGTTGGTTTTAAAGTTTGAGTAGAGCAGGAATCAAAGGTGGAGGGGAGCATTGAAATTGCATCACTGCATCTCCCTCTGGACCTGCCCCCATCTGTGTTCACTTTTGGGCTCCACATTTCAAGAAATATGGAAAAATTAGAAAGAGTCCAGTGGAGAATGACAGAAATTATTAAAGACTTGGGAAACTTAATTTATGAGGAAAGGTTGAAAGAACTTGGATTATTTAGTCTGGAGAACAGAAGACAAAAGGGGTGAGGGTGGGATTTGATAACAGTCTTCAAAATACCTGAAGGATGATTACATGGAGGATGGTGACAGACTATTTCCTGTGACCACAAGTATCAGGACAAGGAGCAAGGTTTATAAATTCCAGAAAGAGAAATTTGGGATCAATATTAGGATGGATTTCTCATTATAAGAGCATATCTACACATGTATTTAAACACAACTAAATTTAATGTGCATTAAGCTAATAAGCATGAAGTAATTTTTAACAGATTTTCTACACATGAAGAGATTTGGCACTAAAGTTAGTGCCAAGTCCCTGCAGCCCTGCCATATGCCCCTAGTGGCTGGGCAGACCCGGCACTAAAGTTAGTGTCCAGTTGCATCTACACATGCTTTAACTAATCATGTCTAAATTTGATACCTGCTAATTTTGCCATTTTTAATGTACACTAAGGGTGCACATGTGTAGACACACGCCCGTAATGTATATTAAATTAGGTCATGCTCATTAATGCATCTCGTGTAGACATGCCCTAAAAATAAGAAACTATTCGAACAGGCTAAACACAGAGTAGCCTGACCCTGGAATTTCTGTCCTTCAATTCTTTTAAAGACACTTTAGTCAGGAATTATTATCCTATCTTGAGTGGGAGGGTTGGGTGGACTAGATGACTTTGTGAGATCCCTTCCAGCCTTATTATTCTATGAATTTAAGTTTCTACCCTTACACTGGTATTTTATGTAGCCAGAAAATAATTGTGCTAATCACAGAGGGCATTTATACACATGCTCTGGGAGTGAGGGGAGGGGACGCAGAAAATAGAGTGCCCAAAGCATCAGGAGTATCAGGGTCCCCACACTGAAAAATGGCAGCGGGGGTACTTTAACTAAAGATGAGCTTTAGTTAAAGTACCCCCACTGCCATTTTTCAGCACGGGGATGCTGATACACATGGTACTATAGTCTGCTGGAGCACGGTAATTACCAAGCTCCAGCAGACACGATTAATCATTTAATCAAGTCTGCTCCAATGTGCTGTAATTACAGTGCATCAGACCAACTTCACTGCATGTGTATAGATGCCAGAGCTTGTAAATCAGAATTTAGAAAGGAAAAAACCACTGTACAGACATTTGGAATTGTCTGAGAACTATTCTGTATTTTCAGAGTAAAACAAAATGAATGAATTCTAATTTTGGTCTCCCTGATAACAACTAACAAGGATCCCTTAATTCAGAGTAACCACTTTGCACTCCTCTGTCCAAGCAATTTGAATATAAAGCTTTAGATCCCAGTACAGAGATGAAAATTCTACTGCAAGTGTCTTAGGTCTGATTTAGGGGCACCGAGTCTGTTCTTCCTCCCTGTATTCAGTAGAACGTGGACCAGGAGACATCCCTATGCTATGCTGATCTTTCCCTTCTTTTTTGGTCTCTTGTGGTCTTTACAGTCCAGCAAAAAAGTAAAGTTACTTTCTAGCTACTGAAAACCAGAGCAGAGAAATGGGTTTATACAGAGCAGCTTCCAAAGGAGTTCAGAGGAAACTTAGGCAGCCATTGCTTACAATACTGACATGCGCTCTGTGTTGTTTCATTGTAGTAGAGGAAGGATGATCCTGGAAAAGAATATACTGGGCACCTTGCAGGACCTGGGAGACCTGAGCTCTGTCTCCGATTCAGTCACAGACTTCCTTTGCAATGCAAAGCCATTTAATCTCTTTGCACATTTGTAAAACCAGGATAATTCCTTACCACCCTGCTATGAGGACTGTGAAATTCCATCTAATATGGTAATGATGAAAGCCATAGAAATACTCAAATGCAGAAAATTGACAAAATCCAAGATAAAATCAGTAATCAATTCCTGGCGGAGTCTTATCTTTTAAAATTCTAATCCTTATTCTGAGGTTTTATAGTCTGAGTCACAATCTCTTAGAACTGGTAAAAATGTTCAACAAATGGCAAGAAAGATTCATTACAGCTAAAAGCCCACGAACAAGCTGCCAGGCAAACTAAAGCAAAGAAGAATGCATTTACATTTTACAATACAACCACACACTTGTAGAAGTTAACTGATCCTTATCATAACTCTGTATCACTCTCAGATATAGCATATGTTACAGAATGCTTTGAATTCAAGGCTCAATATCAAAACGCAACACACAACATGCACTTTTCTGTCATTCTTAAAAAAAAAGACCAGTTAGGAGGAGGGAAGAGCCCCCTGTGTTGGCCTCATTTACTTCCAGGACCCACTCTCACCTCCATTTTTATGGGCACAGTATGCATCCATAATTCTAGTCAAAGGGAATGCTCACTGCAGCAAAACCTGGTAGTAAATATATTATCAGCTCACTACTAGTTAAATGTTTGCAGGGCTGGAAGACTCCTATTACAGAGATCCTGTCTGGCAGAGCACTGGGGCTGTGTTCCCACTGAAATCCCCCAGGGATCCATTTTAATTCTCTGGGATGTGGTCAGAGCAATAGCCAGGCTCTTAGGGATAGAATAGATCAAAAACACCCATAAAAACCCCCACACAGCTCTGAGCTGTATTTTCCACTTGTCATTCTTGAATGGTAACCAAGAGCCACAGCCTAGGTATATCTTTGCCTCACTGGGAGCCAGACCAATGGAAGAGGAGTCTTCTGCTACTCTGGAGCACAGTGCACACTGGCTACTGGGACCTTGTGGAGCAGCCCAGAAGTATCAATGCAAGGTCACCCTATAGAATTACATGCCTTGTCTATATTTAGGGTTTTTGTGCCAATGTAGCCAATCCAATATAGCTGCATTGTTCTAACCCCTTCATGTAGTCATGATGCATCAGTGTAAAAAGTGACATTCATGTTTGTGTTGCGTATCCATGTTACACTTTTGCTCATAAAAAAATGCCTATTGCAGGTAAGCCCTTGGGGCTGCTCTAAATTGTGCTGGACCCAAGGGAAGGGTAGGAAACTGGAAGGTACAAAGGTGGCTTAAAGCTGCCTTTGCCTCCCTTGATTGGGCTGCACCTCAAAGTTAGTGCTCCAAGTTTTGGGGGGCAGTGTTCTTTTGTCATTAGAAAGGAAACCATGTGGAGGGGAGAGTGGAACCTCTCAACATCAGGAGACTCATTTCAAATCTGGGGGACTGGGAGAGTTGGAATCTACTTTAGTTCTCTTACATTCTCCCGGAATACCTGGTGTCTCAGGCGATCTCCAGAGAGCCCTCGGTGTCCTTCTCCACAGCCATAAGCACAGCCCAAGGATTTCACTATTTTGATCAGCATAGTTAGTGCCAGCCGATGGGTGCTTATTGGAGTGGTTTCATCCTAGAGTCACAGAACAGAAACAATATCACATGAAACTGCAGTCAGAGTAACTGATAAATTGTTAGCCTTTGCTTGTAACAAACTATTGGGAATTTTTGCTCTCAGACAGTCCATAATGCATAAGGTTAAGTTAAATAACTCTTGAAAATCTTGTTGTAATGTATCTATTTGCATTTGGGACCTAATTATGCAAAACCTTGCTAGCCCATGTAATTCTTACCACTTTGAATAGTCCTCATTGATGTCAAGTGGATTATTCCAACTAGTCAATTCTCTTTGATATAAGAACCAATTTGTGCAACTTATATTTGAGGGCAAGCAGTACTTTACTCCAAAAACAGTCTCACCGAGGCCCATGGGAATACATTTGAGGTACTACTGAGCACGAGTAAGTGGAGTAGCATATTACCCTAAGGAACTAAGGCTGCCTATACATGTGCTTGAGAGGTGGGGAGGGGGGTGTTTTAATTAGAGTGGTTCCTGGAGAGCTGCTGTAATTAAAATGCCTCACCATCACACATATTAAGCCCCCACAGGTTTAAAAATGGCCACGGGACACTTTATCTAAATTTCACTTGATGTAAAGCACCCCAGCAGTCATTTTTAAACCAGTGAAGGCTTATACATGTGATGGTGAGGCCATGCTGGAGCGTTCTAATTAGAACATGAACCAGCATATGTATATGCAGCCTAAAGGACCAGAATCCTCTCTCTCTACTGAAGAAATAAAACAAGGGTTGTATCTGGGCTAGCAGATAATGCCCTGGACTAGGAGTCAGTAGGCTTGTGTGCCATTTCCAGCCTAGCCGTGCCACTGGTCTAATGTGACACCTTGGCATTACAGTTCTATTTTCTCTCCCTGCATCCATCTGTTTTATCTATTTAGACTATAAACTCATCAGGGCATGGGACAGGTCTTACTATTTATTTTATACGGCCTGAAATATGGGAGACTCTGACTACTACTGATGGCTAGAATATGATATTTAGAGGTTTGCTTTTAGGAATTGGCTTGTAGGTAAAGTAGATATGCATTAGAACAGGGGTGGGAAAAATCTGGTCTGTGGGCCAAATCCAGCCCGTTAGGCCATTCTATCCACCCCCTGGGGACCCTAACAAATTTAGAAAATTTATTATTATCTTCCTGGTGCCAGCAGCAGCAGGACCCAGGAGCCAGTGGTAGGACCTAGGGGCAGCAGCAGCAAGGCCCACACAACTCCACCCCACCCCTAGGCTCCCCACCCCCACCCGGAAGCTTCTGCCTGTTCCCCCACTCTCCTTCCATCCAAGAGTGCAAACCCTGGTAAGAACGAGCAAAGGAGGGGCGTGAGGGGGAGAAGAATCGCTGTCAGAGCAGGAGCCAGTTTGGCCCCACTCGCACAGCACAGCACAGCACAGCAGGAGCCAGCTGGGAACTGCGGGGCTTGGGTTGTCTCATGCTGTGTTCTGCGGTCTCAGCTGGGAACCGCGTGCTGCCAGAGTGGTAGGCAGGCAGGGGGGAGTGGTGGTGGCAGCTGGGAAAGAAGGGAATTGGTTAGGGAAAGACACACCTTCCCCCCGCATGCTCCCCCACCCCACATACACACATAGCCACACACCCCCAAGCCCCATACCCACTCACCCCTCCACAAACCCCCCATACACCCTTCCCCATGATGGTGACCAGGGGGTGGGGCAACTGTCAAGTGGAGGGGCTACCCATGCAGCCCTTGGCAGCTCATCAAAACTTGTTAAGCAGCCCTCTAGCTGAAATAATTACCTGCCCCTGCATTAGAACAATGGTCCAGGGGAATGGCAAGGGTTTCTTAAAGCCTGTTTGTGGCAAAGTTTCCTTCAAGGCCCACTGTGTCTGAAGCCAGCAGGCACACAGGCTGGGAATTGAAGACATGTACCACACTGCTCTGTAACATGAGATAAGGTGGCATTAGGTCACAGTGACCAGCGGCAGAGCCCCTGGGATTTCTGGTTTTGGTGGATGGACCAAATTAAGACACCAGTAAATAACCAAATTAAGATGTGTGCATGTGATGGGTTTATTGGCACAAAGGAATATGCTGACAGGACAGAATGTGGACAGTAGGATGACCACAGTGAGACCAATCAATGATAGCCGGGAATGAAAAGTCATCAAAGGATTTCAGAACATCAAAGGGCCCCCGAGAAGGGAACCCGTGGCCACCATCGACAGAGGGTACACCACCAGCCCATCTCACCCACCCCACTTGGGGGTAGTGAGCTGAGGCCCTCAACTTCCAGTCTGCTGACTGCTGACATTCAAGAGAGAACCACAGGGTGAGGCTTGCATACTGGCCAGATGTACCTTCCCCCATGCAGCCTTTGGACTGGTAGATATAGAATTGAGGGTGTTATTTTGTTTGCTTTGCCTGCATTATTCTTATCTGCTATCATTGTGTACTATTATTCTTATTGTGCTATCATTGCCTATTATTCAATGGAGAAGTCGTGGTCGGTCTAAGGGTTTGGGTCTACCCAGAACAAGGTATTTGGGTTATAAATCCAGTGCCAACACTATTGTAAGACAAAAAGCAAATGAACCCAGCATTCCTTTTCTTCTTCCTCATTTATTAACTTCTGCCTAAAATCAAAACTTTAAAAAATATATTGAGCTGTAAAAGGAGGCTTATTTTTCAAAATATTATGCTTGAATAAGGTCTGAGAGCCCTTAAATACTGACAATAAAAACACTGTTTTGCTTTATCCCAGAGAATACTGAAATATACTTTTACTTTAAAATGAATAAAGGTCCAACCAATTAATTAGTTAAATATCCCGTATTCCAGTCAAAGCAAAAAGCAGCTTTTTAAAGGCAACGATAAAGTAAAATGGGGCTGCTGAGAATACAGGCTTTAAATTTGTCCATTTTTTCTTATTCATTTTAGGTTGCATTTTAAACAATCCAAATGTAATCTTTTGCTATTGAAGGTGTTTTTTATCTGTCAAGAGGTATATAACTATTGCATAATTATCTGTCTGCCCAGATACTGAGTGAATCCTAGGATGTGTCTGCACTACACATTGCATGTACATAGCCATAGTAGTTTTGGACTGGTTATCCCAGGTTACTGATAACAGCATACCTGTGGCAGCATGGAGCTTACTGTGGATTACAAAACATGCTTAAAAACCTGGGTAAATACTCTGGGGTTAGCTCATACTGTGCTCTGTGCTGCCATAGTTACATTGCTATCAGTAACAAAGCTAACTCAGTCTAAAGCTAATTCAGGTATGCTGCAAAACTGTACCCATGGCAGTGCCTGTATTCCTACAGTGATTAATCCATAACAGTTTACATTATATAAATACCCTACTGTCAAATACCTGTACCCTGTAGTCAGTTCTTACCTAGGGCTATGCACCAATAATGTGCTTACCTGGTATTTACTAAGAAATTCAATGAACACTTATTGCTATAGCACTTAAAAGTATTTGTATTAAATATACTTCTGTACTCACTGCAGTTAAGGGAAAAGTTTCTATGTAAACCCCAAATGTCTATACTGGGGTTTACATTCATACAAAACAGAAAAGTAAAACAGATATAAAATCTACCTTTATATTCATATAACTGAGTGCATCTACACATTGAATTAACATGGAGCAATAAACTCTAGTGCAGTTTATGCCAGTCAGCTGCTTCCAGACACAGCATATACATGTCCACCCATACTTTGAGCCAGGGCAGAACAGCTCCAGGCTGGCAGCAGGCTCGAGGGGGGTCAAGCCCAAGCTCTGGTATCAGGTGGCAGAAGGGCTGGCTGGGGACAAGGGTGCTAAACTGCGACACGGTGCTAAAGTGCGACACAAGCAGCCCTAACACATTAGCACTCTCATGCCCTAGCCAGCCACTGTCACCATCTACATGTGCATTTCAGCACACATAATTACTCCGCTGTAGACAGTACTATCCTATAGCAGAGTAAATTAATTTACTGTGCCTTAATACTGGCGCATGTGTAGATAGCAGTGCTTTACTGCAGAGCTAATTAGTCAACTGCAGTAAAGCGTACATGTAGATGCAACCACTGTGGCCATATGTGGGAAGGGGTTTTGCACCACTTTAAACCAGTACCACTTTTGAATGTAGACAAAGCTGCAGGCTCAGCCAAAGGTAAATCATAAATATTTGGAGTTTTAAACAAATCTGTTTATGGAATGCCCAAAGTGATCTCAACAAAAATATTAATGGCCTTGAGTAAACTGGTAAGCAACTTGCAAGAGATATACTCAAGGCCATTTAAGTGCATAGCTTTGGGATTGAAAAAAGAAAGCTCTGCACTTACCAAAACTTAGTGTAAACAGCAGTGTCAGTAATGTGGTATTAGCAGCACTTAAGCTCATTTTCAAGGGTTCCAATACCAGCACTTCGAAGCTGCTTCCCCACTACTAGTGCCCTTTAGTATGCAGTTACATGGAGTTTAATTATATTACTAAATAGTAGGCTGAAGGGTGCTATACACTTAAGCAGTGTATGTACTTATCTGATAAAATTATTAGGATTTGCTACAATTTAATTATGTTAAATATTGATAGTTATGTCAGTTATGCATAAATATTATATGTATTGTATGCATATATGGTATGTATGTTAGTAGAGTGTAAAAGCCTATGTTGTAGAAGCACCTCCAGTTTTCAATGGTAGGCAGCAGTCTAAAACTAGGAAAGCTGTAACAGCAAGATGTTGTAGTGTGATCTCATAGTAACACTCTTTAGAATATTCTACAGTGCATTTATTAGAGCAAGTTAATTATAGTTACATTATAAACAAGTGCTTAAATAAATGAGCAAAGCACATGTTATGTTCCATGTTCCTTGCTTTTACATTTCTTTCTTCACCTACTCACCAGCTTGCTAAATTCAGGGAAACCTCCCCACCAGCCATATGAAATGGTGAGGTTCTCCCATGTCAAATTAATGCTAATTAGTAAGGTTCTATACCACATAGCCATGTTGTTTAGCTGTAGAAAAAGTTGGAGATGAAAAATCTGACTCATTTCAGAAGGCAGAAAGCATTGATATTAAATATGAATCCAGATCTTCAATTGAAATATATGTCTTCAGATCTCTCAGATTCCCAGCATGTACTTGCTACAGTCTGATCCAGTGAAAGATGCAATGAAAGCAATATCTGGTTCAAAAAGTTTGCAACTTTACAAGTGTAGTAGATAGGAATATAACTAAATTGACATCACAGCATTTGGCTTTTTGCCAGGTCTGCTTAGGTGGGAAAACAGTATTTTCCAAACTGGCTGAAATATTATACAATAGGGAGAAACAAGTTTAGGAGTTAGCAAAACTACTAACTCCATGCCAGATACTGAAGGGCCATAATTCAAATACTGGTTATCAAGAAAAATGAACTGAGCCACAGATCTAGATTTTTATACTTTCTTTAGCTTTACATGATAAAAAGCACCTATCTACAATAAGGAACATAGTTTTTATATACAGGTGTACTACAGTTGTTTTTCTGCAGTAGTCACAGCCACAGCAGCTAAATTCTCCATTGTGATGCACTCATTACAGTGATGAGTGCAATCACAGTGATTTTGCTGTGCATACTGCAGCAAAACAAATTAATTTAAGATGTCTTTGTGGTGTCAATAAAAGAAAGTCTGGCAGTTTCCCTCCCTATCAGGAAGGGAAATTATAATTGCACAACACAAATACACAAATGTCTCCATGGGCATAGGCCTCATGCCTCACATACTATTTGGAAATATCATACGTAGTGGCCATGAAATACCTTCTCTTGTTTTTTGTCATTCTTTTCATAAGGACCGCCGCCGCCGCCGCTGCCACCTCCTCCACCTCCATCGCCTCCACCACCTCCCCCTCCACCACTTCCATCTTCTTCTGCTCCATCTCCAGCTCCACTGACTGAGGGAGCCACAAATCCACAGGCAGAGCCACCTGATGTGGCCCCCTTGATCTGGAAGGATCCTTCACTTGGTCTCTTTTCAGGGGCCTCATTTTCTTTGTTCTCACTCTTCCTTCTGACTTTCTCCACGCAGGGCACCACACCAAGCTGAAGCAGGCATTCAACAATGTTCAGTGCCACGTCACAAATGCGGGAGGTAATGTCATGGTTCAAAACTAAGTAAACAGCTTTCAGAACTACCTAGAAAGGTGAAAACAATGCATTTTGGTCAGATTTATTTTCTCTCCTCTTCTTATTACTAATTATTATGAATATTATTATAGTACCTAGGAGCTGGACCCATGGACCAGAACCCCCAAGTGGTTGGTATTGTGTAAACAGAACAAAAAGATGGTCCCTGCTCCCAAAAGTCTCTGCTCTAGGTATAAGACAAAAACAATGGATTGGAAACAGACCACTATGGGGCAATAAGAGAGATGACTTTGGTCAATATGAGAGGCAGTGATTTCATTGCACACATAAGTCAACTCTTGCCAAGTTGTTGTAGGCATCACAGTATGTGGGAGTTTGAACAAGTAGTCTGAATGGGGATAAAGTCTCTGTTTTATAGAAGTGTTCAGGGAGCTTGGCTGGAGCTGCTAGGGAATACTAGAAGCACTAAATAATAGTATCACTAAAGAATATTAGGTTTTGCAAGGCAAATGCCTTGGGGCTTAGCTACTTCCTTTCATTTTAATTTGACTAAATTCTGTTAAATGTGAAAGATTTATATCATCCTGTCAAGTAGACAGAAATGGTTGCGGTTTTTTTGCTAGGATCTATTGCAGTGGGGGCAGAGGAAGGAGCTGAGAAATTCTGTGATTCTAAATATTTCACAACCTCTTGGTATTGAGAGGAAAGAATCATAAATGAGAAGAAATAGAGAAAGAAAGCTTTCTGCTACGATGTGTATGTTTCCCTAGTTTTCAGTAAACCTTTATGGGTATATTCCCCTCCAGGGGTTCTTGCATTACTCTTATTAAAGCTAAGAGAAGGTGCATTAACTAGATGTACCCTTATTGTACTTTCTAAATGACCTTCAGGCACTGCTGGAAGTAGACAGACATACAGAGATTGTGGGGAAAAAAACAGGCACACCCCTCATCTCTAAGGTTAGCTCAGTGGCACAGCTATGTTGGTAGAAGAGAGATATACGACTCTTTCACTTACCGAAAGATCCAGCATTCCATTCTTGTGGACAAAGTTATTTGTTCCATCGATGTGATCTGTGTCCTCCAAGCAGCTATAATTGATGCAGGAGTCAGTCAAACTCCGTGGGAGGTTGGCACATGCCAGTGGTTCATGGGGCATCTCTGGAATAGGTACCTGATTGCAGAGTTTTCGCATGTGCTCACTGAAGAAATCTGCGTAGCCCACGTTAAATGAGGCTAATGTGGTGTTGAAAGTTGCCACTGTAATGGTGGAGATTTGGGAGCGTACTGCAAGAAAAAAAAATATGTGTCTTGGCAATTTGATTCTAATGATGCAATTATAAAATTAAGGCTGTGGCTATTGTGGCATTTTACAAGGGTTTTCACAAAGGCTGTCTTTCTTTCCTGAATTCTGTACAGCACTGAAATGAAGAGAGCCAAAGGTAGCTTCATTCTTTTTGAAGTTCTATCTCTGGTCCTCAGCACAAAATTAGAACTGTAGATTAAAATTGCAGCAGCTTGAAACAATCCCCTAGGTGTCATTATCTCAACAGAAAATAGCTGGAGAAAAGTGTGTCTCAGACACTTCCCATAAATTCTTTGAAATATCCCTAAAGTAGGGGCTGTGAAAAAAAGAAGTGCTGTAGATCCACTTTGCAGGCTCAATGTCTCCACTGGAGTATCTGAAGAACATTCCAGGTGAGTTAGTTAGCACCACTGTCAGTGGCAGAGCTAAATAGCCCATTTATGACATCTCACAGACATGGTTACAATACTTCCGGGTAAAAGGCAGCATATGGCAAGCAGCATGACATGTCTGGAGGTGCCACTACCTGGTAATTTTACTGCGTACACATGGCCTAAGGGATTTTGGTCCTATTAATTTGCTGTTCTAGAGGCTGATCTTTAATTTTGTGTTAAAATAGGTAGCCAGTGCTTTTGGGACATCAAAAAAGGAACATCTAATTCTAATTTCAAATAAACCAGCTTTCTCTTTTCTGTTTTTCAGAGCAGTTTAGTTTGCACAAATCAATATCTGGAACTTTATTCTTCTCTAGCAGTCTTCAGGCATATCAATAAAACATTCTTCACCCTGGAAGTCACATGAACCTTATCAGGACCAGATTATGGAGGAAAATTCTTTTTAAAGATGCATTTAAAAAAAGTCCATATTTTTCAGAACATGTAGCCATTACTTATTACTTCAGGTATAGGTGACGATTTTAAAAAACACATACAGAACAAAGTTCCCAACCTAGGGAAATAAAATGACATCCTGTACTGTATCTTTACTTGTATTATCTTACCATATGACTTATTGACCAAGAGCTAAATGGTTTGTGGGTCTGTGGAGATAAGGGAGAATATAAACATTCATCATTTACACCTTACATGTAAGTGCCTATTACTCCCCTGGATCATGTGGGTAGGGCCTAATCAAAGCACGGTCTCTGCTTTCCAATGCACCAACAAGCAGAGATGAGGCACTGCAAGGATGGACATAAGTCAGCAGAAAATTATTTCCCAACTGCAGCAAACAGAGAGCAGAGAGGGAATTATGGCTGCACAACACAGCGTCACTTACTATAGGTTGTGTCCTTGTGGCCTCAAAATGGTCAATGGGATTATTTGTACAGGTGCTATAAAATCAGGCCTGGAGTGCTCCAACTTAGGCAACTACAATATAGAGATGTAACCATATGCTGGGAATGGCAGACGCAGACCACTGGCATTCTGGAAGCACTGGGAGTTGTTTGCTGTTCTCTACAAGGAAGGCAGAAGGGGTGAAGTTATGTTCTCTGTCTGCTGCAGGAGCAAGGGGGACTGGATCAATGTCTGCATCTTCTCACTCAGTGCAACAGCAGCTATGCCCTTGCTGTAGGGCTGGAGACACCAGTGTACCTTAAAAAATCTGCCTTCTTCCCCCCCAGATGGGGACACCAGACAGCTCAGTCTGATCTAAACACTATGCTGATAGAATCCAGCTTTCATCAGCTTAGTTTATGTCATTCAACAAGCTGGTATACCAACATACCAGCAGAAAGCTCCTTATGTCTCCATGAGTCAGCAATAGCATAACTAGCATAGACTGATTGGTCATCAAGTCCAGGAGTGGGGGGCATAGAAATATCAGCTGCTCTTGCAGCTGCATGATTGCAGTGGTGCCATGGCACCACCCAGAATTTGCTGCTGTCCCCAAGTCTCCTGTTGTTGCAGGTGCCCAGCTGCTTTGTTAAGGACCATAGCACTCAAGCTTAAAATTAATGTCATGTGATTTAGTTTCAGCCCTTTATTTGAAATGATGGGGACCAAATGAACTACAAATAGAAAGAACAGGAGTCTACTGAGTGTTGTGTATGCCCCCCATGGCTTTTGTAGAGGGCTCTGAAGGGTATGCTCTGGTTCAGTGGAACAGGAAGCCACCAGGAAGATTAGAGCAGACATGGGGCCTTCAGTAAGCAGATGACACTTTGCTCCACATCTACATCTCAGCTGACCCTAGTGGGGCAGCTGAACAATGTGTTCAGTGTTCCAGTAAAATTAGATGGGGGTTGGTTTGCTGCAGTGCCATCCAGAAAAAAGAGATGCAACTCCTCTGGCCAAAACCACTGAAAAAAAGATAGGTATTTATGACAGGACCTGTGCCCTAGGGGTGACTGTGACACCCTCTGGTGCACATGTGGCCCCTGCTCTGGCCCCTTGGGGTACCCTTCCCAGTTATTTTGCCTTGATATTGCTCAAAGCATTTGGGAGGCTGCCCCAAGGTCTCAGAGTGGGTCCAGTCCACTGCAAATTTGCCACTTGGGCACTCAGTTGTGGCCCTTCTGGCCCTATTAATGCGATAGAGCACCAGGCGCCTTATGGGCCATGCTCATAGCCTCTGCTTTCCCCTATAGCCATACCCATGCCTTCCAGATGACACTCCAGACTTCTCCACACTGGTTTGTACAGGCTTTGGTTGTCTTGACTTCGGCCTGCTGGTTACTCTAGCTGCAGACTTGTAAGCTTGGGCCCACCCACACTGGTTGGCACCTCAATCCCAGCCTTATCATCAATCACTATGTGGCCCCTATCATCCCTCTGGGCTCAGGCACTAGCCTTCTGAGACCAAGTGTATCTGCTTTTGGGGTCAGGTTTTAGGTCCCCCTCCAGCTTCCACTTGTCTCTGTTTCCCAACTCGGGATCCAACTCAGACATGCCCCTCCCCCCAGATCTGAGGGTGGTTTGGGAGCCTGCCAGGGTATCTCCTGCAGCACCTCTCTCCTAGGAACTTCCTACAACATCAGAC
Organism: Crocodylus porosus; assembly: GCF_001723895.1. Classification (NCBI taxonomy): domain Eukaryota; kingdom Metazoa; phylum Chordata; order Crocodylia; family Crocodylidae; genus Crocodylus; species Crocodylus porosus. The sequence goes on along the minus strand of NW_017728949.1, from coordinate 8,597,563 downwards.
TACCTGCCTTCTTCCAGGCACTGGGTTTACATGCTCTGGAGCCCTGCCCCTTTTGGTCAGGTGACTCCCTAATAAAGCACAGGGGGTTTTCCTTTTGCTTAATAGACAGCCCACCCTTCCCTGCTGCAACTTAACTCTGCTGCTTGCAGCCCTTATTTTTCAGCTGCTTTGAAATCTGCACCCCTGATCCAGCTCTTTACAATGCAGCTAGCTTTGGCTCAGCTGCCTGCCTATACAGCAAGAGCTAGCCTGCAATCCTTTCCCCATTAAGAAGCAGGGGTCTTTGGCTCCCTGTTACATATTACATCAGGCCAAGGATATGCAGCAGGGGTTTTTTAGGAACAGAATAGCTTTCTGTTACTCAGGCTTTGTACTTAGTGGTTATGCCCAAAACCACTTGGTTGCAGCTGAGGTCTGGTATCTATGCAGTAAGAAGTGTTGTGTAGCTGGAGCTCTCTATGGGGCAAAATTGTCCAGTGTGGCCTGTAACTCAGATCAGCTGCTGAAAGCCACATTATTTCCTCCCATTAATTAAAAACTTATTTTTATCCTGAAATAGGTCAAAAATGGGTCAACCTTTTGGAGAACATTTTCACCAACACTTCATCCTCCTTTATTTTCTCCCATCAAAATTTCGGTGTAAGATGCCATTAGAATTCCACATTTGGAAATTGTTTGACTAGACTATTTTACTCTTTTCTGAAAACTCTGACAGCTGCTACCCCTAACAGATACAGTGGCTAGCTGAACACATGCTAATAAAAAAACACAGATCTTTGATAGTGTGATACATTCTCACCTTAAGGTGAACCATACATCACCAGTACTACTGAGAGTGGTCATTGACCTAAACATTTGTATACAAAAACAGCCCCTTCTCTTCTGAATGTCAAAGGGTTTCACAGGAAGAATGTAAAATAGCAATTTTGGGACCTAGCTTGGGATTTTTGTCTGCCTTCCTTCTCTGACAGAAATTTCCTTAAGACTCTTAGGCAAATCACTTAGGGGCAGATTTTAAAGGTAATTAGGTACCTAAAGCTTTTAAAAATCAAGCCCTTAGCCTCTGTGCATCTTAGTTCCCCTTGGTAATATGGGAATAATAATCATCTCCCTACAACAAAGAGGTGCTGTGGGGTTATGTTTATTAAAACCTGTGAATAGTTCATGCACTGGGAATAATGAAGATACTGTACAGCAAATAGATAAATGTGAGTTTTAAATCTTTTCTGCATCTGGTTAAAAGGAAAGCAGCAGTTCCCCATGCTTGATTTTGCCATCAAGGCAATAGAATAGCTCTTTATTAACAGCACCTTCCTTACAAGGCTGAGCTGTCTTGTAGTGCTTTTAAAATTGCATACCTAGAAAAAAGTGACAATGCTTTTGTCCTGTTGGTAGTCACTTCCCTTACTGAAACAGCAGGAGCATAGTGCTGATGGTCTGGCCATATGCTGATAAGAGCAATTATAATCTGCCCATCTTCATTGCCTTTGTAGTTTGGCAGGACACTGCAATTTGATTAACTTCCATAATTGCCAAGCCAAACCATTCAAAATGTTAAGTCAGGTTCCAAGAAAACATGGATCCTTTCCTTTCTTCTAGTCTTGGAGCTCTTGTTGTTTGCCTTTTGATTTCTGAGTCTTTAGGGTTTGCATTGTTACAAGGTTTAAAGCTTTTCTCCACGACCATCTCAGGGTTAAGGAAATTTATTTATACCAGGTGCAAACTGAGATTTTCACAAAGTCTCCTAATTCCAACAGTTGGAAGTTTAAGAAAAGCAAATACTGAAAATGCATAATAATAGTAACAATAATAATAAAACCCATTACTGCTGATTTCTAACCCTACATTTTTGTGCCATGATGTTGTGCACTGTTAAAAAGACGTTGTTTGCCATCCCAGAGGTGGCTGAACATTCTTTAGTGAAACTACTAGATAAGTCTAAAAGACATTTATGATTATCCCAAGTAAATAAATAATTAGATGTATAGAAGAACAGAAAGTGTAAAGTGAGATTAACCTAATATTCATTAAATGAGAATGCCAACATCATCTCAGCCCCTTGCAGCTAATACCTCAGTGAGACATTTGCTCTAGTTGTACTTAATTTACCTTCTTTGACTGTATTCTCTCCATGGCTGTTTGAGTGGTCAGGCAAATCAGTGACGAGAGTATGATGAGAGTGTGAATGCCTAGCACTCAGGCTCTCCATCTCCGTAGGTGTGTCAGAGCTTCCCCGTCTGGTAAACTTTCCTATAGACAGCATAAGAAATAGACATTCAAGGCCAGATTCTTTTCCACATATTCAGCATCTAAGTAGTCAACCCTGCTCAAGTCCCTGAAAAACCACAAAGCACAAAGATGAATATGTCTTCTTCTACTTGCTATTTGTGACAATTTTAAGGCAAGGATGACAATATGTTACAAAAGTAAATGTGACAACAGTCTGGTAGATGTTTAAGTAGGATGGAATGGGCTCACATGTACACACCTAGAACATGGAATAGGAGCTGCTCCTCAGTTTCCAAGCGTAAGGATTGCTCTAGGAGTCTCTGCAATGGAAACTGAAGTAGGAGGATGGGGTTTGTTGAAAGAAGTACAAATCTAAGACCATCAGAAAAAAAATTGAAGCAGAACAACTAAACTGTGAAATAATTACGTGATGGCCTGGGAAGTCTGCCTTCCTACAAACTTATGAATTCTGATTGTTTTTTATTAACTCTGTGGACAACTCTAATCCACAATGTTTATTACGTCTGCTGCCATGGATCGTGTCACATATTGTATACTCTCTTGTCATGCATACACATATTTAGAACAGCTTACATGCAGTTTAAACCTTAAGTGGACAGACATACAATCCTGTTAAACTGGTTAAAATCCACTTAGAACCAGACCTAGTTTAAAAGAGTACCTAGATAATCAAGTGCTATTTTGGACTGGTTCAGTGTTATGTGTGGATACCAAGTTTTCTGTGACACGGGTCTGGTGAATCCTCCACACATCCTACATTGCATTATTCCTCATGCCCTTCCTCTCCACTCCCCCAACACATACAAACTGCTACAACTGGCTGCTCTGTTATGGAGCCAGAACTCTATTGTCCCCTTTGTTGACACTTAAAAAAAAAAATCAATGAGCTCCTTTACGCTGCTTGTTCAAAAAATGCTATCTAACAATCAGCTGTGTTTTCACTCCCTATTTGATCTCAGCCCATCATTGTGCCCTCCAGTCCCTACGAACCAAAAAAATAGGTACAATCACTTATGTCAAGCAAGCACATTGCAGACTTTGGTTATATGCAGCTATGGAAGGCTACTGAATTCATGTTTAGGAAACAAGGGAAAGCAGAAAAGTGACAACTCCTTCAGCTACATGTCACTCATTGTCAGTCTGTGATCTCAGCCTGGCAGCACAGCCACTCATCCTGGCTGGCCACCCCACAGTTGACCACCCAGACTGAGCAATGCTGGCCTGAAGCTTCCATCAGGGGCTAGCCCTCTGCCCACTTCCAGTCACCAAAGTGGGCAGTCAGGGTCAGCTGACTCACCTTCCCCCATAAAAGCTCCTGAGCAGAAACAGGAAATGGTCCTTACAACAGGGCTTAAGCTGATCACAGACCAGTTTGCTGTTTCCTCCAACTTGTGCTCTGACTCCACTCTCTGTTTGATCTCCCGGGTTCTTGACCTGGCTTGCTTCCTGACTCCTCTCTCTACCTTATCTCCTGATTTCCTGATTCAGCTTGTTCCTATACCTTGCTCTCAGACTCATCTCCTGGCTTCTCCCTAGATTCTGCTCATTTCTCTTGAACCTGCTTGGTACCTCAGTTCCTCAAGTGGCCCCAGACCTGGCCACCCAATATTAATGGCTCACAAAGCTGCTACAGGACTACCAAAAGAGCCATTAATGTTGACTGGTTCTTCCTTGATAAAACAACAGATATACTGAAGAGACTGACCAAGATAAAGGAAGCAGGTTTCTTCCCATGTTGTTTGAAGAGACATAAGAAGATATTAGAAACTGCTGTTAAAAAAGGAGTGCTCTTTCTGGGCTAGGGTGAACCTGGGGACTATTGGACCTGAACAAACTAAGTAGAGTTATTTTCAGGATCAGAAAGAGACAAACTGATATTTAAGAAGGCAGACAAGAGGATGTAGGGCCCTGAAAAGATTGAGCAAACCCCAAATGGCTCTTGGAGTGGTGAAAACATTGGAGGAAGGAATTCTGAATGGAGGTTTAGTCATTTTTTTCATGAGTCTGCAAGTCTCTGTTTTTGCCTACAAATAAATATGGACACTGAAGAAGTTATTTTGCAAAACTTCTGAGCTCCTTGTCACATATGCCTAAAGGGTTCAACTGTAAACTGGAGTACTCATGTGTGGAGCTCAAAGTAACCAGGGAGAACTGAGAAGCTGACCACTGGGTGCCACTTCTAAGAAAGAGCATCAAACTGCACTGCAGGAGGCAAGCAACTGGGCCTGGATGCTGCCCACGTTCAATGGGTTTAGAAGCTTGCCAGATTCACTGTTTGGACCTAAACACAGTATCTGATAAGTATCCAGTGGGGCAAGATCAGAGAGATGCTGTTAATACCTTTCTCAGTTTGCATACTGCTCTTTTTCTGGCAAGACTTCCACTGCAGCCACAGGTAAGAAAGGGTTGGACTCTCTTGGGATATTTTTGGTCCCTGTTACATTTACTTGTCAGAAACAAACTGACATAAACATAGTATATGAGGTCAGCAGTTAGCATAACTATGCCACTTCTGTAATAGGTATGCAATCCTGCAGGTGAGGGCAAAGGGCATAAGTGGACAGTCTGAACACCTGAGCAGTGGAGGAATAAGAAGTCTCTGCCATCATTTGAACATTCTGGAGGAGAATAAATCATCAAAGTTGGGGCTGAGAGTGTCACCTAATATGGTGGTCTGCCATCCTCCCCTCTCAATGCCACGCCGATCCTCCCCAATCCCGGAGAAGCTGCCGAAGGAAAATGTGCTGCGAGTGGGTGACACGTCCAGATGGTCCTCATGAAGGAGAAAGGGCACACCCATTCTTCGCTGACGTTTTTTCCCTGTGTGGTGGTAAGGAATTGATCCCTTGCGCTCACGCTCCCTATCTTCTTTGCGGCTCTTGAACTGCAGAAGAAAGAGGTGGAGTAGGTTAGATTCAGCCAGAAGCTGAAGAGAATCTGACTAGTTACAGAGAAAGGACAGAAACAGATGCAGGAAAAGCCTTTAGGACCCACCTCAGACTCCCCACTCAAACTCTGTAACATAGCCTGGTCATAGCCCTGATGGATATTGGTACTCTGACACAAACTATATTTTAAAGATCCAGAGTACCTCATGTTGAGCTGACAGCCAGATCTTTACTATGGTGACTACTAGGGTAGGGATTTATTGCCCTAATGTTTATCTCCATTCATATCTACACCTTTCTATAAACAACCTCAGACTTTTTTATTTCAAACATTTTATTATTACATTTGTCACTATTATTATTCTGACTGCTCTTGAACCTGCATCGGTGTCTTCTGTCTTTCCCCATATCTTTTCCTGCATTATTATGCAGGGAATCAAACAATCTTATTTGATTTAGTGCTTTTTGTTTCATCACAAGATGGGATTTTAATTTGTACACTCTTCAAAACTGTACTAAGGACCTCAATAGTGGAGTGCTTTAAACAAAGACACAGATACTTTGGTGGGGTAAAAATCAGCTTAAATTAATTGAAATTGAGGGTGCTACTCTGATTAATATTATTTTAAGGATCTGGTCACAAAATTAACTCCCCTGTGGAAAAAGCAAAAACAAATTGATTGATTTCAGTAGCAGTTTTATCTGAGTAAAGGTTTCAATCTGGGACCATATAAAAAATATGAATACATTCATGGATATCACATGCCCAGATAGACGTTTCCTTCAGAAGAAAACAAATTCAAATCCCACATTCAACCTAACCACAGAGTCAGTACAGGCCTTTAAGTATTATAGATGATGATACTGTAATGTAGTTAGTTATAATTCTTATCACCTTCTTAAAGATGTTCATTCCCAGGTCTGTGGAGAGATCTGGAACTGCAGGCCTGCGTAGGTTGGTCAGTGACACCTTGGAAAAGGCCTCAGTGCTGAGTGATTTTTCTTCTTCATTGCATTTCATTGTGAGATCCTTCAGCCACCACAAGAAAACAGTACAACAAAAGAAGAAATAGCTGATAAGATATCCTATATCCATAGATCACCTATGCTAGGAGACAGCTATAAAGAAAGACCTTAATTTCATCAAAAAATATTCCCATATGAAGATAAACGAGATTTCAAGACTTCTGTTATTTTGGCTGTGGTGAAATATTTGATCATTATACCACCAGAAAAGGCATCAATTATGAATGACGGTCCAATAGATACGGCAGCAGGTAGAAGTCAGGAAATTTGATGTCTGTTTCCTCCTCTGCTACTAACACATTTTCTAACCTTGAGCAGGTCAGTTCACCTCTCAGAGTCTCAGTTTTACCAGTATATATTAGTTGTGGATAGTTATTATTACCTTCCTTTGAAAAGGGTTTTATTTAAGAGTCAAGTACATACTGGGCGCATCTACACAAGAACTTTACTGTGCAGTAGACTAATTAGCTCTGCAGTAAACATTGCATATCTATATGTGCACCTCTATTGGGCTGGAGTAAACTAATTTACTCTGCAGCAGGATTATATTTGTAAATAAAAGTACTATCCTGATGCAGAATAAAAAATTCAACTGCTCCAGTTGAAGTCAGCAGAAATAATCAAATTAGCTGACGTATGCAGGCAGTTAAGTTTCTCGCAAGACCAAGCTATTGAACGTGTAACACCACCCCGAAAAATGCGATAAATAGGGCATAATCCTGGTGCTGAGTTCCCTCTACTCTCAGTAATATCTCTGGCTGCCATTTCAATGGATAAGCTCTTGGTTTATGAAATGCTTTGGGTCCTTTTAGCTGGTAGACACTAGTGCCTTTTGTAGACACATTCACTGTTTTCTAAATTCTGTTAACCAATTCACATCACACAGTTTGAATCAAATTTCAATTTGAATTTCAATTTGAATTAAGAGTTAATAGTTCATCACTGACCATCAGGGAGGTTTTTGTACATTTCTGCACTTTTGCATTAGAGGTGGCAGGGGGCACTAGACACTGCCCACCATTCACAATCAGAACCACAAACCTGTGCTCACTTGCTACACCTGGTGGTGGGCATGAGCAAGAGTACGCCCTAGAGACCTGTGAGATATACAGGTTAATTAATACAGTTTAAAGTGCCTAGTTTGGACTGCCCTAGTCTGCATTAACTTTAATCGTCATTCAATGAGAATTATCTAATTCACTCTAAAGCCAATTTTAATAAGGACTACAAATGTTCACATGTATATTATGATGGCTGTAGTCTGGATTAAACCTAGAAAAACATAACATCTATAAAAGGCCTAGAAAATTAAGTCAAGATTGTTACTGCGCATCAATAACTAAATCTCTGTACTACTACTTGTGCTGAGTTAGCCAAAAGCACACAACAGGATTTGGGTCCAACCATGCTAGCTGGCTGCTACACAGCACATAAGACAGAGCGTCTGCCCTGAGGAAGATTTGCCTAATAAGAAAGATCAAATTAGTACAGAGGATTGTACTATAGATCTTTTTTGCTATCCTCCTACATGGCTATAACTACTGGCCCATTATTATTTTTGTGACCTTCCAAGTGTTATCCTTTTGTGTCCTTCCAACTGTTATCCAGTTTAAATTAGCATGGCATCCAGTCATTACAGCAGTACTAGTCTTATGTTTAATTTAAGCTTTCATTCTTGATCTCTGCAGTGTTACTGCAAGGCCGCAGAGATTTTGTGTCTTGGTTCTGTCCCCTATGCTGGATTTACTGCATACAGGTGCAATGCAGGTTTTTCTTTATATTGCTTTGTTGGTATTGAAACAAGTTTCAACGAGAGTCACCAACTAGAGTCATGAAGAAGGTATTCATTTGACTCGTATTCCATTTAGTAGCTCTTCTGTTATGCAACAGGGATCATGATACATTTTCAATTTCCTGCTGAATGAGATATTTTCTAATATATATTTCAGTTCACTAGACAGTGAACTAGAAGTGTTTGTATGCAACTGTATACTCATTTGATCAGAAATAATTTGCTGTAAAATTATATTTTAAATTTGATATCACATACAAGCAGTCAGTGTGACAAATGTGCTAAGGTTTAAAGAGATGGAAGAAATTATGTGGCAAACCCACATTCTTCCTATATACTTTGAAGTTCTTTATTAAATCTCTTTGCCTGCCCTGAGTTGATTTCTTAGAAGTCCTTTCTTCTGCAGTGTCTAATATCAGATGACAAAGACAAAAACAATTGAAGAGCAGAGATAACGTATATCATCAACTCTGGTACTGTTTCTGCCACCTATTTTGCTGCATAAAGCCCTAAATAAAGGGAGCCATGAACTCAGAACAAGTTTGGGGCTGCTTGTTCAAATCTGTTCATTTTGAGCACTGGGTCCTAATACTTACTGCATTTTATTTTCCATTGCAGAAGTTATCATTGGAATTAAGTCAATCAAGAGAGCATGATGACTATGCCACTACCTCGCTTTTTCAGGCTTATATCATGGCTCCATAAGAAAACACTGATTTCTTAGTTTGCATATCCTTAGTTCGAGAAAAAGAAAGACCAAGCAGGCAGAAAAATAAAGAAAAGTGTGACTCCTTCCATTTCTCTGGCTAAAAACCTTCAGCATATCCTATCTGCCTCTGTTGCTCATGCTCTGTCTGCTGTAATGTTTACTTGCAGTGCATGATTCAGGGACTAGAGGTCTCTCTGCGCTGTAGAGAGTCCCAGACAGGGTGTGGTCCCTGATAAATACATGAAACAAAGCTGAAACTCCAACTGTCTGCAATACTGTTTTGTCTGGAGTCATAGTAGTTTAAAAGGGACTGGATTCCACAGAGAATAACAAAATGGATGAGATTGATAAGGAGTTCTTGCAACAATGACTGAAGCAAATGCCCAAAGCACAGCATTTTAAAAGCAGTTACATTTACCTGTAAATTACCAAATGTATTTTACAAGCAGGTTTGTGAACATGAACAGAATGAAGAGATCCTTTGCAGGTGAAAAAAACAGCAAATAACATGAGACATCTGGTAAAAATTACCAGAGGTGGCAACACAGTTAGTAGAAAAGGATGTCTTTTTGAAATTTGCTATAGAGTTCTACAACAGAGACAATTCTGCAATATGGAATGAAGCTGTAGAATTTATTTTCTACTCCAGTCTACAGGATAGAGAGACCACATCCTAAACACAGCAAAAATGACTAGGGAAATTAAATGCAGATCTTTCTCTTTGAAATCCTTTTTATTTATTTAAGTCTTGACTCCAGCTACTCAGAAGAGGCCTTTATTGCAGCAGGGAAATCAGCCCTGACTTTTGTAGAGCAAAATGAACAATGAAAGGAAGAAGAGGACTGAGGCATGTAACAATCTAGAAAGTCTTTACTTTGCTTTTCTTCAACTCCACAGTGTTTTAAGTCTGTTGCAGCATTTCAAAGAAGGTGGCCTTGTATCTTGTTTCTTTCTCCAAACAGAATGTCATACAAAGACTTTGATCATCTCATTCCTTTAGTTGCAATTGGCATGGTTTTATAGCATAGAGTTAAATCAGACCTGCATATTGAATTCCAGTACAAAGGCATTAAGACTACTTCTGACATCTGCGTAAGGGCACTGTCCACAGTCCACGTGATCTGATCACAGACACTGTAATTATAGCTAATACTAAAGAGACATTACTAATAATTCAGCTACTGTTTTGCAGAAGTACCAAGGTTATTTTTATGTAGCAGTTGCTTACCTGAGTTTTATGCGTGTTTACCAGAGAGGGTGCAGCAGCCACCATTGAACTGCTGCGGGGTCTTGGCAAGGGTGTGATCTCCGGCTCAGGTGGTTTCTCTGGTTTTTCTTGTAGCATATGCCTCAGTCTTTGCAGATAGTACATGAGAGACCACTGTGTACCCTCCTCTGACCAATGAGGCTGCAGCAAACAGCGGAGCACAGCCACATCAAAATAAGTGGCATAGCGGGACTTTTGGCATGGCGGGATCACCACAGAAATCCTGTTATGAACATAAAAGCAGTCTTAGAAAATACCCTACCCAAGGCCTGTGCTCTGTCTAGATACCCACTGCTCTCTAAATATACACTGGTCTGTTTTAGAAAAAAGGTTAGAACTTTTATTTCCATCTCTTCTAAAGGGTTCTTTAAAACAGAGGGAAACTTGTTATGCTATGCCCCACTTCGGCAAACAGGGCAGTCACCTAGAAAGCTAGGCTAATGATGCCTGCACTGGTCACTAAGAAGTTGTTTTAGAGAGAGACAAATACAAAAGTTTTCATGCTGCCCCCAAGACCAATGTGCTCTACTAGCAACTGACAGGTGAAAGAGAGTATCTTAAGGCACTCTTGCTTTCCAGGCATCTGTAGAGAAGCAGATGTTTCTGCAGCTTCTCCTGCTTGGGCTGAAAGCAATATTTGAACTTGGAACTATGAATAATTCTGCCAACTACTTTGTACCTAATCTATTGTTTAAAATTACGTTCATGCTTAGGTGCTTCGCTGGAAAACAATTTGAACAAGTTGAAATGGAGATTTTAGGCATCTAGGTGAGTAGCTGAGTGAAAGGTTTGCAGTAAATACTGTTTGTCTCAATTCTGTCTAAGCTGTGCACTTGTAGACAGGGTGGCTAGGAAAAATGTATCCTAGAGGAATGTGTTAATTTAAAACTTGAAAAACTGCTTGGTTTGCTGCCAGCATCTGTAAATGGACCTTACACAACTCCCTTAGGTCTATTTTAAAAAAAACTTTGTTTTTGAAGATTGAACCCTGTATGTCAGCATGTGTTACTACATTCAGTCTAAAAATTCATATATTTTAATGAACTAGGAAAAAAGCAGAAAGGATAACATGTGATGCTACTTTTTGGTGACTTAAAAACATTTAAAAAATAAACAGAAAGTAACCAGTTGTTAATTAAAAACACTATTAACCCTTTCCCACCAACCTGACAGTAAAGCTTTTAGCAGAAAATCCAAAACTGTATGCATTAGGACATAACCTGTACAAAAGATTGGTACACAGCTCAGACAGACCAGAAGCATCTCAAGGAAAGGAATAAAACCTGTCCAGCTAGACTCTCAATGCTAGCTGAGCTGCACAGACTGGCAAGCGCTAGAGGCCAGACTCCACTCCATGCTATACCTCTCCCTGCCTACCTACTCAAGGGAAGAAATAAGCAGGGAATGCACTCCAAGTCCCAGTCAAGCCCAAAGGATGGAGGTATTCTCTTTGTGAAGTACCTGCCTGGATTGCTATGACTATTTCTACAGCAGAACCAGAGAGTCAGGAGAAGGATGGATTTTAATATTGCAGAGGATCAGCTGAAATGAAGAACTTAAGAAACAGATAATTATCCAGCATCAGGATAAGCCTGAAATTTGCTGCATGAGTTTCTAAAAAGCAGAATTTAAAATCTATGTTTCTTTCTTTCTTCTTTTTTAAATCAAACCTTGTGTTCATTTAGGTAGACAGTTATTGCCCCTGCTTGTAGGGAGAGAGGGTAGCTTTTTTATTCAGCCCTAGGTCCAAGGACAAAGGAATACTGTGGTTCTTGGTAAGTGGAAAAAACAACATTTATTTCTGAGTTGTCTGTTGCTTGGCAACCAAAGCTCTCAGCTCAGTTTTAACTTATCAATGAGTTCTGTACATGAAGAGACATTAAAGCCTGTCTGAAGCTTCATCTCCATAGTAACCATGAGCCTGAGCCTGACAAACACATCACCTGACTGTCGTCTAAAGAGCTGCTGCGCCCTTATTCTTTGTGTGCATGTTGTGCGTGTGCATATGCGTGCTCTCATGGAGTGACAGACTATAAAAGAAATGGTTTACATTCAGAAAAACAATTCTTACTGAGAATTAACAACTGACTTATGTTTCCCTGGCTCATGTTAATAAAATGAAATAAAATCAGAAAATTTATATAGGGCCCAGTACAAAACCTTTCATGTCCACAGAAAGATTCCTAATTGGATCAGATCCATGAAGAACGGCTTTTCCCTTTAGTAGGTGACAAAATGTACCACAACCTTTCATCTACTATCCCTTCCCCCCAAATAAGACATGCACCTTATTTGGGGAAATGAAGGGGAAAACAGGGTTTTCCAAAGTGATGCCTGCATAGAGCAGGGACAGAGCCTAATCTTCAGCTGATTTGACCTCTCTTTCCAGTTTAACCAACAGCTGAAACCTAGCTGCCACTGAAGACTGGTCTCTGCTGGTGTCTCTACAATTTGGAACTGCTCAAAGAAGCCTATGAAATAAGAGAAGACAGACCAGGAATAGCTAATAGACACCAGCATTTCCAGAGAAAAGGTTAGTTTGATTAGTGGAACCATTAAAAGGAGAGAAACTCATTAACAGCTGTGGAGTGAACAACAACGAGCCATTAAAGTCAACTGCTTCCCTCAGCTGCCTGAACAGAAATGCCATGGCTGCTGTGAACAGGAAGCAAAGCTGGAACGGGAATCGAAGTGGGGTGCTTCTATTGTGGGCATAAAATCAGCTTCCCTGCTTAAGATGCACACCCCAAATTTGGGTGCTGATTTTGGGGCAAAAGGTCTGCATGCTATGAGTAACTATGGTATTTTGAATAAGCAGCAACAATCGTTGTAGTCCAAGTCCCAATCTAGCCCGAAGGAAGGGGTGAAGTGCAAAGGGAGACTTTTTCAACACAGAATACTTGGGATGTGAAATTTCTCAGTGGAGCTAAAAGTGAAGCAGGATATTTTCAAAAAAGGAAGCGAGTTAAGATTTCCTTATCCATATAGAGCCACCTAAAAATATGGTGAAATTTTCAGAAGAGAGTACTCACTCATAAATAGTCCTGAACTGTGGACAACCCGGGACATCTGAAATTTGGCACATCTTTGTATGCCTAATATGTGTTTAGGAGTTTAATTTTACACTCCTAAGCTTGAAACTCTCTGTCAAGGCCCTTTAAGGTGAGAAAAGGTTTCAATAGCTGTTCTCCCCAGGAAGTTGTAGTGAGTGAACTGAACAACAGCCCAGGAAGAGCTAATGGAGCATGTGGACAAGCAACACCACAAAGGAGATTTTACAAAAACTGTCTCCCAAAGAGGAAGAGAATTTGCTTTGATGCCTGCTAAAAGAGATCCATCTTCCAAATTTAGGATAGATCCCAGCCAGAGAGAAAAGGGTCCAATTTTTAAAAAATATCAAACACCCAAATATAAGAGTTGCATTCCCATTGCATTTAAGAGCAATCCTAACAGACCAGCTGAAGGTTTGTCTAAATTAGATAGCATAACCCGTGTGGTGGCCACCATCTCTTCCAAGACCAGGCATTAATCAGGGGCATGTCAAATTAAAAATCAGAGATGCTACCATTTAAGCTGAATAGCCAAAGTTCTCTTAGTCTCATCTCCTTTGAAGACTGCCCACGGAGCTGAACTTGTAACAAACATACACAACAGAGTTATACCAGCAAAAGGAGCCCTTTTGCAAAAGAAATCTTTACCTGGGATGTGGGGGGCCTCTGTCCTGAGATGTTTGAGATGATATACTTCCATCCAAGGAGTTTCCACGGTGACATGCTGAAATAGTAGCTTTATGAGGTACAGAATCTGGTCGGGCTGTTTCACACACCACCTGGAGACCCTTAGGGTGTTTTCAGCAGAGAGAAGTATATTTCAAAACATCTCTGTCTCTTGTACATTTGCTTTCTTAGTATGATCAGATAGGTGTCTAGATATTAACATTGTTTATGTTACAATTGCACTAAAGGGACTGAATCGGGATTGTGGACTCATTTCGCTAGGCCATGCTGAATGGACATATGGCAGGGGTGGGCAAAATGCGGCCCGCGGGCCAGTCATGGCCCACTAAGCCATTCTATCTGGCCCACAGGGCCCCTAAAAAATTTAGAAAATTAATATTTATCTGCCCTGGGCTGCCTGTCATGCAGCCCTCAATGGCTTGTCAAAACTCAGTAAGCAGCCCTCTGCCCAAAATAATTGCCTGCCCCTGACATATGGCAAGGCATGGCACTTGTCACAAAAAAATGTAAAAATGAGGGCTTTAATGATATATCTTAGTTTGCCTAGGCAGATTCCTACATCTACATGGAGCCCCCTTGACTTCAATGTGAATAACTACTGCTTGCAAGCAAGGGCAGGGACTCATGCATGATAAGGTACCACAAACAAGAGAATGACAGGAAGGAAGGAAGGGCAGGATGTAACAGCATTTGAACGCGGAATAATCTAGGCTGGTTGGTGTGCACCTTTATAGCCCTGAATCACCAAAATGTGACTTTCCACTGAATAATCCATAGTCATCCTCCTCAGCATTCTTCACAGCTCTTTTGTACATTTCTATAATATCAATGCTACTCTACTCCATCTTCTCATTTTCTATCTTGCTATGCCAATCTGGTGCTGACTCACGGCCCTAGGTTTCAAGCACCTTCATTACACGGAGCAAGCCTCAGAAACAAATAATAAAATTTTATAACACTTAAGTAGAAAAATATTAAGGGGCTCTGGAGATCTGGCTGGTTAATTCAGCACATGCCTAACTAATTTATTGCATATTTTTGTTTATAAATGAATTAAAGCAATCCAAAATGCAGGATAACCCTTGTAGCTGTCATTGCAAAATTTCCCTGAGAGAGATTCCCAACCCACCCATTTTAGCTGAACAGATACTGTTACCCCACAGCTCTCCTCTTTTCATTGTTTAGCCATATGGGGCTGAATTTACCTCTGTTTGCCCAGTGTCCAAATTTGGGGATTCACAAGACAAGCTCTGACTGTTGGTTGGAGAACTTCTCTTGGCTGGTGAAGGAAAACATTTTAAAACACCTTTAAAGCTTTTGTTGTATTAACTGAACAAATAAACTATTTGCTGTTGTAAACAAAACATATTATAAGCATCCCTATTGTTGTAACACTAACTGCTGGGAAATAGAATTGTTTAAATTATTTTTTTGACAAAAAGCACAGGTTTTGGGAAAAAATACTATTTTCTTCAAGAAACTCTGCTTGATTAAAAATTGTCAGCTGTTAATCCGTTCCTTTAAAAATAATTTTGGTTGTTGAATTGAGCTGAAGCATATCATTCTGTGTCATTTGGACATTAAACTGCATCTGCCTAAGGTATCTAAGGTGCTGCAGCATAATGTAGAACTGTTATTTGTATGCTTCACACTTCTTGTCTCTTAGGGAAGTGGCAGCTAAACTTCTTGGCAGATCTGTCATGTCCTCTTCCTCTGCCTGATCAACTGCTCTTTTTGCTCCTTGCCCTCTGTTCCCTCCCCACCTACTGTTTTGCTTTCTGCCCTATCTGCCTCCTCCCCAATCTGCCATGTGTGACACACAAAGGCTGACCATGCCACTTGTGGCACTTATGCCACACATTGGCCACCCCTGTGTTAAGGGACAGGCTCTTTGGCTGGACCACATATTCCATGATGAACTGTGGTTTCCTTCTCTGGCCAAGCCACGTACCCCATTATAGAAACATTAAGATTATGGGAGAGGCAGCTGGGCCAAGGAGTACAGCTGATAGAGAAGAAAAGGAACATGAGGGACTCAAATTACAACTTCCATAATGTACTGCAGCATCTATGCTTCAGTTTAACTTCAAACCAATCCTCTGTTGATTTTTTCTATTGTTGGCTGTTCTAAGGGTCTGTGCAGCTTCTGGACTACATTAGAACAGCCTACATGTCTACTCATGTTTAAAGCAATCTTTTTGGACCATCTAGTCATTTCACTGCTCAGCTAACTACTGAACATGACCACTGTACCTTTGACAGAGACAGAAAAATGCCATCAGTTCCAAATACCCCAAGCACCTGCCTTTGAGCCCATTTTATGGTGCCATAAATTAGGGGTAACCCACTAAAATATGTGAGAACAGATTCAGGTTCTAAGTCACTAGCTTGCCTTTTGGCTTGTGAAACAATACTATATAAATGCTCAAGTCAGGACTTGGGCTGGGGAGAGACTCTACGCTGACTGTTGCTTTGCCTCTTTTTGTTAAAAATACATAGCTGCTAGTCTCAGTGGGTGCATCTACACATGTGATTAATGTGTATGAATAAACTCCAGGGCGCATTACTTTGGAGTTTTTTGCTCCTGGGTATGCTGTTTGAGCATGTGCTTGGGAGCAAAAAACTGTGGAGAATATTGCTCCAGTTTATTCATGTGCAGCATATGGAGCCTGGTTGGTACAGCCTGGGCTGGCGAGGGACCCAGGGGGTCAGCCTGCCAGCCTGGGCTGCTCTGACCAGGCTCTACATGCTGTGGAGCAGCTGCCTCGAGGCTAGCCCTGCAGTAAAGCACCCTGTGCCCCAGGTAGCTAGGGCAGCACCTACACGTGTGCTGCTATGCATAAAAAAACTCTGCGGCAGGGTAGTATTTGTATTTTACAAGTACTACCCTGCTGCAGTTTCATGCACCCTGATAGGGGTACACATGTAGATGCTGAGACTTTTACTAAGCAGTTAATAAATCATCTGTGCAGTAAACATCTCATGCAGACGTGCCCAGTATTATCTTCCCCATCACTGCAAGGCTGTTGCCAGTCTAGCTTCTACTTATTCTCAGCCACTCAGAAAGAAAGATACAAAACTGACAGAAAATGATATTTTACATAAGAACAGAGGTGGTCAACTATGTTAGTCTGAAGTCAAGCAGAGGGTAGGGGAGGGTGGCACCTTAGAGACTAACTGGTTCAGAGAGGCATGAGCTTTCATAGGCAACAACCTACTTCGTAACATCTGATGAAGCAGGCTGTTGTCTATGAGAGCTAAGGCCTCTCAGAGACAGTCTTAAGTGCTACCCCGCCCTACATTCTACCTAAGCAATGTTTTCTCTCTTCTTCCATTAAAAGGTTATGCAAATACTGGTTGGCTTTGAGAGAAACCACCTTAAAATACTCTGAAATGACAAAGGCTACAGAAAATATTGTGACATTAGAGAATTTCTTTAATTGCAGAACAATTTTAAATGCATGGATCAACTTGTCATCTGTTAAAAACTACTAAAAAGTAATCAGAGCACACTGAGTTATAACTATTGAGGATTTGGTTGTCTTAGGTATTTTTTCGTTTTTCATTGCACAAACCTGTATAATTGGGTTTCTGGAAATAAGGCACCTAGCACTACAGGTAAATGACAGTAATGAGAAGCAGACATCTCAACCCCATACTGACACTATCAGATACATTTACTTTTAAGGATTTGCCAACAGACAGAAATTGCATCAATTAATTAAAAGATGTGATATTAAGCCATATTGTAAAGCCATAGCACTTTCAGTTAAGCTCTACAACCTGTGTATGCAAAGCCAACGCGGTAGCAAAGAAACTAAAAACTGACAAACCATAACAAAATATATAACAGAGCCAGATTTGGTACTAGAGTGAGGGAGGCGTGGTTCCACTTATTGAAATTATAGTAGATTCATCTGTCTCCAGGCTGATTATAGCCTGTTAGTTTTGATTTTTATTTAAATTACGGGCTTGTCTCCACACATAAGTTGTATTCATTTCACTGTATTGGCATTGCAGTTAAATTGGTGCAATTTTTGCATGTAGATCTGGCCACAGAGAAAGTGTTTATTTTTGAGAAAGCACATAGTATATAGAGCTCAGACAACCATACTGCACCAAAGAGAGTCTCCGGTTGTCAATATCTGAAACAATACAGCATGTCACACACCTGTTATAAAGTTCCTAATTGGTTTAACCAGAGCAGTGAAGGCAGAAACCTCAGGCTGCCTGTGTTCCCACATGGGCTGCCAAATAACAAGGCCACTGGCCAGCCGAAAAGTTAGGTCAGACTCCTGAAGAGACACAAGAGGATCATACAACATTTGAATTAGTCAGACTAACTCAGAAATTCATTGTTTTCTGAGCTGATTATCCCCCTTCTGGACCTTGGTCACCCTTACTACATCGACCTTGAAAAAAATAACAATGATCACAGAATGCACTTCTTACATGGAATAACTGAATGGCCACAAACTATCTCAGTAAATATTCAGAATATATACTGCATGCTTGTTTAGTGGATTTGTAATAAAATAATATGGAAACCATAGTAAAAGGCTAAACTGTAGTAAAGGTGACCAAAGATCCAATACCTGAGACCTGAAGAAGTGTACCAGGGCACCCACAAGCTTCCTTATGTCCCTGCCAACTACACAGCTGGCCCAAAAAAAAATACCATGCTCAAAAGTCCTTGCCTCACACGATTTCTGGACCATCACAGCTACAGCATCCCTTCCAAACTCACTATTTTTCCAAATATTTGTTTAGAAAGCACGGGCAGTTTACAAAGCGTCCACGTAATCTACCCGATGCCACTACCCTTGCTCATGTCACTGAGTTTACTTTCAATGGCAATATGATTGCTGTCTTCTGTAAAGGCAGCAAGGGTGTGCACCATATACTAAATTCTTTAGCCAACATTATGACCTTTGGCAGCAATGGAAGGCAGAATTACAACCTCTCTTTCTACTGGTATCACCAATTACCAATACCTGAAGAGCTCTTCCACTTACCTTAATTCTATGGACCAATGGAGCAAACAGGAATACAAACAGCTCCACTGTAGCCATGGAATTCTGAAAGAACCTCCTCCTGTTATTCTCTTCCTCATCGTTAGAGATGCTGTGCCTGGGGTGTCCTGGTGATCCTTGGTTTTCAATCTGATGAATAAAGGCGCTACTACTCCCTCCCCAGCTGGAGCCTCGGTCTCCTCCAAACCGATCATTGCTGCAGTCTTGAGGAGCCTCCAACAGCATCCAGTGGAGAGTGTGAAGCAACTTAGTCTCTGCTACTCCAAGCTTATCCTGATGTCCTGGATAAAACATATACAGTAGTGCATGTGTAGTGTCTCCGGTATATGCATTCCCTCTTTGCCTTTGAATATTTTATTCCTACATTAAAAGTGTCAAGTTATATAAGTGCCATTATGTCTTGGATAAATATATCTGAGTCACAGTTTTCATTTCTACTGCAATCTGATTGCTGTGGGTGCAGCCATGTGACATATTTACTCCAGAATAAGCTGAAACATGATGGACAGCCTTGACCCAATCTAAGTCTTCCCACTCCAGAGGAAATTTACCCCTAAGAAAGTGAGGTGTAGCAACACTGCACTCCTAATCAATGTCACTTTGGGGCATACAGGTAGAACAGAACAATGCAAACAGGTTCCCCTACATTAGGACATATCAGAGCAGAATCAATTAATTGAGTCGGCTGGAGCATTCTGATTTGTATTCAGCATCCCATGTTTCAAAATTGTGGCGGGGCAATTTAACTAAAACTCACTGAATGAGCTTTAGTCAAAGTGCTCCTGTGGCCATTTTGAAATGCAGGATGCTGAACACAAGTAACGCGGCAGCATTTTAATTAGATGGTCTAAGTAAAATGTGTCCCCCCTCCCACACCCTTCCTCCCGGAGCATGTGTATAGACTAGGGTTGCCAACTCTGTTGGAATCTATTTCAGAAGAAGCTATTCTCTTGCCAAAGTTCCCACAAGAGACAGTGCCAATGTGTCTGCAACATACAATGTGAACATGCCCGTGTGCTTGTGTATATCAGTTACAGATTATGGTGCATAGACTTTACATCAGTAAAGCAAATGTTCATTACTATTACATTTTAAAAACCCACTGAACTACTGTGTAAATCATATTTAACATTTATTTTAATGAATGCCCTATCATTATCTCCTGGGTGAGTCTCAGCAGTCTCCTGTAGATTTCTGTCTAATTCCTGGAGACTCCACGGCAATACTGGAAGGCTGACCACCCTGGTATAGACACCCTAATGGTCAAGTTTTGCAATAATGCCTACTGAAGGTGGCCTACATGGGAGAGCTGGTCTTATGTGTCCACTTATTACTTGACCATTTGTAACCTTTCTTTTCATATTTTTTTATTCTGCATTGACATCAACATGATGAATCTATGGTATTCCCCTTCCTTTTCATAGCAACAGACACACGTGTTCACCCATAGCAACATGTGCTAACTTGTACACATATCATCTTAATGTTAAACAAAATCTAGGAATTGAAGGGAACAAAAATTGATGAGACAATTGTACTGTGACTGCTTCAGTGTAGCACTAAACAGAAATAGATTCATACTTAGTTGATTGGGCAATTCCTTATATAAATAAAAATATTTCCATTGATAAGGGAAATATAGACAAGTGAAAGCCTAGTAGATATATTTTGTATCAGTTATATCCTTTCAGTCCCATTCATACACTCAGAATGATCTAGGGTTAAGATTTCTCCTAAACAAAAATGAAAGGTACAGAACTCCAAACTGATTGGAAAATATTCATTTTTTACAACTATTTCAACATGACTGAATTTCCAGTTCTGCATGAATTTTGGATTTTCTTAGTTTGCTTTCCATTTGCGAGAAGTCCATGGCTCTTTCCATTATTTTAGCTGTACTAGAGTTTTAAATATACCAAACTCCTATTACTCTGTTATCCAGAGTTCTGTCAGCAAAGTAATCAGGGGCTACAAGAATATGTGGCAAAAATAGTCATATGTGATTAATTTGACTAGGCCTATATGTAAATTGGATAATAGTTGTGGGGATTCAAATGAAGAGAACTAACAGAAACAATGAAAGGCCAATCCTGATCAATTTTACTCAAGTGAAAAATCCTTACTAATACAAGTAGTCCCATTTAAATGGTACTATTTGCCCAGGTAAGCTATGCAAATACGGATTGGCAATATTGGATTCCACATCACTGAGAAAATGCCTGAGAAGCAACTGTTCACAGATCTGCATATAGTTCAGTGGCCCATCCATAAAATTATTGTAACTCCATTTACGTCACTTCTTCCAGTTCACGTTGGCTGTGTCTACATGAGACAGTGACTGCACAGTAGCCCGCAACTACTGTGCAGTAGCATTGCATCATGCTTCCTGCCACACGATGCTACTGAACAGTAGTCACAAGCTACTGTGCAGTCAGGATCACGAAAAAGTTTATAGAAGTACTGACTGACTATGGAGCTAAAACTGCAGAGGCAGTGTCTCATGTAGAAGTGGCCACTGTAAATGAAAGGACAGGATTAAGACATATAACATTTAACTGAGCTAAAGCAGAGTTTAAACGTTTGGGAGGACATACACTATGGCAGTGGTCAACAACCTACAACTCACAGGCTTTGGATCTGACTTGTGGGTGTGGGTCTTTGGCAGCAATTGGCAGCAGTGGGCACCTTCTGTGGGAGCTCTCTCCCTGTGCTGCTGCAGGGACAAATGTTGGCAGTGGGAGCTTTCCTCATGCTGCTGGGGAGAAAAGCAGCAGTAGCAGCAGGGGTCCTACCACCCACCTTCCCACCCACCTCCAGCCTGGGGTTGATCATTCCAGCCCTCAGCCAGAAAATGTTGCCTGACCCTGACTATAGCAGGCTGAGCACAGCTGTGATGTTTTGACAGATGGTCAAGTATGGTAGGTACTAACCTAGCTTGTTTCGGTTAGACAGCAATGTTGCTGTGCAGTGCAGTACATGTGGTAAGGCAGCTTGCACCAGTTCCCAGCGAGAAATGCTTTGGATGGCTTCAGAAAGGGCTGGAGAAAGACCATGTAGTTTGTTCTCCACTAAAACTCTTTCAAAAGACTATAACAAAGAGAAGGAAACAAAATAACATGCATACATACATTGTCCAAGTGCATATACTGCGGGGACTGAAATATGCTCTTCTAGTGATCTGGCAGATAAACAAAATACAATTTAGAATTATTTTTAATTAAACTGTTCTTTAAATATTTTCCTACAAGGTAAAGACTCTAGCTAATGCTCACTAGACAGATGGATATTCTGTGCTAAGAAGAATTGAGAGATTATATGACTTACTTCTTTTTTTAATTAGTAAATCACATACACTTTAAACTCATTTAAGTATGCAGGGTCAAGTCTGGCTCACAGTTTTGCTGGTGTAAATTTGGAATGATTCTGATAAAGTCAGTGAACCTGCTCTATTTTTACATTAGTATAACAAAGAGCAAGATTTGACTCAATTTGTTCCTGAAGGTTTTGTATACTATAAAGGGCAGCCTGTTACAGGCACATAAGCCCTAAGAAAGGTTTTCATACCCAGTATCAGAAACTAATCCGTATGCATAATAAAGGCATGCTGTAATATATTTGCAGTTAAGGTTATTGGATGAAACACATTGATTATTTCTGCCTCAAGCATTGTAAAATGTGAGCTATGATACCTATTTTATAAAGAACAAGTCCTAAGAAGGTTTATTATTGTCTAATAGTCAAGCTACTTCTATAAGCCTTTCTTTTGTATACAGCCTGAAAGGTCGTTAATACATTTACATCCCTTTGACATTACTGCTGCACACATGTGCATTAGCGATAACCTATGACCTTGCCATACACTTACCTATGCATTCACAAGCTGATTCACCAATTTTGCCATGTTCATAGCTCTAAGGAACTTTGACATTCATGACCCAAAATATATTTCACATGCCATCACTCCATATTCACAAAATTCATCCCTCAGCACCAGTCATAATATTCCATCTCCAAGTAAGTGAACAGTAGAAGCAAAACGAAAGGAGACTGATGTATAATCCAGTCTTTAACACTGGACAATTAGCCCGAAGTGAGCAGTACCAACCTGTCAGCAACACAGCAGGTGATATTCTTTTATATACACTAAGGACAGGAAAGGAGGCTTTGCACAAGCTTATTCTGTAAGGTAAAACACTTGGATAGCATTTGAGTATAGGTGGAGTTAAGAGCAGTGAAAATGGACCATGCAGCTCCTATAAACAGAAGGATGTACTGATAGATATGTACAGCTGTGTGTTGCTCTAGTGAATCAGACCCTGGAAATAATGAACAAATGTTAGTGCCATACTTTCTCACATACCACACACAACCAAATAAGACACACTTTGTTTTGGAGAAGGCAGAATGAATAATTGTTTTTCAGTTATGGCTGCATGGGGCAAGGGTAGAGCCTAATCTTCAGCTCACTCAACTTCCCTTTCCTACTCAGGCAAAAGCTATAATTTTAACCCTGCCAAACCAGAACTGGCTTCTTTTGCCTCAGTAAAAATGGGAGGATGAATGAGCTGAAGATTCGGTTCTGTCCGTGCCTCAATTAAGCTATGAAAGAGTTAAAACTGCAGCTGCTGCTGAAGATTGGACTCTCCCCTCCTTTCATGCAGCTGCTGCAGGGAAATAAGGAAAAGCAGAAGTAGCCATCTTGCAGCATCTCCCTGCTTCTATTCCAAGCAAAAGAATCAGCTCCAAGACGTGGAACTAAGACATGAACCACAATTTTGAAGTACAGTTTTTTGGGAACAGAGTGCATGTAGTATGTGATTAAACATGGTACTTACAGGTAAGAAATGAATCATTATACTGGATTGTCGAAATGGATGGGTCTGCTAGCACTCTATTCTGACGAAAGGAAGGAAACAATCAAGGTCCTTTCAAGAAGAAGGCAGCTGAAATAACACAGTGTACTGGCCAGATGGAAGGTCTAAATAAGAACTAACTCCAGGAGAAGAGAGCCTTCCTGGGTATGAGTGAAACAATTAGGCCAAAGATTAGATTGCATTTCTTTGCATGCATAACCATTTGTATCTTAGGCCCTTGACAGACATTACACTTAAGACATAGTTAACTGGTTAATCTCATCAGATGCTGGAATCACCCCTCAGCTGTTTGAGGCTCCCAGAGGAAGAGTACACCATGCACTCCTGCAGCTGGGAGCTCCAATCAGCTGATCAGGGATCCCAGCAGAGGCATGGGGCACTTCCCCAGCTGGGAGCCCTGACCAGCTGTAGGGGGCATGGGAGTGCACTGTGTAATAGATGGGAGCCCCAGTCAGCTGAAAAAATAAACAGAAAGCCAGAGAACCAGTTAGTAGTGTGGAAGAAAGCCAAGACAGACAGAGAGAGAGAGATTCTGCAAGTATGTCACAACAAGAGAAAAATCAGGCAAAGTGTGGGTCCCTTACTGAATGGAGGAGGGAACCTAGTGACAGATGATGAGGAAAAGACTGAAGTACTCAATGCCTTTTTTTACCTCAGACTTCATAGGCAAGGTCAGCTCCCAAATGACTGCACCTGGCAGAATAGTTTGGAAAAAAAGTGAACAGCCAACAGTGGCAAAATAATAGGTTAGGGACTATGTAGAAAAGCTGGACACATACAAGTCCATGGTGTTGACTGAGGGAGTTGGCTGATGTGATTGCAGAGCCACTGGCCATTATCTTTGAAAACTCATGGCAATCAGAAGAGGTCCTGAACAATTGAAAAAGGACAAATATAGTGCCCATCTTTAAGAAAGGGAAGAAGGAAGATTGGTCAGCCTCACCTCAGTCCCTGGAAAAATCATGGAACGGGTCCTCAAGGAATCCATTTTTAAGCACTTGGAAGAGAAAAATGTTATTAGGAACACTCAGCATGGATTCACCAAGGGCATGTCATGCCTGACCAACCTGATTGCCTTCTGTGATAAGATGACTGACTCTGTGGATGTGTGGAGACCAGTGGATGTGATATATCTTGACTTTAGCAAGGCTTTTGATAGTCTCCCACAACATTCTTGCAAGGAAGTTAAGAAAAAGAGATTGGATGAATGGTGGACGATTGGATGAATGACTGTAAGGTGGATAGAAAACTGGTTGGATCATTGGGCTCAAAGTGTAGTAATCAATGGCTCAATTTCTACATGGCAGCTGGTATCAAGTGGAGTGTCCCAAGGGCTGGTCCTGGGGGCTGTTTTGTTCAATATCTTCATCAACAGCCTGGAGGATAGGATGGAGTGCTTCTTCAGCAAGTTTGCAGATGACACTAAGCTAGTGGCAGTAGTAGATACACTGGAGGGTGTGGCTAGGATTGAGAGAGACCTCAAAAAATTGGGGGATTGGACTAAAAATTGGAGGAGCAGACAGTTTCCCATATGGTCTAGCAGTTAGGATTCCTGGTTTTCACCCAGGTTCAGCTCCTGATGTGGGAAGTTCTAGTTTTACCTAGGGGTAATAATAGACCACAGTATGAACATGAGCCGACAGAGTGCTGCTGTAGCCAGCAGGGCAAGCAATACTTTGGCATGCATCAACTGATGCATCTCAAGCAAAACCAAGGAAGAGATTCTTCCATTTTACTCAGTATTGATGAGACCCCATCTGGAGAACTGCATCCAGTTCTGGGTGCCACACTTCAACAAGGATGTGGAAAGGTTTGAGAGAGTCCAGAGAAGGGCCACCTGTATGATCAGAGACTTGCAAGGCAAGCCATACAAGGAAAGGCTGAGGGACTTGGGCCTCTTCAGCTTGCAAAAAAGAAGGCTGAGAGGGGACTTGATAACAGTTTACCACTGTCAAGGGGAGTACATCAGGGGCTCAGTGAACCAGGGTGCCCTTGGGAAGAACTAGGAGTAAGTGGCCAGGAATAAGTGGAAAACAGCTTCAGGCTCAACATTAGAAAAAACTTCTTCACAGTTAGGGTGTCCAGACTGGAATAAATTCCCTCCAAATCACCTACCTTGGAGATCTTCAAGAGGAGACTGGACTGTCACTTCACTAGGGTCACCTGACCCCAGTTATCTTTCCTGCCTAGTGCAGGGGGGCTGGACCTGTGACATTGGGAGGCCCCTTCCAGCCCCTTACAATCTATGAATCTATGAATAAATGAAATCTCATGAGGTTCAATAAGGAGAATTGTGAAGTCCTACACTTAGGAAAGAACAATTCCATGTACCAGTACAGGCTGGAGACCAATGGGCTAAGCAGCAACTCAGCAGAAAAGGACCTGGTGCCTACAGTGGACAATAACCTGAATATGAGCCAACACTGTACCCTTGTTGCTAAGAAGGTTAATGGCATACTGATCTGCATTAGTAGGAGCACTGCCAGCAGATTGAGAGAAGTGATTATTCCCCCCTATTCAGCACAGGTGAGGCTATATCTGGAGTACTGTGTCCAGTCTGGGGCCCCCCACTACAGAAAGGATGTGGACAAATTGGAAAGAATCTAGCAGAGGGCAATGAAAATGGTGAGGAGGCTAGGGCACATGACTTCTGAGGAGAGGCTGAGGAAATGGACTTATTTAGTCTGGAGAAGGCAAGACTGAGAAGGGATTTAATAGCAGCCTTCAAGTACATGAACAGTGGTTACAAAGAAGAAGGAGCTAGACTGATCTCAGTGGTGGCAGATGACAGAACAAGGAACAATAATCTCAAGATGCAGCACGGGACGTTTAAGTTAGATATTAGGAAGAACTTCCTCACAAGAAGGGTAGTAAAGTACAGGAACAGGTTATCCAGAGAAGTTGTACAATCTCCATCCTTGTAGGTTTTTAAGACCTAGGTAGACAAAGCCTTGGCTGGGATGATCTGGTTGTGGATGGCTCTGCTCTGAGCAGGTGGTTGGACTAGGTGACATCCTGAGGTCCCTTCCAACCTTAATTTTCTATCATTCTATGATTTTAGAGAGAGTATGAGCATCTTTTAGGCAGAGGAGTGGCTGGAAGCAGGCTTGGACTTTGTACACGGAAACTGTCTCCTATTAATTTCTACTTTGTGAAGGAAAACAAGACTTTGTGTATTTTGTTTATAAACAAATAAGATAGCACCAAAGAACTAGCTGACTACCTCTGACAGTTTGGAAATATATGTACCTCTTATGAAATAATTCAGGTCAAGGTTACAAAATTCCTAATTCTTTGAATGATTCAGTGTATTTGAAGTCAGCACTAAGCTGTCAGGACAGAGTCACATATTACCTTGACTGGGAAAAATAGGAAGTTGTTACAATTTTAACAGTTTCCATTCAAGTGAAAGCACATTACATAATGGGATGGATGAAGTCTAGGGCAACCAGAGCAGCAAAGGTTGCAAACAGGATACAGGAATGGCCCCGGAGACAGAACAGAGAGATAAGGTATTAACACTGGGTCTTCAAAATTACAGAGCATGAAAGAATTACGGAAAACTTGCAGGGACTCAGAGTTCTTTCAGTAACTTCATTCAGGCCCTAGAATGTACTAAAGCCCATTTACTTTTATAGGATGATATGAGGAAGGAAAAACGTATTTCCTGCTCTGAACTAGTTTGAAGTGACAGATTACAGTGGCCCAAAATAAAGTCTACTCATTTCCACTGACAGCTGCCCACAGAAGACAAGATTCTGCCTCTCTTATTCACAGAGAATGTTAACTGATGCTGCCACTTACTTTGTTGAAATCAATAGGCCTATTCAAGAAGAAAAGTACCTCTCAGTATGAGTTAGGGTTGTATAATCTGGCCAAAACAAATGTGTGAAGTCATACAGTGGAAAGGGATGACCCAGACATACATCTTTCTGTGTATGACCTAGAATAAACAAGGCATTTATCTTCATTATTTGATGACGTCCAAAGAAGGAAGAAAATAATAAAGGCCCACATTCCTGGGTAAAATATCACAGTCCAAAAACTCTATAAAGGAAAGGGGGTAGCTCTTCTTTTTTAATGGATGAGAGTGAGCTAATACTGTTGCTCTACATAAGGGACCAACCAGCTCCTCATCTGATATTGTATCCAATTCAAAGCCTCATTGTTCATAGACCTCAATGATGTTAGAGACCACATACATCTCTAACTGCCTGTCTTCAAATTATGGTCCCGTTTCTGAGCACTCCATACAGTTCAAGGCGGAGAACAGGAATATGCAAAGCTAACTTTGAAATAGTCTTTATATTTCCCAGTTTTTGCAGTGTCAGAGTTCTGCAAAGGTTGTCAGATTTGTCATATTGGAGTAGCATTAAGACTGTACTAATTTATGCTACCCATCTGTGAGTAAGCTGAGAACAAGCTGAGCTAAAAGGAAGCCTAGCCAGGTCCCTCTTGCCAGTACGTATGTGGTGTAGACTTATTGGAGGATTTTCCCATGTTAAAGGGATTTTTTAGACTAAACTGGCTATTAGGTTAGTCAGTACTATACAAAGCCTTGGAAGGGACCTCAGTGATCTACTGAGGTCCCTTTCAACCCAAATATCTATGAATCTATGAAAAGCCACTGACTTGCAAGGCAGAATTGGGCCCACACTTGAATGATGTACTAATTGTATCACTATCAAAGAATGTTGATACAAGCTGTTACTATGCAACTGGTGGGGTGCATGACTCTGTCCCCATATAAGTGTTACAAAACCACTCCAACTTTAACCCTGCTTCATACAAGCTAAACATCAAAGTATTTTGTTCAACTAGCTCACTAAAAGCTCATGAAGAAGTAGCAGTCACAGCTGCTGACTGCTCCCAAGCAACAGTTTCCCTTACTTTATTAACATGCCTACAAATGTATGCTTGTCCATACCTTTAGAGCAGGAACTGGCAACCTATGATCTGATCCAACATGGGAATAGGTGTCAGAGTTGCACCATACTGTACCCCCTCTGAAGCATTCCCCTCTGCTGCGGGGCCTGGTGTTCTGCAGTATCTGACCTTATCCTTGCTGTGGAAGGGTTGGGACTCTGGCAGTTGGCTACTTTGGGGAGTGGGAGGGACAGGGATGGGGATGGGGGCAGGGAGCTGAAACTTCCAGCCTGCAGTGATGGCTGGGTGGGTCACAAGCTTTGACCAACTCTGACAAAAGGCTGCTGACCTTTGCTTTAGAGCAGGGTTAGGCAATGTTTTTGGCTGGAGTGCCAAAAAACCTGCAATGTCTACCTTGTAAGGTGCTAGAATGCCAAAAAAACAAAACTGGGGTGGGGAGGGGAGGGATACATGGCAGGATGCACTGCATATTACTATAGTTAATAATCATAAATATTGCTTTTTTACAGTAAATACCAGGTTTTCTAAATTCTAAACCTGATGATGATAAATAAAACTTCATATACTACCTTTGTTGTTGTGTATCTTTTTTAGATTAAGCATGTGTGATGAGACAGAGAGAGAAAAAAAAGAGGAGAGGAAGGGAGAGAAAAAAAGGGGAGAAGAGAAAAGGAAAAAGAGAAAGCGGGGGAAAGGAAAGAGGAGGAAGAAACTACAAGGACAGGCTGCCAGACCCTGCCCTCTGCCCCCCATCCCAGCAATGTAGGCAAGCAGTGCTGGCCATGGGCCCACGAGGAAGTGGCTGCTGCCACTGCTGCTAGTGTCCCTTCTCCTCTCCCCTCCCCCAACAATGTAGGCAGGTGGATGGGGACAGAGGCAGCACCAGAAGGGGTACTGGGGGAGGCTTGCCGCGTGGCATGGTGGCTGGGTTCAGGCCACTTGCTGCAGCCCTAGTCCCAGCTCCAGACCTAGTCAGCAGTACGGCGCAAGCCACTAGGGCCCCTGCCAGTGGCCTTGGCAGAAATTGCAGGGAGGAGGGGCACATGTCCCCCCACCCCATGTTCTCCCCTAGGAGTCACCTCTGATTTGGGACCTACCAAATTCATGGCGGGGGTAGGTTGCGCAGTAGCTCCTTTAATCTTGAAGCTTCCCCTGTGCACCCATCCCCACAGCTGGCCACTCACTCCTGATCAGCGGGAAGTTAAAAATCACAGTCTTAAATATGGCACCATTTTTGCTGCTCACCACTAATTGGCCAAGGGGCCATGGCCTCTCCGCTGTGCATTGCTGATTGGCCAGGAGGCAAAAATGGCACCATATCAAAAACTATGTTTTTTGCCTCCCCGCTGATCAGGAGGGAGCAGTGGGCAGTGGAGTGGGGAGGGGAGAAGCCACATAGGGGAACCTGCAAAAATCAAGTGTGTGCCCCTCCCCACCCCCACTACCTTCGGAGAGCCTGAAACAGCAACATAATTTTTTTTTTCTTTTTAAACAATTTCCTTGGCACACCTCCTGGTATGCCATGGAAAATGTCCTAATTGGCACATGTGCCAGGGGTTGCTTATTCCTGCTTTAGAGCACTATCCTCCCCTCCCCCAGCAATGATATACAATAGCATAACCAGCCTCTGGAAGACCTGCCCTGCACTTTAAGATGGAGGGAGCCTCCAGGAAGTTTAGCCAATATTCTACCAGAAAGACAGTGTTTGGGGGTCAGATTCTGCTCTCAGATTATAGCACATTTGGGCTGGGGTGGCTCTGTTTACATTATTCTCTCAAAGGTAAATCCTGGGGGGAAAAATTAAGATGTATGAACCAATTTTCACCCAGCAGAAAACGAGTAATTGCTATTAAATTCAGCAGGAATTGAACAGAATACTTCAGTCAGAAGACAGAATTGGAATGTAGTGAATAAGTTCCCTAGAACATGTAAAAGAGAAAAGGAATGCTGGGGTGCTACAAATGTGGATGGGATAGATTGGTGAGGGGCTGGGGGAAGGAAAGAACCAAACAATGATTATCAGCAAGCCAAGCAATGTCTCAGTGATGGTACTATGTATCTATTAAAAAGGGAAGAGGGAACATCTGCAAAAATGGCAGTCTGGTAAGCAGTGCTGAAAGCTGATGTCATGCTTTTGCTAAACTGATTGCAGACCACCAGCTATACCATGCTTGTATGCCTGTTCCTGTTGCCTGCATGCTCAGTTCCCTTGGGGTCATTTATACAATGATTCTTCCTTTCATCCTGTTGACTCCATCTGTTATGAGCTGAGAACAGCACCCAGCCTATTCTGGCTTTGTTCACACCACTGATGTTCTCTTTTCACCCTGTTCCCTAGTGAGCTTCTGAGCTCTTGATTACTTCCTTCTGAAGTATTTTGCATTCCCATAGGCCCTTCTTTTTAGAGGTCATCTATCTCTTTGTTCCAGAAGGTGACATGCTATCTGAGGAAGGCTAGTCATTTATTATGATCAAAGACAGGATGATACGGGAACTTCTGTGCCTGGTCCTGCCATAGGCTTCCTGTACAACCTTGCTCAAATTACATGAACTTTCAGGCCTGAGTTTCTCATATCTGTGGATATTTACCTGCTCCCAACCACACTGGAAGATAGGGGTAGATTAATAAGCACTCACTTCCCCATCATTGCACATATTAAACTTTGAAGACAACACTTTTCTCTCCAAGGACTTTACATGAGCTGGAGCCTTCTCCCAAGGGCAAGTGCCCCTGAGGAAGCCTCCAACATCCTGGAAGGAGTAGTAAGCTTAGGAAGGCAAAGTAGAACTGATTGAGACTTCACAGGCATGTGAACATGACAAAGTACCTGCACCCGCCTGAATAGACTAAGCACTACTTACATGGGGTTTGGATGAGTGCAACTGTTCTTGGAATGATATACTCCTCTTGTCCCTGAACGTGCTCTTTTAGGAATGTATGACCTCTATGTAGATACTATTTAAGGTCTACCTAATCGACCTAAGATTATTTTTGCCACTTCCACTAGCACTGGATATTGCATTCTTAACCCACTCATACATTTAATCCAACTAAGGCTACTGGGTACCTATTCTGTGCTGAACACGACTTGCAACACACATCTGTAAGTCATGGGGTTTTTAACCTTATGTTGAACCCTGTCAGATTCTTCTTTAGCAGCAAACCCATGCTATTCCACAAGTGTGAATCCCTTTCTCAGGTTTCAAGAGATTATAGAAAAGCCACTAAACTTGCCTTTAACTCCATTTCTCTATTTAAAGAGGGATTTCAGTTCCTTAAAGGAACATTTGTGTTTTAATAAGACACTATGATCCTTGGATAGGAAAGCAGAATAAAAAGTATTCATTAATGCTTGGTCTTCATTATGCCTAACGCTAGAAAGGCAAGTGTGTTTGGAGGCTAGGTGGGAAGAATTTGATTATGAATAGGTACAGAATTAAGGGTAAATATAAATCAATTCCTCTGATGGAAGAAGAGATACTAGTGGAAGTTAATCAACTGGAGGAAGAAAGTGACAAATAATGATGACAGATCCTTTTTTTAACTCAGAATTATAGCTAGAGCCATAAGAAGAATGCAGATCCATTTAAAATACAGTAAAAAATGAAATGGTACCATAGAAATAAAATGTAGCAGTTGAGTATGAAATGTATGAAATAGGTTCAAAGAGGGGAAAAAAAAAGAAAGATAGTTTAAAAAGGTTAAGTTCTGCCTATACATTGCTAAGTTGTGAACTTTTAGGAGAGAGAATTAGGTACAAATGAGCCCAGAGGTTGCCCATCTAGTGTGCAACAATTTTTAAAAAAGGAAGCTACAGCACACTCCATGTAAATGTAAAACTTCAGGACTGAAAAATATAAGCACTGCTCATTAAAGTACACCCATAGTACAGTGAGTGCTGTGATATTAACAGCACCAAAACTGGCTAGCTTCCCTCATTTTCAAGGCTTTTAAGAGCAATCCTTTGACAGCTGCCTTCCTTTAACTTTCTAGAACATTTAAACAGGATAAAATTAAGGGTGCAGACAGAAGTGACAATTTTCAACCGGTCTGGCCATAGAAAGCGGACTATAGCTGTGACCAAACCCAAGTACATGGCTGCAGACAGCTTCAAGGGCATAGCTGATTGAGTGAAAATCTGAACCCTCATTGCATGAACGGTCAAATGAAGAGGTTTCAAAATAAAGCCTCTTCGGTAACTTCTGTCTACCTGCCTGCCAGCCTGTCACTGCTTTCAGAATGGGAGGGGGCAAAGGGAGTGGAGGGAGTTCGGTCTGGGTTTTTTCCAGCTCCTGCTGGAGGATTAGGGAGTGGGAGGGGCTCCAATTTACCCACTCAACCCTCCTATGCTGGCTGGGGAACCCCTAAAAAAAGGTCCTTCTTTTCCCTTTCCTTCCTCCTATTCTGAAACAGGGACAAGCTGGGTTGGAGGAGGGAACATCGCTAGGGGAAACCAGCTATAGGCTGGTAGCCAGCAGCTAGATTCCCCTCCCCTGGAACCAACAGTGAAGCTCTGCTTGGTCCAGGGTATTGTTGTAACTCAGAAGCTTTCTGCAAAGTATTCTCAGTTGCAGCAGAGAGCTGCACTTCTACCTACACCCTAAGTTACATAGAATACGATGGGGTATGCAGTTATGTGGATTATACATTTAACTGATATGCAGATAACCCAAATTTATTACAATGCAAGCAAGAAGCTCAGATAAGCAAGAGGCAATAAATCAAGCATGGTGTTATGTTATGCATTTAAGAGAATTATGCACTTATGCATACATGTAGAATACACTACACAAAGAGAAAGAAAATTTCAGCTTTGTCTACACTAATAATTTTAGTTTCACTGAATTCACTCTAAGAAAGGTTTACGGTGAAGATGAAATAGTTTCAGGGAGAAGGTGGGAAAAAAATCCTAGTTTGTGGTACAGAGGGACTGGCACAAAGAGTGGCAAAATAAAAAGAAAAGAGATTTATTTAACTTGGTAAGAGTTAACGGCTAACATCTGCAAGCTAACATTCATATAAGTTGGCCCACTAGGATCAATAGGACAATAGGGGTTGCTAAAAATACAGAATTCAATCTTTAGAAAACTTCAGTATTAAAAATTATGAAAGGGTATAATGAGAACTGATGGTTCCCTTTAAATCTTATTCCATAGTATGGAAACAAATGACAGAAATAAAAATAGTGAATTTAGAACCAAGAAAAAGAAGATACTTCTTTACATGATGTATGCTGCATGCTGCATGCACAGTCAACCAGTGAAATTTACTGCCTGCTGAGCTGGTCAATGAATCAAATGTTGTAGCCAAAATATTAAAAAGACATAGATCATATTATAATAGCCAAGACATATTGTGTAGCTATGCCAACTGATACAACAGTATCGGGTAATTCTATCTTACGCTTCATAGCATGAGCTGATTACCTGTCAAAATCCAGACATATTTCATACCCTATATGCAGGATGATATAAAAGGATAGTTGTGTTATTGATACAGATCATGGTTCATCTTCCTTTGGGAAAAGTCGGAGGCTGACCAGTGGAATTAGCAGTCTGATTCAACAGATAGTGCCCTGCAGTCTCCCCTTGACTGCTCACAATTAAGTCTCACCTTTGCAAATTTCAGATCATAATTTAACATAGCACCATTCCAATCTGGAGGAAGAAAGATTTGACCCATCATCATTGCCAATTTGGAGAACACTTGTTCTCCCATGATAATTTAAGAGTTATAAATGAAAAATATTTTCTTATATGCTGAAGGACACTTTCCACATGATAAATTACTGAGCCTTTGAAATGCCAGGTTCCCTTGGCAGGTAGAGGTGTCCTGAATAACTGTCTTTTTTTTTTTTTTTGGCAAACAAAGAATAGAAACAACTTCCCGCAAAGGCCATAGTTGACTTACTGAAATTTTTCAAGGGACCTCTTCAGTATTCAGGGTACCAATATATAATTGTAAAGGGCTTAAATACGTATATATGGTGGACACACAAATGTGGCTGGCCTCAACACCTAAGCAACACACTGATTTTCACTAGCATTTGGTGACCGAGTCACTGAGAAACCACATAGGTGGGCACCTGTATTTCCCTGTGCATTGTAAAGACAGCTTACATGGGAACTTCGTAAAAGAGACTGTGGAGTTAAGAGACTGAATGTGTCAAAGTAAGACTAATGCAAATTATTGAGTCCCTACATTCATTAGGCAGCTGAGCAAACAGCTTTCTACCATTTCCCCCCCTATCTAGCGGGGAGCTGTTAATGATGTAGTTAATTACAATACCTTGGTGGTTATGATTCCATCTTGCAGACCTACCATGTCAAACTGCTTTACTCACCTCCTCTCACATTGAGCACCTCAAGAAATATCATACTACTTCTTCAATTGGACCTTAGTAAATGTTTATTAACCTAGAATCATATATTCCAGAAGTCTTTAAAAGAAGAATGTATTTTTAAGCGTTAACTATCTGTATGACAACTGTTTTATATTATTGCTATTAATAATATAATCCACTTTCTGATTTGCTAAATTTAGTTTAGAATAGAGAAATATGGTTTAAAGTTCTAAGCTTGCTAATATTTTTATGTGTACTTACCAGTTTGTGTGTTCCATTAAAATTACTAGAATTAATAATTTCTGAACTTAAACATGTGCATAAGTAACTAAGGGACTGGAGTTCAAGAAGTGCCTTGATTCAAAGATTTTTGCCAATGATAAATCTCTCAACTACTCTCTCTGTCTCTTTCTGTCTCCCTCTCTCTCTCTATAAAATATTATATAAAATATACTTTAACTGCCTTTGGGACTGTGTCTACTTGAATCTTTTTTGGGGGGGGAGGGAAGGGAGTAGCCCTTATGCTTTTCCATTTTTGACAACTACTTTTATTGACATAAGTTGAGTTACACAACATACAAGTTTGACTCATTTAGTTCAAGTTTATCAGGTTTCCATATTCAAAGCTACATGAAGTTTTTCTCATGTGGGTGAGACAGGGAAAGAGGGAGGAGAAAAATCTACATACCACACAGGAAGCTTCATATTGTTTCCCCAATTTAGGCCTCAAAAATGCACTAAAAGAAAAAAAAAGTTGTTAAGAATAACCAATATTAAGGGCTATATTGAAGATGTTTTTGGTTTAGTTATTTTTGTTCAGTTATTGTCACTGTTACTTAAGTGGCTAAAGAAATTCATCCAAAGAAAAGAAATGAAACTGGGAAAAACTTCAGGTACCTGTTGAAAGCCCCATAAAGAATAACGTTATCTTTTTCAGTATAGAATTTTGTAAATGCAAACCAAACGAAGAGTTGTCCATATGCTACCAGAGTACTTATGTACACATGGAGGAAAAATTCTACTAATGATAAATGTTTCACCCATTTAAACTCAGAATACACTTTCTATGGTCTTTACACAAAGGTTTATTTAAAAAGAAGCCAATCTACTAAACATAACAGGAGTGGAGATGCTTAGCTGTGTCTTGCCAGCATCTTGCTTTAAGGTCCCATTTCTTTTGGTAAGTGGTATATTCAGGGCGGTGGGAGAAGACTTCACATTCTTATCTGGCTTTCAGGCATCCAGTCCCTCTGGTTTTAGCTATAAGATTTCCACACCTATCTCCTTCAAACCTATACTTTTTGAGCCAAATTGTTAGGACAGACTACTGAGCTCATCACAGCACAGGGTTTGCTCAGATACCACTGAGAAATCTGCTCAATGCCTAAGACTGGGACTTCAGATTTAAAGCCAACCCTCTTCCCCACAAGGACCAACCCAAAAGAAAGCACTCAATTCTACTCACTAAGGCACTGCCAGTCCAGAACTAGGGCAAGGGGGGCGGTGGGAATAGCAACTGCATAAATTACAGCCAACACAGTCCAGTTAAAAACAAGAGAAAAGCAACACACAGCCTCCCCCTTCGACATCAGTAGTTCCCAATCCAGAGGAAAGCAGGGAGAGTGTGACGTCTCCATTTTCCTTCTGACCTGTTCAACCTGCTGGTAATCATCCTGACAGAAAGGAGCCAGCTAGTATGAAGCGAGCTGGGAGCCACAGCCCCAGTGCCCGGGGGGGCTGGAGGGCCCTCAGAGGCTCTGTGCCTGGGATGCTCCTGCATGTGCTTGGCCTTGAAGGCAAAGCAACAAGGCAGAGATGGGGCCTGGGCAGTGGACACCTGTGGTATGCGCACGCACATACATATGTACATACACACACACATACACAGGTGCACACACACATACACAGATATATATCTGTAGACACAGACACACATACACTGACATTCACATGCACAAACACAGAGGCATACATACATATACACACAGATGCACACATATATGCACAGGCACATATATGCACATATGCACGCGCACACACATACACACACACACACACAAGCACACATGCAGAGACACACAAATACATATATGCACACACAGGCACATGCACACATATGCACATGCACCCAGATACACACATGCACACATACACGCACACATATACACATACACACATGCACACAGACACGCGCACACACATTCACATGCGCGCGCGCGGGCCGGGCGCGGGGGCGCTGACCTGGTCTGCCTCCACAGGAAGGTCTGGATGGGCAGGGGGACGCCGCGGCCGCTCTCCTGCTCCGGCCCCTCCGAGCTCTTCCTCTTCACCATGGCGGGGCCGGCGTCGCCCGCCCGCCCGGGA
>NW_017728949.1:8525028-8560292 GCF_001723895.1 Crocodylus porosus | reverse complement strand
GACCGCAGGCTGGCGCCACCCCCGAGCCCGCCCCGGAGCTGCCGGCGTCGGGGTGTGAGTGTGTGAGTGTGAGTGTGTGTGTGGGGGGGGTCCTCCCCCCGCCCTGGTGGTGGGAGGGCGCAGGCCGGGGCCGTGTCGAGGCGAATCCCACCTGCAGCCGAAGCGCGGGGACAGGCCGGCTCGGGCCGCCCCCCCGCGCCTACGGCCGGATGTGCAGCCCGAGGCGGACAAGGGCGGGATGGCCGCTCTCCTTCCGCCCCGCCGGGGCATGGGGCTGGCGGGCAGCCTGGGCCCTGCTTCCACTCAAGGGGCAGCTGGGAAGAACCCCCCTGCAGAGCCGGGCCCCGGTTGCAGGCCTTGGCTCTTCTCTGAGCTGGATGGTCATTTTTAATTACCGCCCTGTGACGCTGCACACGAGGCCAGGCCAGATTGATTGCAGGGACCCCCAGGTCACTGCATGGGCACTACAAGAGCCAACAGACCCCTGGTTGGAGCCAGAATCACTCTGCGTTTGTGACCTGCCTTATTTTGCAGGTGCAGCCTGGCTAAATTTATCTCATGAGTCTTCAGTCCATTGTGTAAAATATGTAACATGTCATGGCGGCCTAAGTATGGGAGACATCAACCATTTGGGAAAGACTGGAGAGGAAAAGGAGTGTCCTGGTGCAGTGTGGGAGCACTACTGGCCATGTCTTTTGTTGGAGATGGATGCTTTTGTGGTATTAAGGTTGTGTGAGAGGAAGCAGCAAGTGCCCGTTTCTTTATGATTGTGTTTTAAGACACGAGCTGGTCTGTCACCAGGTGGATTGGTAGGAAAAAGCTTGAGAAGCAAGTGCCACCTACAGCACTGCTTGCATTTTGCCCCAGAAGCAGCTACTACTTGGCACTCTTACTGAACAAGCTACAAGAGCCAACAGGCGGCTGGAGCGAAATAGATAGATAGATCATGGAGTCGTAGAAAATGAGGGTGAAGGGACCTCAGGAGGTCATCTAGACCAACCCGCTGCTCCCCAGCTAGATCGCCCCAGCCAAAGGTTTGTTTAGCCGGGTCTTAAAAACCTCCTAGGATGGAGCTTCCACCACCTCTCTGGGCAACCTGTTCAGTGCTTTACTACCCTCCTAGTGAGAAAAATTTTTCCTAATATCCAACTTGAACCACCTTTGTTGCTACTTGAGATGGTTGCTACTTGTTCTGTCATCTGCCACCACTGAGAACAGTCTCACTCCATCTTCTTTGTAACCTCTTTGTTTAGGGACTTGAAAGCTGCTATTAAATCCTGTCTCTGTTGCCTTCTTCAGACTAAATAAGCCCAGTTCCCTCAACCTCTCCTCATAAGTCATGTACCCCACCCTTCTCACCATTTTCATTGCCCTCTGCTGAACTCTCTCCAATTTGTCCACATCCTTCCTGCAGTGGGGGCCCAAAACTGGACAGAGTACTTCAGATGCAGCCTCACCAGTGCTGAATAAAGGAAAAGAATCACTTCTCTTGATATGCTGGAAATATACCTACCACTGCAGCCCAGTATGCCATTCTTGGCAACAAAGGCACACTGCTGAATCATATTCAATCTCTTGTCCACTGTAAGCCGCAAGGTCATTTCTGCAGAGCTGCAGCCTAGCCAGTCAGTCCCCAGCCTGTTCTGGTACATGGGATTGTTCTGTCCCAAGTGCAGGACTTTGCACTTGTCTTTCTTGAAACGCATGAGATTTCTTTTGGTCCAATCCTCCAATTTGTCTAGGTGTCTCTGAATCCTAACCCTACTCTCCAGTGTATCTACTCCTCCCCCTCAGGTTGGTGTCATCTGCAAACTTGCTGAGAGTGAACTCAGTCCCATCTTCCAGGTCACTGATGAAGATACTGAACAAAACTGGTCCCAGGACTGACCATTGGGTCACTCCACTTGATACCAGCTACCAACTAGACATTAAGCCATTGATTACTACTCCCTGAAACTGATGATCCAGCTGAATAGCTGCTTGTTTATTGTGGACCAAGTTCTATCCATTTGGTTTTGCCTAGCTTTGGAGTGAGAAACCAGACCCATTTTCTATGTGAGATTTCACTGAATCAGGAGTTATATGCAGTATACTGAATTGTTATCTGACTGGCAGTCTTGTTTAGCTATGTTAGCATTTGTGTCACGTAGCACCACAGGCCCTAGAGGCCCTTGGCTGCCTCCACTATCTTCATCTGTATTACCATTTACTTGCTTTAACTCGAGGAAATATATTGCATAGACTGAGATGCACAAGTAGGTATACCAGAGCCTTCCATAAAGCTTACAGAGTTAAGTAGATCATTTGATGCATGCACAGGTCAGCTGCATCCAACTTGAAGAGGGAGAGGTTGGATGTGGTCTGCTGTCAGAAGTTTTCTTATGCTGCAGCTGAGATTCTTTGCACATCCAGCAGCAGCAAGGACTTCAAGAAAAGTCTAAGGCTGCACATGATCTTGATTGAAGGTCTAAATTCCCTAATTTAGCAGTCACAAGTTCTACAATCAGCCTTCCTTTCCACCATTGTCACTTCCATTGTTAGGTGTCACTCACAGACAGAAACAGGTGGCAGATTATGCAGTTGTGCATAAAACAGTGGATGTGATATACCTTGACTTTAGCAAGGCTTTGGATACAACCTCCCACAACACTCTGGCAAACAAGATAAGGAAGTATGGGTTGGATGAATGGACTATCAGGTGGATACTAAGGTGGATGGATCATCGGGTTAAAAGAGTGATGAATGGCTCAATGTCTAGTTGCCAGTTGGTATCAAGTGGAGTGCCTGAGGGGTCGATCCTGAGGCCATTTTTTTTCAATAACTGCATCCATGACCTGGAAGATGGAATGCACCCCCAGCAAGTTTGCAGATGACACCAAGCTGTGGGGAGTAGTAGATAGGCTGGACAATAAGAGTGGGATTCAGAGAGACCTCAACAAATTGAAGGATTGGGCCAAAAAGAAAAAAAACCCATGAGGTTCAATAAGGAAAAATTCAGTCCTGTATTTAGGATGGAACAATCCCATGTACTGGTACAGGCTGGGGACCAACTGGCAAAGCAATAGCTCTGCAGACTAGGACCTGGGGGTTACAGTGCACAATAAGCTGAAGATGAGCCAACAGCATGTCCTTGTTGCAAAGAAGGCTAATGGCATTCTGGGTTGTATTAAAAGAAGCATTGCCAGGAGATAGAGGGAAGTGATTATTCCCCTCTATTCTGGCACTGGTAAGGCCACATCTGGAGTACTGTGCCCTGTTTTGGGCCCCCCACTACACAAATTGCAGAGTCCAATGGAGGGCAACCAAAATTGTTAGGAGGCTGGGGAACAACTTATGAAGAAAGGCTGAGGGAACTGACTTATTCTGTCTGGAGAAGACCGAGGGGCAATCTAATAGTGGCCTTCAACCACCTGAATGATGATTACACAGGAGATGGAGATAGATTGTTCTCAGTGGTGGCAGATGATGGAACAAGAAGCAATGGTCTAAAGTTGTAGCAAGGGAAGTTTAGGTTAGCAGTTAGGAATAACTCTTTCACTAGGAGGGTACTAAAGCACTGAACAAGTTACCCAGAGAGGTTGTAGAATCTCCATCCTTGGAGGTTTTTAAGACCTGAGTAGACAAAGCCTTGGCTGGGAGGATCTAGTTGGGATTGGTCCTGCTTTGAGCAGGGCATTGGGCTAGATGACCTCCTGAGGTCCCTTCGAACCCTAATTTTTTGTGATTATAAATACAGACTATTGAAGAGCCAAAACAGCTCTTGACATCAGTAACTGCTTTTTCATTTTGATTTAAATAGGTCAGTTCACTGAAAAAAAAATTAAAAAACCATTTGGGAACTGAAAAAGCCTGAAAGCTGCTTTTCCTTTTCTAATCAGTAGAACCAAATTAGAGGATGAGATCTTAGTTATAAAGTCTTGGAAGGAGGAAGAAGAAAAGACAATTCAATTCACTAACTACAGAGGAATTTTTGTCTTGAAATTAAAACCAACTTTAAGCAGTTGTGTTTTGGTAAGCTTTCTTTCTTCCCATTTCATATATAGCAAATTTTAAAAATGCGGTTGGATTAGAATTAAGACGTGGATTGATGGGATTCCAATTTCTACACAAATCAACTAGAATCACATATATTCACATATAAACACACATATCCATATATTCATATATAAACACATATATTAAATAAACACACATATTCATATATAAATACATATATTCACATATAAACACACATATCCATATATTCATATATAAACACATATATTAAATAAACACACATATTCATATATAAATACATATATTCACATATAAACACACACTTGCAGAAAACATCAATTAACTTAATATCCATTTCAGATTCTTTGAGTTTATAAAGGTAGTATATCCTCCTAAATTAGCAGAGTATCAAGTTATGCTACTGAATATATCCTTTACACTAAAACATTTTTTTTTAGTGTAACCAACCTGTTAGTAGGCAGGGAAGTACCATCTTTTTTGCTTTCTTTTGGAAGGGAGAATACAAATGCAAGGGTTTAAGATATATATTTAGTTTTCCTTTTAGCCCATCTAAAGTGGTGGGGTGGGAATCACAATTGAAATCAGTTATTTAGGTCAACCCAGCCTACTTAAGGACCCAGGCAATGTCCAACCTAGAAACTAGAGGTTTTGAACAATTTTGATGAGATGTGAGTGTTTGTAGAATAGGCACAAGCAAAGTTCCTAGCATTAAATTGGGTCCTTGGGAATATTAACTAGCAACTTACATTCTTAAGGGATTAGGATAAGATAGCAGTACATTTGGATGCCAAGTTCATCCTGGAGGCTGGTGCTACCAGGTACTTTAGTCAGTTCCTATGAAGAGCTTGATCAGATTTGAAGTAGGTGGGCACTCTGAGAAGTAACTAGACAAGAAAATCTACTGTATTTTTCTTTACTTAAGGAGTGTTGGGGGTTTGGGAACACCCTGTACTGAAATTCAAGAATTTGTTGTTGGTAATAGCCCTCAGTTTGTTAGCATGAGTAAACATACCACCAAACATGAGAGCATTACAGATTTCTCAGCATTTTACAACACAACAATTTCACAATAATTCTGATGAACAGCATGATCACAACAATACTGTTCAACTACTTACTGATCAGTAGATATGAAAACTATTTCCATATCAGAAAAAAATTTAACTGGTCCCAGACAAAGCTGCAAGTTGGCAAATCTAACTTTTGGAAAGAAACCCAGATCTCACTTAAGCTCAGAATTAAAATATTTAGTCCAGTCAAATTAGATAGGAGCATAAGAGGTTGCCTATTTCCTCTCATGCTTGACTAAAATCACTTCTATTAATGGATACAATAATAGCTTCCACTCTCTATTTACTTTATTCATCAAGAAAGTACTGAGCACCAGACAGGGGTGCAGCCCCAATATCCTACATGGTGAAGAAAGACTTGGGGTTGGCAAGCCAGTCAATTGAATGATCAAATAATGTAAATTGACCATGTATTATTTCACTGCAGTAAAAAATTGTCATAGAGTCTACAAAGCCGAAGTCCGTACTACAGTTTAAAGCAGGCTGAGATCCAAAGGGACCTCTCAGCTAGGATATGCAAGAGGTTGGGCTGAGCAAGTGGGGAGCTGCTATCAATGCAAGTAAACTAATACAACTTGGACCAGGTTGTTAACCTTTTTCCTAGGGGATTTGATTTACTGGTGCAATGGATTATCTGCTTGCTGGATCTCATAGAGAAAGCCACCATTTCATAGCATTCAATTGCAAGCAATAAAAATTATACCCCACCAAGGCAGTATCTCAGACCTCAGTACCCCCAACCCACAGCTTAAAGGGGGGAAAAAAAATAAAGGTGACTCAGTTCACCAGATAGCAATTAAATAACTAGGGAGATCTCTGTACTAAAGGAAAGTGTTTTTTTCACAAGACTCTTTCATGTGGCAGGGAGTACTTCTTTCTGGCACTGCTTTCAGATTACATATGCAGAAAAAGTCAGAACAAAGTGACATGTAGTTGCTATGATACCAACTTTTGTTTTATGTCACAGCCATAATAAAAGTCAGGATCAACTAGAGTGTTATGTTGAAGCATAAGATAAACACTCATATTCCATCTGTATGGAATAAGAGATGCGTATGTAAGTAAAGTAAAGATCTCAGAAGTCTCACAGCATTACGTACAATGCCATCACAAGTCCACTGTAATCTGTTACACAAATATGCATTTCTTACAATAATATACTTCAGTGATTACCCTAAAAAGGTGGTATGTGTAATGGAATAGGCTAGTATCAGGTAATGCCACAGTTGCCACACTTTGGCCTGTATTTTACAAGAAACTATAGCATTAATTTTTCAAGCACTCGGACATCAGAGCTGGGACCTGATTTTTCAATAGAGAACACTACACACACCATGGCACTTCTAATCTGACCTTCAGATTCATTTCAACCCCAGGGGAAAGGGGAGAGGAAAGAGGCCAGGTAACTGAGCATTTGTTTTGGGGTCCTAAAATGAAAAGGAATGTTAAGGCATTGTGAAGATTCAATCCTTAGAATAACTGATGCCTGAGCAATGCTACACATTATGAAGTAGCTGTACTCACCTAGGAGCAAAGAGTCATGACAGTCATGACTTTCAGGTGTGCTCCTCAAATAGCAGAGACTGTAGTCTTCTGCAGGAGACACTGGCTAATTTTAAGCTGCCCTTCCATATTTGGAATTGTTGGACAAGTGAAGGAAGCATACATGCCTTTGTCATGAACTATTCCTGGGAAAGGCTGTTCCAAAATTATGCAGCAGTTTGCTTTCCAACACCTTGAAGCAACTCCTCTTGCTCCAGAACAGCTTCTCAGGACACAAATCACAGA
This sequence comes from Crocodylus porosus, assembly GCF_001723895.1. Lineage (NCBI taxonomy): Eukaryota > Metazoa > Chordata > Crocodylia > Crocodylidae > Crocodylus > Crocodylus porosus. Next base: position 8,553,417 of record NW_017728949.1, on the reverse strand, counting down.
GCAGGTAGGAACTGGAAAGAGAAGGGCTGAGGTGTGACTAATCTAAAATTGGGTAGGTGAAAACTGGTACAGATGGGAAGTACTACCAACAGAGAGAAAACCTTCTCTTTCCCTCATTCAGTGTTCCAGAGATGTATAACTCGAATAGATATTTGTATTAGGCAGTTAAAGAACATTTAGGATTGAAGTGGATGAGATGGAAGACTGGTGAAGTTAAGGGATAACAGAATAAGAGCTAGCTCTTATTCCTGGTCACCAGAGCTCAAAGTTTCTTACAAGAGGTCAGTACCATCAACTCCCATTTACAGCTGGGGAAATGAAGGCAAAAGGACTGAAGCACAATGGTGGAAGACATGGAGTCTCTTTCTAGCTTAAAGTCCCAGCACAATCCCCTATTCATTATGCACCACTGGTTCACTAGAAACTGGGATAAACTTGCTGCTGGTAAGATGAGCAAATAACATTCACAGGAAACCACTTGCCAGTAGGGAAGGATTCAAGTGGAATCATTAGCCCTGGACCCCAGTTAAGCCTCTCTATGCTCCTTAGGCCAAGATAGCTATTACTAGTCTAGTAGAATGTGTCGGATATATAAGCCTGAGCTTGTCTAATGTGGCAGGCAGTAACTTTCCAAAATTCTTCAACGTATGATTTATAAGGATGTCAAATTATCAGCACCTACACTAAAGGTCTACTGTGGAATGTGAAATACAGAAGCCAATTATTTTAAATACATTCATAAGGCAATTCCTGAAAGTGTCCCAACTGATGACAGTTCAGAGACCAGAATAACATGGGCAACACAGCATGCACCCTTGCAGTGTTAGCAAGTCATCCATGTCTATAATAGAGAACTGTAGAGTCACAAATAGGTAGGAAGCAAAGGTGAGGCTTTTCAGCTGAAACTGCTCCCCCCCCCCCAAAAAAAAAACCCCAAACAAACTCCACAGACAAGTCTTGACCACTTCATTTTACAGACATCCATAACTTGTTTACATTGTGGTCCTTTGTTTTCCTTCCAAATGAACCACTAGAATCCAATTTCATTTAGGGCCCTTGCATTATGGGACAGAATTTCAGAACTGGAGGTACCGATAGCTCCAAATTTGGCACTCAGAGAAAAAAGATTTTGGCCCCACTTGCAGATGTACGCTTTACGAGAGGCTAAACTCAAAAGAAGGCCACAACTCAACTCTTGACCACCAGGGATATTTCTAGAGGAAAGAAAATGCTTTATATTCCGAGTGCCAGGGAAACCTGGCATTTGTTTTTAGCTTACGTATTTCTGTATTAATCTGAGCTAAACCCATTTTCCTTCCTCCCAGCTGGTCACTGCAGACCCTAAACAGAGAAGCTCTTAGGTATCCAGCCCTGGTTGCAATGTCCTGCCAATGTTTGCCAGGCATCAGTCACTCACCCAGCTGGGGCAGGGTTATTATGCTCTACTTCCCCAGGAGGAACTGACTCAAAGCAAGCTCCCCTGCCACTGCTGCCCAATTAAGGTTGCCACCTCCCCTGCTTTGGTGCCTTCCGGCAGCCTCTGTGCATGGGTGCTCTAGGTGGCTGCAGTTTGCCCTGCAGGCGGAACTTGGCGACCCACATGCTCAGGAGCTGAGCTGCAAGTAAGGGCTAGAGAGACGGCGTGGCAACCTCAGCACCAGCCAGGGTGACACCAGCCAACCTGCTGGCTTCCTGGTGTGCTGGGGTTTCAGATACCCTTCTGGAGCCCCCTGGTCCTTGCTTCACCCTACCTGCTGTAGGCCTGGTGTTCATGCTGACATCGCTGACTGCAGGACAGGGTTTGCACCGCTCTGAGTGGGGAACCAAATGTCCCTGCTTTGTTCTTGATCATCCTTGCTTGGCTCCCGGATCTGCCCTTTGACTCCATGGTCTGATTTCTGGCAGGTTGTAGGAAATCTATGCCAGTCACCTTCTTCCCTAAGGGACACTTATCAAGCAAGTTGTGAACCCCTCCCCCTGCTCCTTCCCCCCTTATTTCTCATGTTCGGACGTTGTATGCAATGTTTTCCACAGCTGTCTGCCTCGGTGCTCCAGTTTTTTACTTGCAGAGCTCCTCATTGCTGGTACTTTTGGGTGGGTTCAGTATATCAACAAAGCAATGAGTTGTTTGTTTGTTTTGGGAGGGGTGGATATTTTTCCCCAGAAGGAAAACTATGCTTTCTGTCAACCCCAGGGCTTGCCAGACTGTAACAGGAACTCACTGCCAGCTGGTATGAGTGGGGAATGGGTAGATAGTGACGAGACCTGGAAAAAAAGGCCAGGTGAGGGGCTCAGCTTGAAGAAGGTGGACGTCGTCCCCACACTGTCCCTACAAAGATTCTTTTGGAAAGAAAAGAGCCCCAGCTTGGTTCCATCCCAAAGGCAAGGCTTGTTCTGGTTCAGTAATACCACTGGAGCTACAAGGGTAGAAGGGGAATGGGGGGATGGTTCTGGCTTCTTGTTGTTCTCTGAAGATTTTGAGGGGGAGGCAAGTAGTTGATTTGGGGGTCACCACCCACCCCCAATGGAGTATTCAAGGCAACTTGAAGAGAACCTGAGATTTTCATCGCTTGTGTTTTCTTTCCACAGAAGGGAGCAGTTGGGACCTTGGTAAGGAAACACGTTTCAGTTGTGTAATTGTAAAGGGTTTTATTGTAAATAATAATGAGGGGAAAATGATGTCTTATCCCACAAAAAGCACCTTGACAATTTTTTACTGTTGGTAATGAATATGGATACATTCAAAGCATAATTGAAACAGGTAGCATATTCCTTTTGCAAGTTAAAGGCCTAATCTTCCCAACGTTATTTCTACAAGAAATCCAACTGAAGTCAATGCAGTGATTCATGTGAATAAAGAGCCTACAATGTGAAATAAAATAGTGGGAATAACAATTATGAATGTTGTGTTAGGGCACTGAAACAGGGGAAAAAAAACGTTTACTGCAAGATGGCCATTTTCCTTATGCAAGTCACCAGCACGGTAAGGTGGCTCTTGCTCATAGAGTTCATAGACAAAGGAAGACTAGCAAATACAGCTACTGTCATGTAATACATGAAGATTTATTTCTCCGGAGAACTAATTCCAGTAAAGGAGAGTAGGTGAGGGGACTGGTTAGCTAAAACCGGCAGACCTGTTGCTTAGCGGGGCATGAGAATGCCCATTCACAGTAGGAACACAAGAAAGCAAACATGATTCAGCACTTGTTTTTTCAACATGTGTATGCTTGTGTTTAGAAGAAAACAAGGCTGATTTATGGCGGCATGTTCTCAGCAGCAACCTCTTGGCAAGGATAAGCATGCCTTACTGAGGAGTTTGAATAAGCTTGAGATCTAAGTAAGTGCACAAACAAACAAGAACATATTAGGGGGTTGACATTCTCTTAGGGACAAATTTCTGGCTGGGCTTTTCTTTTCAGCAGAGCGTATGAGGATGCCAATGCCACTCTTTACTTTGTAAAGAAAACAGATATATAAAAATGATTTAACGGTTTTCAGCCCTGTTCCCAGTAAGCAAGTGGCCATGAGATACGACCAAACTTGGCATTAATAGATGCCACTTCAGAGACACTAGCGTTTAAAAGGTTATACCCGTCCACTGAAGCACATGCCCATGCCCAGTCAGGTTTGAGGTCTCTGGTATATGGTAGGTGCGCTGTAAGAGAAATTATAGCCGCTAGCTGTGCTGCACATATTTTGTGGGGAAACAGATGACTCCAACCTCCAGGGACACCTTCACTTGCATTCAATTCTTACAAAAAAATATGAAGAAAAAAGGAAAGCTGAGCTACTCATGAGATCAGTTATATTTCTAGGTAGCTGCATTGGCTAATTCAGAAAGTAAAGCAAGTATTTGAGTTACATTTCCAGGGCAAATAAGGTTATGACAGGGAAATATCACCCTACAGATTGGGGGGGAGGGAGGTGGAGTCAAGGTGGGGGACGACAAACAAACACCAATTAGAATCAAAAAGCAAACTGACTTCTTTGGGAACAAATTATGGGGAGTAGCTGACAGACACAACATGCCCCTATGGCTACTGACTCCTCTTAGTGAGATTTCATATATGCCATGGCAGCAGATATATGATATGATATTTTCTTACGAGTAATGTAGTGCTGTATAACGAATGAATGAGAAGAGCCTGCATCTCAAAAAGAAGAGACAGATACAAGCAGTTAGATGACAAGCAATTTTATTTTGCAAAACAATCACTATACAGCAACAAATACAATTGCAAATTGGATTGAAAAACATGAACTAACTACCACCAGCCATTCAAGAAATGCCTCTTTATGGTAACAGGCTCTAGAATTATCAGAAAAAAACACAGGTTTGTAACAGCAGACTGTATTCCTTGAAATCCCAGCATACAGAATATGTTTCCTTTTTTTTCTCTTTGCTAAAGTTGAAGTGGTGTTTATGCTTGACTTTTCCAAGTGTGAAAGTTATTCATTTTCCTGCAGAGGGAATTACTTGAGTGAGATTACTAACAAGTGAGCTCTGTGCTCACCTAGGCTAAAATTCTATCTTCATTTTATATAGCAAAAGTGATCTACACTTCAAGACATGTGTCTTTGAAGGGACATTCATACTTGGTTCCAAACATTATTTAGTCCAGCACATCTTGTATGTGGTTGTCCACAATGACTGCTTTTTGACTCCTTTTGGGTCACGTAGATAGGCAAATTTGTATACATTTGCAAGCAGTCACGATGAGGAAAGGAATGTTGCTACTGTACTTTAACATATTTGAATGGATAATACCATTTAGTGCTGTACAGTGAAACTATGTGTAATCTAGTGGACACATGATTTTCCTCATCATTATTAGTCTTTCCTTTAATGGTACTGGACAAAGATCTATTCGACTTCTGCTGATTTCTTCCTGCCTGTGATTACATACAAACAGAAATTTGCAGATGCAGAAATTCTTAAGGAGCGCCTTTTTTACTCTCATCACTCAAAAGATATATTCAGTTTTGGTCATTCTACTGCTATCCAACTTGGTGCAATTTAAGTGTTCAATTTCCCTGGATGATGTATTGTTACAAATAGAGAGAAGTTTGGTCTCAGATACCACTGACTGGCTATACCTACCAGTAGAATCAAAATATTAAAGATGTACTTTCTAGAATCTTGGATATATTTTCTTTTCAATGTGGGCATCAGATGCTTACAAAGTTGGGTTTTTTTTAACACAACAACATTCTTCTTGAGAAATTAAGATTTTGAGGAGCTTTTTCAATGAACACCTTGAGTCATGTAACACAACTGCTCTTTATTCAACAGTGAAAACTCTTCATTTCTTTTATCTTCATTTAACTCCACAAAAGATCTAGAATGCTTTCCATGGAAGGACAGTTACTGATTACAAGGTCTCTGCCTGAATTAAGACAAGGAAGCTCATTTCAATGCATGAAGTAAGTAACCAAGTGTATCGCACCAATCTAACTTTGGATGTTGTCTATGTACTGACTCAAGTTAATGATTTATAGTATGTTAATTTTAAAAGGAGAATGAAAATACTTAAGTTGAAGGTTAAACACTGTTCTGCCTTGCTGGTGCTCAGCTGCAATGAAGGTGAGGTTCAGCAGTACCTTAGTTTCTCTCTAACACTGGCAAAACACATAATAAAAAAAGTGCAAAGCTAATTTGCATTAACTGATGCTACAGACACAGCAACATGTTCAAAAATACTGTTTTCCCATCTCGTTTTGTTTTAAAAAATGGCAAAGGATTTTGTTATACCACATGGCACAATATTTCCATGTCAATTCTTATGCTTATTCTAAACATCAGTACAGAAACTGCAAGGCAGAAGCCAGAATCCTCTTGATGTATGTAACTTGATGTCTAAGCTCATTTGCTTTTGTATAAAATTACAGATTTCTAAACAGCATTAGGTACTTTGTAGTGTGAAAAAGCTTTTTGCAGAGTTAAAGTGTGACGTACAGTTGTATTTAAGAATTTACTGTCAGTAAGGTACCTGGAGTTTTAGCTAAATAATTAATTTTCATACTTTTGGGAATTGCTTAGCTAAAATCTTCATACACCTCAAACATTTATTGTTAATATTTGTAGTTTTCTACCTGAATTTAATTATGTGGCATCCTGTTCTATTAATTATAACAATTCTTCTCCACAGATAAAAAATCTTCTCTGACTATGCATCTTTTCAGATCAGTCCCTGATCCACACATTCATGTACAAATAAGAAGTAAAAAGAACAGATAGAATACTCAAAAGCTTGCAACTCATGGTTCATGTGTAGCTTAACTAACTGTGCAAATGTTATCTGGAGATTTCAAAAGGAAAACACCATTCTGCAAGTGTGTAAACTGGTCATTTCATAATGTCTATTATATATAACATCAGCAGATTATTATCCACTGATGAATAATAGTACCATATTACCTTCAGTGTTTTCTTAGTGTCCATAAGGTAGCACTGGAATTCTTACAAGTAACTCCATTAGGTGTGATGTTTATCTCTCTCTGCCTTTTTCTTTTAATTCACACTTTGTCTTATACTTTTTATAGTCAATATAATCTCACTTGGTTCAGATTTAAAGATACCCTATTATCTATCCGGTCATCATAGTGACCCAGTCTAGGATGTTTATTTTATTTATTTATTTATTTATTTAATTTATTTATTATAATTTATAGGCATGTTCTACAGTGCTTATTACTGAGCACTTGATCATATACATAAGACATCACTGAAGGACTAGAATGACACCCTAATACTCTTATTCTGTGTTTCAACTTTAGCAAAAGAAAAAAGAATAAATAAATCCAGTATTCATTGTTACTACAGGAATTTTAAAAAATGCCAAAACCAAACTATTTTTGGATTTTTAAAAATCCAAAATCTAAACCCACCTCTTTGGAGACCCTTTTACAAACATCTGGACCCCACAAAATCAGTCTTGGTGAAGAAAAAGGGGAGGGAAGGAATTATTTTTCTAGCATCACAGAAGAGACTTGCATCTGGCACTAAAACAGGGTCACGGCTTTTAGTTGTTACAGAAAGCAATTCATGCTAAAATTTTTGTCATTTTTTTAATGTATTTTTCTGAATAGGGAAAAAAACCCTGCTAACATCTACTTTTACATACCTAAAATTGCAACACCAAAGGGTGCAAGAGACACAGATACTGTGAATAAAGAAGTATAATATTCAAGTATATGAGGGCGTATCACAAATGGCCACAGAGAAATATATATATCTATAATACTGTATCAAACAGATGGAAAGGATGTGAAACCGGTAGTGTGTACACAAATCTAGCCGCTTAACCAACATTCTAATCAGACACAAGTCCATTGGAATGGAAGTGCTCCCTTTCGATAGCTTTTCCATGTCACTTCCTCAAGCATGGTTCAAGTGTTTTTCAACTACTATTTTTAGTTATTAGTTAAATAATTTATTGGAATCAGCTATACACTGACAGGGTTAACCAGGCCCAAAAATGTTAATAACTTAATTCAATCTTTCTTCTACCCATTTATACAAAATAACACTTTAATTAAACTTGATTTTCTTTATATGCCCTTCCTTCTGAAAAGTGGATTTTTCAGTTTAATTTAACCTGTAATAAATTACAGTGGGCAACTTTTTTTTCTCCCACCTATCAACAGAACAGTGAAATGAGCAACTTGGGATATTAACAAGGCTCTTCAGAAAGAGGTGGACAGCCTTCAGGCACATGAAAGGTAAAAATGCATTTTATCATAGTACGGTACTCCATGCAAGACAGAGCAGAGCAACAATAATTGTCCAATATAACATACTTTGATTGTATACCCATGTAAAGCCAGTGTCTTCCTGCTGTAAATGGAGATCAGGCCAATTTTTGTATCTATTTTTTTCATTTTTTTATTGTATAGTTACTACAGTCTTGGGATGTGACTTAATTTTAGACATGGTAAAGAATGAATGTAACACCTGCTCTGAGCCCATTCCTGCCAAGAGCTCATGCCTAAATATTATTACTTCATACACTGCTAAATGAAGCAAATTCATAAGCCCTGCTTAGCTAGGGCTGCCGTGACATCTTCAGCAAGGGTAGCAAGCTGAGGGGATTCAAGCAGGTTGATGCTTCCAGAGGATGAGACATTGCTGAGTCTGCGAGGAGAAGCCACGCTGGATCTGCCCGGTGACTGCGTAATGATTTCAGCCCCATGATCTACACGGGCTTTAGCATGCTCTCTGAAGTTTAGCTTCTGGCTGTCAATCTGTTCAAGAAAAGTAATGCCTTTAAACATTTGTTTTTGAGTAAAGAGTGTGGGTTCTCCATTGTCAAATGCATTTCAATGCCTGCTTTCTCTAGGGACAGTTTTCTCATTCATACATTATTCCACCTTTTTATTCTGAGGCCATTCTCCAGTTCCCAGTGCCCTTTGTGGTGCTTGAGGTCAGTGGCACTTATGAGGCCTCAACATCTGCTAGTATGATGATGTACAGTATCCTGGTTGTAGCTGCCATCACTGAATACTTCAGTTAGAAGAACATGAACGCAGTCCTATGAACGCAGTCCTACCCACAATATCCAGCAGTGCTTGGCAGTAGGAGTTAGGCACCCAGTTCTCATTGACTTTCCATAAGATTCTGGTATCTAACTTCCTTAGGCAGGCTTGAAAACCCCTCCCATAACCTTATTTCTGCTACTGGAAAATCTATGAGGTCATCATATGCTCACTGATCTATGAAATATTTATATTTTTGGCCTGAGATTGTGGGGGGGAGGGGTTTGTTTGTTCGTTTTAAGCAAAGGAAAAGAAAGACCTGAAAATAATTGAACTCAGGCATGTCCCTGAATATTCAACATATGCTATGGCTGAAATTCATCCCTGGGCACAGTCAGCACAAGGCCTAATTGCTACTAAGTCCCATTTCAACCTCATTTAACAAGCATATGTGAGACTTTGGGTATGCACACACCATAAGCTAGGCCAGCAGATCAGAGGTGAGTTTCACCCAATTTGAGCTGTATTGGTGTGTTGTGGTTGGTCATATGATATTGTTTCAATTCTCCAATAGGATGATCCTTCAGGCAGAATGTAAACCTGCCAGAATGAATGTAAATATGCTTTTTATGTACACTGCCTTAGCAAGTATTTGTGTCCATTAGCCTGGTTGTTCCAAACTTTGTAGGAAGTCAACACAGATGGCACATGAACATGGTTAAATGGAATCAAATACAAGCTAATATATCTGGAATCTTTTGTTTTAAGTTATTTACTCAGTACCAGTCAATCTGAGATCTTCCAGGGCACCCAGGGGAGTTAGGCACTCAGTTGCCATTGGAATCAATTGGAGTTCAGGTAAAGTGTTCAAATTTGCCTCCATCTTACTGAAAACCCTTCTCATTTTTATACCAGTAGGACATCCCGCTGATTCAATGCAAGTTTTATGTAACCAGATGTGTCTAGTATATGGGTTAACTTAATTAGCAAGAACAAATATGAGCCTGAGTTCCAGCCAAAACTTCAAACCAAACCCCAAATTCTCAAGGTTCACATTAGTTTCTTGACATTTTATAAAATAAAGGCTAGGATCTACCCAGTTCCTGGGGATCAGAGCCCTGCAATGAAGTTCCCCACTTCTACTGGTCTGGGAAAGCCCTGGAACATAGGACATTTGAAAGCAGCAAATGTATCAGGGCCACCAGAGATTACTATATTGATTAAAAGCTCACAGAGGATTTGGAGCAGCAGCTAAGGTAGAGGTCTGAAGATAGGATGAAGTTCAGTCAGGGAAAGAGAAGGGCACTGGGGGTGCAGACAGAAATGCAGCTCCCAGCTGTAACTCAAAACCTTTCTGCAAAGTGCTTTGAGTTACAACGTTACTGCAGACCAAACACAAGTTCACTGTTGGTTCCAAGGGAGAGGGGAATCTAGCTGGGACTGGGAGCCTGCAGCCAGATTCCCATAGCAATGGCCACTCTGCCAGTGCTCACTGTTTTCAGAATGGGAGGGGGAAAAGGCAGTGGAGAGAGCTCATTCTTGAGACTCCCCAGCTCATCTTGAAGGGTGGGTGAATTGGAGCTTCCCTACCTTCAGGCGAAGCTGCAATACACCTGCCCAACCCTCCGGGTGGGGAGGGGGGCCTGAAAAACCCTCAGACTGAATTCCCCCTTCTCCCTTTTCCCCCTCCTGATCTGAAAACAGCAACAAGCTGAGAGCTCTGCAGACACAAGTTACAAAAGATGCTACATTTTGGAACATCTTTATCTAACACAGCATGCAATGAGGGGTCAGATTTTCACCCAATCATCCATTTTTGCAGCCTTGCACTTGTGTTTGGTCACACTTATAAACTGCTTCCTGTGGCCAGGTCAGGCAAAAACTGTCACTTCTGTCTGCACTCTAAGTGTTAGCAAGATCAGTAACCGGGAGTCTCTGTTTCCAGCCTGAGGGGAACAAACAAAACTATTTTGTATTCTCTTGCAAACTTCTTTTCCTGCTCCATGCCCTCCTCCATCTCCTTTGCACATCTGTACATTCTGTGTAACTTACACCTCCATGCATGTCATCGCTGATTTTAGCCAAAGTCTACTCTGAAATGGAGAAGTTGCTTTACCAAAATGTGGCGGCTATATCATTGCTGATGACTACTTACCTTGATGTTACCACCTCCAGGTATATGGTGAGCATTTTCAAGTGAACCAACTTTAGCCTGAGCCTTTTCTTTGAAATCCAGCTTCACGCTTTCAATTTTCACACGTCCCCCACCTATATAAGAAAATGAAAATTAAGAAAACAGTCCTATTTTTAAATTTCCAATACACCGTGTATTAGAAATCCAAATCCTTAAACTCTAACCTAAGGGCACAATGGCATTAATTGGTCCTTGTAGCTATTTAAGGAAACAATCTGCTCTTACACTAGGTCCTCTCTACACATTACATGTGTAAAATGTGATTAACCAGGTAAACATGCCTTAAGTTGTGATCCCGCTACATGTTGAATCAACTAATGCTATGATGAAACAAACAATAAGCTACAAAGTTATTCCACAAAAAGCCTGCAGTAACTTTGTATCCTGTTCTAATTATGGCATTAATTGAATGTGCAGCCAGGCCCTGGTGCTGGGAGCCCCATCGACCGAGGGGATCCCAGCCACAGGGGAGAACCACCTGCTGCCAGCCCTACAACTGACAAGGCTCACAGTGCTGGCAGGGTTGTTAGCTGTGGGTCTTACAGTGGGGAAAATACCGTCTGCCCCGTAAGCATCCTTGGCACACAGTGGTGGCAGCGCACACAGTGGTGGCAGCCGGAAGAACTCTGCCCCTGCTGTGAGCCTTGTGAGATGCAGGGCTCACAGCAGGAACAGCACATGGGAACAGTGCTGTGAGCCCTGCTGAGCCCTATCAACTGTGGGGCTCACAGCTGCAGCAGCTGGTGCAGAGGAAGCCCAGGATCATGATCCCAGGCTTTCCCTGCACTGGAGATGTGGTGCGATGGGATCTAATGTGCAATCGTACAATTGCATGTGTGGCATGGCAGGAGGCGCAATTGTGTGGTTCACACATTAGAACCTATTGCACTTTTACCTGCACTTGCAGAGGGAGGGTCTTAGTAAAAAAGAAAGCATAGAACCATGCACAGAAGCTGTAGCACACCACTGATATGGTCCGGTCCACTAGTCAGTTTTTGTTTTAGAGAGGTGATGAGCACACAGGTCTCTGTTTAGCAAAGCACTTCTTTTAAGTACATATGTAAACCCCATTAACATCAGTTGGATTTAAGCATATGCTTAAGTATTCTGCTGAACAAGGATGAACTGAAGCACTGTGTTAAGCTGCCGCTCAGCACAGCATCTGCAATGCACATTTAAGTCAATAATGTTTTTTGGCAATGATTCACACAGATTAATTCTGAACTGTGTACAAACATATTCACTTGTATTAATTTTGAACTTGCTGCCTCTCAGCTTAATCTCTTTATAATTGTATAATTAGCGATAGTTAAGAAGTGCACCTGGTTTACCTGTTCTGCTTTTTTCATTGGTTTCCATACTTCTGTCATGAGTGCTCTTTTACATTACATCTCAATATTATTGCCCCTAGTAACTTATTTTGATTTGCATTTGGATAATTTAAGTAACAACTACAAACCATGACCAGTTTTTCACATATTAAACATTTTTGTAATGCCTTTCTTAGGCTGCTGACAGATGTCACCTTAACCCTGGGATAAACAATTTTATCCTGGGACAAAATGCAATCCTGTATCCATGACTGTTGTTCTGGGATGAATAAAAAAACAAGTTTCCAGGATAAAAGGTAGTAACAGTTTATCCTGGGATATTACAAAGAACATCTGTACAGTTATTCTGGGATTGCATTATTTAATCAATGGCAGAAAACTGGTACTATGTTCAGCCACTCACTAAACCCTAACCACAAAGGTGATATGTGTACACACCAATCCCAGGATATTGTATTTCTGTCCCGGGACAAATACAGGCACAACTTATCCAAAGGTAAATGCAATATGTGCTCCTAGCCAGAGCATATGGACTAAGAGGCCCAAGGAGTGTTTGCATCTGAATACATTCATTAGTTTACCTACCTCTGTAAAACTCAAACATATGTGTAAGTGCATGTGTATTTGTATATATATTTTTTCTTTATTGAATGTATATTAGAAGTTGTGTGCATTGTTTATTGTAGTATACAGAACATCTGAAATAGTTCTCATCCAATTTTCAGGCATGTCTATGTAAATACCCAAGGAAATGACACTCAGGTCTTATGACTGAGAAGCCGGTATGACGACAGTATTAATCAAAGAGCCACAAAAACATGTGCACCCCTGCATTAACGGTGGCAAACATATTCCAGTTCAAAAGAAAAGAAAAAAAACCCATACACTACATCATGTGAAGATATATGGCAAATTTTGAACATAGTATCACTGGTATATGGCCTTATTTTATATACTGCAATGCATGAAGTAAAAAACAAAACAATATAAAAAACCTTTTTATAACATTTTCTGCAAAGACAGGTGATAAAATGAAGACCCACAGGTTACCACTATGCTACAACCACTTTAGTATCTGGTATATATATGTGTAACTTCATTGAACTGAAAAAGAACAGTGTTTACTTGTATCAAGACTGATTTTACTACATATTCAAGTACAGCTAAAACTTCCTATTTGAAAATCAAATCCTGTTCCATTTTTTCTAGGTTCAGCATATTAGATAATTGTACATTAGATATGTGTAATGTACTGCACTTTTTGAAGGAAAAAAAGCTTATAGGAATGGTGCTGGCCCATCAAATACTTGTTTTGGATTATTAACATGGCATATTAACAAATGTGACATCAGAATAAAGCTATTAACATTCCAGAAAGCAGTCACTCAATAGTCAACAACGGACTAAAAACAGAGTCTCTGCTGTTTCTTCAGGTACCTACCAATTATCATCTTGAGCTAGGGGGCTTGAGCTGTGGCTGCTCAGTGCACTGGTCCCTATCCAGAAAAGCATTCTAAGTACATACTCAAATCCATATATCTATCTATCTATACACACACACATGGTTTCCTGGGACAGGCAAGAGTGCTTAGCACCTTATAGTAGCTATACAGAGAACTTCTACTTATCCTTCTCGCCTTGCTTACATGATAAGTTAGTTGAAACAATGGTTACGTGCATGTGGGATGCGCAAGCAGGTTTTGGCCCACTGTATGCCACATTAGTGCAAATAATTCCTGCAATACCTGGTTTATGACGGATGTTCTTCAGGGAGCCACATTTGGAAGTGACATGACTCAGGTCTATCTTCTTAGTTACAATTTGTACCTGTTAAAAGCATACAAAATACATTATAGGAATGAAAAAAAGTCACAGGAGGGAAAAACTCAACTTTGAAAAGCACTGGAAAAGAAGAGATGGTTAGTAGAGAACAGATCATGCCACAAAGGAGGGAAACACCTGGATTTAAACAGCAAGTGTCCATTCCACCAAGGAACCAGACAGAGCTATGTTAACTCTTTTAATTAGTAAAATGAAAAATGAGAGTCAGGAAGATAAACAGGCGGAGTTATTTTCCAAAATGCTTCTGAGCTTTCCTCTCAGCGTGAAAGGCAGCATTTAAGCACGGTGTGCCGCTTGACACACATAATTTTACTTCATATTTTTATGCTTTCTTGTTCGCTTGTTTCCAGGAAATCAGGGCTTTTAATATCAACCCTTTCACATGGCTTAACTGGACTTTCAGATGTAAATCTCTTCCTGGGCTTATCTAAATAAATACACTAAATTCTCAGCCCAATTCACTACTGACTATACTGCAGTCAAAGGCAGGATGGCAGCCCAGGCAGAACATCCCTGAGCTAGTTTTAAACTTGCTAGCTTGGGACTGCTAATGAATGAGCAGTGCAGACTAACCAAAAGAGTACTTATGTATGTAGGCTTTTGTAGCCTACTATGAACTCTGTGTTGCTACAGCTACTGTGCAGTCAGTACCCAAACTAGCTAGTTTAAGGGTAGCCTGGATCTGTATACATGATGTGCAATCACAGTTTTCCTGCTTTGAGTTACTCCCATTTATGCTGAAGTAAGAATAATAATGCCATGATTGGAATACAGTGGCAAAAAAGGAGCAACGTATCAGTTGATCCTATCCTCTTTCAGCCATGTTTATTCTGAAGTTATATTTTTCCTCTCTCTCTCTTTCAGATGACTAAATCTAACAGTTAGATGACAAAGACTTACAACAGTACGTACTCAACCTTGAGCTCTTTCACACTGGTAGAATTTGCTATCTGTCTTTTGGTTACCTTTACAGGGAAATCCTAAAATGTGCAAATATCCAATATGACCAGGCCTGACCTCTCCTAGTACATCCAGTGGTTTGAAATGTGAACAAATTTGAATGAAACCATATTGCTGAAATGTGTTGTAGGCACCTGGACATTTTCTGAAACTGTGTATAGAGGAAAGAAGCTTGTATTTTGAGACAAATGCAGTAAGTGAAAAGGATACTTGTTACTTCTATAAATACATGGCCTGAGGCCAGATCCCATTTCTTATTGGACTCCTTTCTGGTGCTCCATCAGAGATGCAGCTGCTTGTATGTCCTGAGGTTCTTGGCTTTCTTGTGGCACTTAGTACCCATCTTGTCCTGCCTTACCACTTTCCTAGCTGAGTCCTCGAAATCTGCTGTGCTCTGTGGGGAAGGATCAGAAGCCCACCACTGAATACGCAGGGTTGACAGACTACCAGACCAGACTGATGTAAGACATTAGCAAGAAGGAAAATAGTGTTTGGGAGAATGGAGACGGAGGGCTGGGTTGTGCAAAGTGGATCATCACAGTCAGGATGCCTTTTCAGATAGCATCTCTACTTACATTTCCTCCCCCTGCGGAATGTTTGATGTTATCCTTGGAACCACATCGGGACTGAATATCGCTAAAATCGATCTTCTTGTTTAAAATCCTAACCTAAAAGGAATTGGAGGTAACTTACTGTACTGTACACACATTCTTTCACTACAGGTTAGGGGCACACAGGATGGCTTCACCTGCTGCTGGTCTGGGCAGTTAAGTTGAAATATTAGCTCTAAAAAGAGACAGTTGCCAATGCATAGCAGCCTTTGCATTAAAATAAAACAAATATTTTACCATCCTCTCAACCTGACTGACAATGAAATGAAATACATGCCATTAGCCTCTGGGCTACAAAAACCTAATCTGGACAATCATAGCACACAGCCAGTATGTCTCCTTACTTTGCCAGAGGGAATCTATGCAGAAACCTGAGACACTCCTTCCTCAGCCTCTGCTTTGTTCTCCTGTATAGCAATACCAGATTCACCCAGCCCAAGGAGCCTGCACCAGAAAGTTTCTCTCCTGAACAGCAGCATCAGTGCTCTGCACTTATTCACAAACAGACCTTGAACTGCAGACCTTGACTGCTGTTGCCATTTTATAGATGGCATGATGGAGACACAGAACTCACTTGTGCCAAATTAAGCTCTGAACAGGAAGAAGACAGAGTACACCGTCAAAGCAATAGAGCCTGGAAGATTTTTTGCCTTCATTCATCAGCAGGGATCCTGGTTTTCGCTGATAAAAGAAAACCTCCAATTTTTAGATTTAAAAAAAGCAACCCCCAAATCCACATTTTTCCACAATCAAAATGAAATGCCACTATACAGCTATCTATATATTAATGGTGTTTCATTTTAATCACAGGAAATGGTGGATTTTGGATTACTTTTTTAAATCTTAGAAATTGGGGATTATTTTTTATCAGAGAAAACCAGGATCCCTATTCATCTGTAGAAGAAACAAGATGGCCACTGGGTAACCATCACTGCCAGGACTAATAATACTGCCAGAACTGCTGGTGTTTCTCCTTTGCACATCCCATTACTGGAAGCGCCATTATGGTGGGCACTGTCTGTGTACACTAGCACGAAGGGATCCTTGTGTCTTCTTCTGCATAGAATTATTTGCCCCTAGCTAACCGAGCCAAGGTGTCCCAATGAGTTATCAACAGAACGAGGAACAGAGCCTGACTCTCCTAATTTCCAGTCCCATGCTCAATCTACATTCCCATTCAGATGACCACCACAGGATCAGCACTACATCCTGGCAAGGCATTAGTTATCAAACCTATCATTTTGCTTTATCAGTTTCACTTCCTTTTTTTATCCCCCCCACTAAATAACCCATAGCAAACTTGCTGGTGCCACAGTATGGGACCATGTGATAGCTAGGTGCCTTTTCACCTAGCGGGTGCGTAGCAGTTCAAAGAATGCCTGAAGCTTCTGTCAACATTACCTGTTGCTAATGCTCCCCCCTCCCCCTCCAAGGTGTGGGGCCAAGGATGTCTGAAAGGCAGCCATCACTCCACCTGCCTGTGTGCCAGGCTCCTTCACTGTGCCTTTTAAAATGTGCAGCAAGTGCAGTATCTGAACAGGTTTCCTGCTGGCTCCCCCAGAGGCTTCATGCCTGACTGCCCTGCACAGTTATCATGACTCCAGCCACGAAGTGCTCAGCTATAACCCTGCAGCGTCTACAACATGCCTCTAACGATACACGCCACATATGCTTCATTATGCATTATAAACAAAGCACAAAAAGTAAGCCAATGGTAAGCAACTTTATTTAACATGCCTTAGATATCAGGGTGGATTACAGTCTCACAGGGCTAGACAGATGGACAGATATTTCTATGATGTAAGATCCAGCTGGTATCGGAGAACACATAACACAAGAGTCTTTGAAATGACAGCTTGAGGGCAGGCTGGCTGATTTAATTACCATAAAAGCAAAGTCATAACTGGTAAAGTTTGTTCCCTGAGGAGCCGCCGGGTGCAGGAACCCTCTCTCAGCCCCCTGTTGCAGCTACCACTGCAGCTTACCACCTTTGATCTGGTGACCACGGCAGCTGTAGTGGGAAGGCTGCATTAACTCCCCTGGCTGCTGGCTATACCAACACACCTTCTCCCACAAGCAGTGGAGTCTCCCAAGCAGTGTAAGGCTGAAGAAGGGATACAAGGCCCCGGCTGCTGGACCTGACTCCCAGGCACCACCAATTTCAGTTGCCCAAGGCAGGAGACAACCATGGGCTTGGTTTCACAGTAGGGTGGTGCCCCCTGCAAGTCCATTCTGGCATCTCCTTCACACTGGTGCTGGTGCTTGTGTCCCCATCACCCACTGCTGGTTGTGCTGCTGCACAGCAGCCAGGTGGTGCTGCTGGGCTACAGGGAGCCACAAGGAGTAGTGAGCAACATGAATGAAGTTGTGGATGTACCTCTGCTGCTTGTGTCTCAGGTCTGCAGTTGCATTTTATTACCCTGTGCTATATTGCCCTGTTGGAGAGGACTGGGTCACTGCGAGTGCTGCCTGATGATAAAGAAAGAATGTGTGGTTTGCTGGTGAGTAACACCCAAGCAGGCCCATAAGGAGAATGGAGAGACAGAAAAAAGCATACATCTGATGATACTTCCTCCTGATTTGTGCTAGAAGAGACTAGGAAACTGCAGGCATGTGAACAAGTGCTCCTTTCCATTCCCCAGCCCAAATGCTTTTCATCCTCACACCTGATTGCTGGTTAATGTTCTGTGTTAGCTTCTTCTTGGTGGGTTAGAGAGATATTCTTTATTATAGTTTTCAGATCAAGTCCTCAGTTAGGAAAAGTCAGTGAACTTCACTGACTACAATGTCAATTAGACAAAGTGAGTATCCCCACACAGAGATTTCTTGTTCAAAAATGACTGCATCATTTACCCCAGTATAAATCTTCAGGGCCAGTTACTAAATTATGACATGGCTTCTATTCAACTGTGCCCTTACTAAACAAGGCTTCAGGATTTGGCCCTATATTTCTAAGATGTGCTAAGAATTTATAACTGTTTTTCCATCCAAGCTTTACATTTTGTTAAGGGTTGCTGATTACAAAAACCAAACTGGGTGTTTCAGGAGTGAACGTAAGCACAGTATTCATCACAGTCATCTCTATAATATTGTTGACAGGCACTACAGGATAATTTAAGATGACTGACTGATATCTAAATGATAAAAAGAGACAGATTTATATGCCCCTCTGAGCTGCTTTTGCCATTCCAGAAAAACAAAGCAGTTGTAAATCCAGCAGAACTGGCCAGTGGAAGAAAGGAGTCTGGTGGCTAAGGCACTACACTGGATTTTCTATCTGAGTTAACTTCTCACCTCTGCCTCAAATTTTCTGGGTGGCCTTGAGCTAACTCAATCTTCCTGCAGCTTGGTTCCCCATCTGTAAACTGGCAAAATATTACATCTTCCACTGCACAGATCTACTCAGGATAATCTTTGTGAAATTCTTGGCTACTAGAATATTGATGGCCATTATAAGTACAGTACCTAGTTAGCTACGTGGTGCCATAAGGGAATAAAGCAGTTGAAGTGCACTGTTAAATCAGGTCACTTGTCTGAGGTCAGGAACTGAGTGCCAGATTTATGTCAGGGGGTGGGGGGAGAAGTTTTCCTTCTTTCCTCTGCTAAACTTATTTCCACTAGACCATATTCTATAGTTAAAGGGAAGAAGTGGAACATGAAGAGCTATTCCATGGGTTCCCCTTCTGCCAGATAGTGTGGAAGATAGTGTATCAATCAAATATATCAAAAACAGTGTATCAGCCAAAACACTAGGATGATTACCTAGTGGTACGGTTAGGAAGAGTTGTGATTATGGTTGCTTTTGTGAGACAAGTGATGATAGGAAGCACTTTGCATGGGCAGTACAGAGGGCCATATAACACAACACGTATTTTTCTCTAGTTAAAAAGAAACTAAAAGCTTTACCAATATGGCAGGAGTCTGGGGCTATACTGTTCAGTTTAAGATAGAAACAAAAACAAATATAACTTTATTGGAATGTGGCTTAATTTGTTATATCACATAATATGTACAAAACCACAACAAACTAGGCAAAATAATCAAAAGATTTTGTTTCATTAGTTCTGTAGTTATAAGAATTAAATGTACATCTTTTTCAGATTCACAAAACAAAAACTAGTCTTCGTGAGCACCTTGACAGTGCAGTGAATGCTTCACTGAAAGTTATCTCCACATCTGAGTTAATATTTTTAGCTGGAGTTAAAAATGGCCTGCAGGTCTGTGAAATAGGATCTACATTACTAGGAACAGTTAGCAGAGAGCAGAACTGCAGAAGAAATGATAGCTGGATTTGTAGAATATCAAGACAATTAAAAAGGAAACAAGGTCATTAAACACCAGTAGAATGAAGAGTTTAGAAGAAATCAGATGGATTATATGAGCCATGCAATCAACTGAATCCCTCACTGTTGCCTGAACAGAAGTGCTGCTGCTGCTGCTGCTGCTGCTGCCGCCGCCGCCACCACCGCCACTGCCAGGCAGCCAGTTTGAAACTTTGGGTGGACCATGAATCAAATCACGGTGCAACTGCACCACTACACCCCACTGGATTCTCCCCTGCCTCTGCAGCATCAGAAACCCTTGCAGTATGTTGTCCTGTTTAGCCATACAAAAAGATGTCTATGTTTGGTGAAATGCTTTCCCCATTGTCCTTTCTTTTCTTTTCAGCACATCAGACTAAATAGATGTTTACCAGAATAAAGTGTCATAGGAATTTTATGTTTTTGTGCTTTATTTCAACATATTGGTTGAGTTTTTAAAAAAAAGACCCTAGTAACATGCAAGACAGGTGTCACATCAGTTAGAGAAATGCATGTCAGACATTCAGTCTGGATTTGGCTCCTGGAGAACTTTAAGCCAGACAGCCAGGCAAAACCCAAAGCCCTCGTAGCCTTTTCTGACTGCATGTCCCTCTGAGTAAGCAATCAGCAACACCTCTCAGCAATCACTGGAGGAAATACTAGCTCTGAAAATGCTGATTCAGGGAGCATTACAAAACTTAGGTGCTCTAGGGCAGGAAAGCATATTCAGGGACTTAATACACTAGGTTAAAAATAAGGCCTATGCAAGGTCGCAAGTTGAAAGACCACCTTATATTAGGCTTGGCTATCATTCTACATTACATTGAAACTAAGAGTCCTGATGCTTACAGCCATTTCTAGCAGAGATATTAGGGAATAATCATTTGAATTATCCTGTCTATCTCACTGGTGAAATATAACCTTATACAGAAGGAAACACAAAGCCTCTGTATCACTTTGTCTCACATTTAAGAGAGGTATGTGCTTTATGCTGGCAATCTGCATATGGCTGAATTCCTCTGGTTCTCTCTTCCAGTTCAGTCTGATTCCCTGTTTTTTCCCCCTCTTGATATATATCATATTGGAGACATGACTCCTATCTACATTTACATCAGTGAGCTAAATATGAGATTTCGAAACTACTTAGGCCAGGGGTTGTCAACCTTTCAGAGTTGTAGGCCAAGTGCTTGTGACCCGGCCACTGCCACAGGCTGTTGATTCCCCACCCCTGCTACCTTCCCTGCTTCTCTGATCCCTGCTCTTCTATGTGGTAGATTTTGATAAGGTTGAAGTCCATCCTGCAACAAGATATTTCTGTCTTGCTGGAGAGAAATGAAGACCAATCTTCCTTATCAATACATTGTCTTACATGTTCTATAGTTCTTTGCACTCTGATGATTTTGTCTGTCATGCAACACAGTTATACTGCAGACTAGAGCTGTTTTTTTTTCCAAAGGAGGATTGTGTATTCTCCACTGTCATCCATTCTGATTGTTACCTCATGCCACAGCTTTGGTAGGTTATGCTGAGTTATTTGTTTGCCACCATAGCACCATTTAGGCCAGGAACAGAAAAAAACAAATCAAAGAGAAAACCTCATGAGAAATAAATACCAAAGATGCAGAAGAGTAAAAGGAAGAGGAGGTTAGATTCTGCTCTTTAAACACCTTCTAAAGCTTTCAGATTACATTCATTAACATTTGATCTTTTAAGTTGCTAACATTAGCAGTCTCAACTTGGGAAGGTTTTTTGATGCCAGTCTTGTCTCATGTTTGGTATTTCCCTGATACAGTAGTTAAAATTATGTTGCAGTAATATCTGATTGATTCCTTGATACTGAATACAGTGCTGATGTTAGCCACTGACCAAACTGGATTTTAAAGAACAGCATCACCCATCTGTTATGCCAACATCTTTTTGACAAACCTGATTGTCAGAGCTTTGAGTGCCCCATCAGACTGAAATTCTTTGGTTCTCTCTCGTTTTTCTGATACCTGATTGCTACACTACAGAAGAAAGCACAGCACTTTTTGAGTCCTCCACATTGGGTGCATCTACATGAGAAGCTATGTTGCTGTAATGACAAGCTACGATGACATAGCTCATCACTATGGCAACGTAGCATCGAGGGGCACAATGTGCGATGCCGATGTTATGTTGTTGTAGCAATGAGCTACATTGCTGTAGTTCGTTGCTATGGTCACGTAGAGTCTAAAAATAACTGTGAGCCACTGGGTAATGCACCAGTGGGTCATGCCCAGTAATTTAGTACTTACTAAAGTACCAAATGCACAGTCAGAGGCACATGTAAGGGTTAAAGCTAACTCAGCTCCACAAGCATGAAAAGCCTGAACCACAATTGAATCACTGAGGAGCTGTGGTACATAGCTTCATCATCCACACTGAAGCAGAGAGAATAAATTTTGCCTGGGAAGGAGGAATGAGGGCAGGGGAGAACCACCAGGAAGAAGTAAAGATGTCTAGTGGATCTGCAGGGTTTCTGAGTGGGTGACTTAGTTTCACTCCTTCACATGCTCATGCTCACATCACAGAATTTGAATCTGGATTCAAATTCCAAAGTACAAGCATCTTTTGGCCTGGGATTTTGGTTCAAACCAATCTCTCACAGTAATGCATCTATGGGCACATGCAGGCAAGAGAAGCACAGCAGCAGACCAAGAAACTCCAGAGAGACTCTAGCTCAGTTTTGCTCCAGAGCCAAAGACAAATCAATCAGTCTGTGCATTGTCTATGACCACATGGAGTTTAGAAACAAGAAAAATGCATTTCATTCTTGCCAATAGTCACTCTATTCAGGTGCCATTCACTGAACAAATAAGACTGCTGAGAACTTTGCTTCTAACAACAAATTACTTTCCAATAGCTGGGCAGACTATTCATAACTAACTTCCCTGACCTGTCCCACCACCCCACTGCATGCTGAAACAAAGACTCTTAAAGAAGAAAAATTGAAATGCAGAAGAAATTACAGGCGGTGAATCATTTTCTAGCAAACTGATCATTTACGTTCTCCCAAAATTCCGTATCTTGTATTTATGGCTATGTACAGTCTCTCATAAGTTTGACCACAAGCACTGTGGATAAGACATGTAAAAATACTTTTAGCTTGACCTTGTGTCATTAATGTAGTCTTCCTTTAAAAGAGAAAGTCATTCATGTATTTTTGAATCACTGGTCATGATTTTCCTCCTTGGATGTTTGCATGCAAGCCTTAGTTCTCAGATGCTTTTCTGAGACCTTTGTGACATGTTTCAGGCTCAGACTTTTTAAGTCAATGCGATTACCTATGGCTTACGGTTATACTTCTGACTAAATATCTTGCACAACTGGGGCCCCGAGAAGTATATTATTTACTGACTTTAATGGAGTGTCTCCTGATTTAAACTATTTTTGAGTGAGATGAGAGTTAGGCTTATGGAGGAAGAATGTTAAGGAGAATGGTTCAGCACAAACCTGATTAGCACCAAGCCAAGCTAAAAGAGTTTCCAAACACCTGAGCTGACAATGGGAGCTGAGCTTCCCTGATGTCCTGGCTTCCAGAACATGCTATGGAAGGGCATTTGCTTCTTTTTCAGAGGAAAGTACCTGAAGAGAAAAAATATGACCAACACTTTCCAAAATGTATCCTATGCATGGGGCCATATTCTGCTCTCACACCACTTACATCACAGGAGTTTCTGGTGTAAAACCAATAAAGAGGAACAAAGTCAACTTCAGGAATTAAGAGAGGCTTATCTAGTACATAAGTCTAATGCTGGCTCTCTATGCAGAATATACTTCAATCAGTCTGTGCAGAGAATGGGGCCTTTTGATATTTTTCCCTTTTAAAAATGTAATTCCAGATTTAGTGGCTCTGTCCTGTAACCTTTACTCAGGCAAAGAGCGTACTAATTTCAACTTGGGAGATATAAGCAGAAGGGTAAAATATTATTCAGGGGGGCTGAGTCCTGCTTGAGTCCCACCCCTCCCTCCCTTAGGGCTGTTGTGGGGCTGGTGTGTACTGGTGCTATACGCTGTGGTGGAGGAGCAGCTGCATGCCGAGTGACACTAGATACTATGAGATGGCAGCACCATAGTATTGCTGCTGTCAGTTGCTGCCGTGAAAAATTTGGGGGGGACTAAGCCCTGTTAGCCCCAGCCTTCTGCCGCCTATGTTGGTAGGATGCATTTTCTTTCTGTGATGTTGACATGACAAGGAGTAGGACCTGCATGGAAGGTATATAAATCTACAACTCACATGGACACTTTTAAGAGGAAGGCACCAATCTGTGGGAAGTCATAGACACAGCCTGTATAGATGGGGAAGGCACATCAGACATGGTTGTGATATGTGATAACCATGTATTCTGATAATTCAGAGTTTGATCTCAAACCTACTCAGGTAAGTGGCAGTATTGCCACTGATTGCAATAGGCCTTGCATCTTTCTTAGGGTAGGAGTTTCTTTCATGTTCAGCTGCCTAAGACAGATGCCCAGTGAAGCTAGATAGAGACCTAGCCACAATGGCCTACATATCTAGCACCTCTAGTTATAATACTGTTAATAACTTCTTGCTAGAAAGTCTTTTGTTATTTGCCAAATTAAAGAAAGTTATGCTGTGGTCTGATTCAGTATCTTCCAGCCTAGGGACCTAAGGTTCTGCGGGAGTTGTGACACAGCATCTTCTCTGAAAATCAGGTCAGTTTTGTTGAGTGCCTAGTACTCAGGTCCAGGTCCATGACTAGGATTTCTAGGCATCAACATCATCACCCACATCATAATGATATATGTGCCTAGCTTTAAACACACTGGTCTAAATTTTCCCCTCCCATCCACTAGTCTCACTCTTCTCTTGATTCCCCATTTGAGTCTCATTGCCCAGCCAATCCCAACTCCTCCTCCTGTCCCCATTCTTCTTGAGCAGGCAGCTTCTGGCCTCCCTAAGCCCTAGCCTCCCCAGCACAAGACTTCAGTCTCAGCATTTCCTGCATGCTTGACTTTGTGTTTCATTCTATTTCCACTCTCCTAAAGGTCCAGCTCTTGTCCTCCCTGCATTTCAGTCTTTACTTCCATACTGCCTAAGCCAAGCAGGGGATCAATGAGAGTGGGTGATAGTCTCCTCTGTGTTCAGTTCAGGTGCCCAGACTTGACACAGCCCACAGCAACCCAGAACTGCAATAGCAGTAAAAGTCTTGGTCAGCCACAGCCTGGAGCCTTCCCAATATAAATGAAGCTGCTAAAGCTAAGAAAACTCTCCTGAGCATGCACAAACTGCAGTGTTTCATGAGTTTATAACTTGGCCAAATTTTGACAGACTTTCACAGGGATGGCAGAAGGCATGTCCCAGACACAGCCTACTGCCCTACCTACTTTTAAAGTTATTGTTCCAAAGTATGGAGACAGGGGGGTGGGTAGGGCTAGAACTGGGTTTGTTTGTTTTTCTTTCTAAGCTACCAGTTTTTAACATGGGCAAAAGGATATATTTTTCCCTAGCCTAGTTTTTGAAAACAGGTGAAAAACATTAGCTTAAATTTTCTCAAAATATATTTAATCCTGAACAGTTAAAGTCTGGGAAAGTTATAAGCAATTGAAAATAGACACAATTATAATGGGACAATAGTCAATACTAGTGACCATACCTATAATTGCGCAAGTGCAGTCATTGCTGAATTACTTCTTTTTCTTTAAAGGATGCAGCTTATTACTTGTTGCAAGGCTTTATTATAACTGCTCACAAATCACTGTATTTATCTAATTAATCAGATGCCTTACACAGCTGAACCAGCTATTCCCTTAACAGCAAAAATAGCCCGTGTCAGCAAAAAGCAGTAGGGAAAGGAACAATAGCTTAGAGCACAACTCTTTTAACTACTAAAAATCCTGCATATCGACAAAAATGAGATATTTAAATTGTATGTATGAATTAAAGATCACAAATACAGAAAAGTCTTAAGTACTCATTGCACACAGAATAGTCAGAAGATGGTTTTCTCATAAGTATCATATGAAAATGATGCCTGTTCATCCCTTCAAAATTAATGACTGGGGGAAAAGCTCTAAACATTCCTGACTAATGGAAACAAAATCTATATACAATATTGAAAACCAATAGTTAGGATGTTGAATCATGTTACTGTTCTCTTTATATTGTAGCAATATCAATAGACTTCATCCTCATGGTGGCAGGTGTTGCATAAATCTTTAGCAAAATGGTCTTCTATGCTGAAAAACGTACAGTATAAGGAGTCAAGAGGCAGCAGGCTGATTTAACAGATTCTGAGCACTACTTTAATAAGGGGGGGGTCAAAAAATCCACTCCAACTGTGACCACAACTATATAAAGTAACCTGTAGCAAGGAATGTTGACAGAATGAGTACTGAGAAGGAACTAAAAGATTGAAATTAGTCTGAACAAAAAGGCCTACTGATAATACCCAAAGACTATATTACATTCTTGTTTGATAAATAGGAGAAGTATGAGACCAGAAATTAATCTACTAAATTTGCTGTCAGAAATTTGGCCAGATTAGTCAATAAAACATGAAAAGGTTGTCTATTCCCTGATCACTGAGACAGAGATGTTGGGACACCAGTGAAACCAGCAAGGACTCCAACCTGATACACAGGACACCCACCCTGGCACCCTGCATGTCTGTCCTTCCCTTGTGCGCAACTTTCTCTGCTTATCCTTCATCCTTTGCCCCCAACTAGCTTCCTCATGCTCTCTCTTTCTTGGATTTTCATCTGAGCCTCAGACTACCCGTATTGCCCCACACCAGCACAATTAGTTGAGATGTTACATTCAGCCATGCTCAGCAGGACAAGAGGGACCTGACCACAGCTATCAGATGTCCCAGACTAGAGAAGTAAGCTAGAACAACAGCTTTCATGGCTAACCTGTCACACCTAGGCCTGCACCTGAATAGCTACAGAACATCAAAAGCACTTCTTTCCCTTTTATTACCCATCCTCTTTCCCCACCTTGTGTCTGCCTGTTTTGCCAAAAGCGGGAAAAGTAACAACCATTATCACACCGATCAACTCAACAACAGGA
Source organism: Crocodylus porosus (assembly GCF_001723895.1). Classification (NCBI taxonomy): domain Eukaryota; kingdom Metazoa; phylum Chordata; order Crocodylia; family Crocodylidae; genus Crocodylus; species Crocodylus porosus. The sequence continues at coordinate 8,526,649 of NW_017728949.1, read as the reverse complement.
CTGACCTCTTCTTTCCCCTGAAGTAGGATCTCTGACAGAACAAGCAACTCCAGCTAAACATTTTCTTTCTAGCAAAAGGATGTGGATAAATTTGATTGAGCTTGTCTTGTATGACCTATCAATTTCAGTTTTTAAAAGCTTTTTTTTAAAACTCTTTTCATCACATCCTATGGCTTGTGTCTATGATGCCCCTGTGAGCTCAGAAGCACTGGTATGAAGCACACCCACCCACTCCCCCTCCCACTCCATTTGGGTCAAACAAGGCTATGTAGCTGATTCACAGTGGTCCTAATCATTAATCACATGCTCTTAGGCTGGTTCAGCTGTGCTTAGTATTGCATGTGGAGGGCTGCTCTGAAGTAGCTAGACTGCTTAATTCCCAGGACGTGGCATGTACAGGGTGGGGATGAGGGTGAGCTGTGTTTCTTGGTGGTGATCCTAAAGCTTAGCAAAGAAGCAGTCTAGACATGTCCCTATCAATACAGTTCAGACCTTGGCATTAATTTCTTAGTGTACTAAGCAAGCCAAAGTGTTTATACTCTGAATTTAAAGCCATGTTTACCTGTTTAATATTGCAATAGTGTCATATTAATACCCTTTACTTTCTAGGCCAGTGGTTCTCAACTTTTTTTAGACTTGAGGCACCCCTCAGAAACTCCCAGCTCTTTGTTTTTACTCGTTTTTTTGTTTATGGAAAAATAACACAGCAGTTTTTTCTGCTGCAAAGAGCTCAGAAAGACCACAGTAGGTTATAATATTTTGAGCACTCTGGATTCCTATTTGAAATCTATGGGTTTATCATATGAATGATGTCTGCACACCTAATGGTGCCAACATTGCATGGCACTCCAGAGAACCCTTGAAAGGAGCTCAAAGTGATCCAGGTTGCCATGGCACCCTGACGGAGAATCACTGCTCCATGTCCACTTACTCCTTTGAAATGAACACATGAGAGAACAACATAACCATGAGATGGTTATGATCAGCAGTCAGCACCACCTACTCATTTATAACCATATCTGGTATCTGATAGGTAGAAAGGTAAAAATTGTAAAGCACGCACCACCCTCCAAAAACAAACCTGTAGCAATGTTAAAATATGACTTAAGCCAGTCAAAAACAAAAAGAAGCAAGATTCAGCACATTATTCTGTGGTACTGGCCTTCAAAAAATGAATTCAGAGTTTTCCTACATAAAAGGCCTAATCTTTTAGTAACAATAATCCTTCCCTATACACACACTACCATCAACTTTCTGATCTACGGTACTTCCCGTTGCATAAAGTTAGACCTGGAGATCAGTCCCAGCATTGTAAGAAAGGCCTTGCTTTTCAACTGATAGGGTTTTATTTTCTCTATGCCAATAAAAACTGGCATATGAGAAAAGAGGATCAGGATCTACCCTCTTTTAGATGTAAAATATTTAAATAGAAACTGTGGTTAAGAGAATACGTTCTTTCCTGTTTAGTAAAATGAAGGTACTTCTCAGTTTACTCAAATCAGGGTTGAGTATTTTGTATTTAACTATATAAATCTGATCCAGATCGTCTGTAATTTTTTTTCTTGCTTAAAAGGATCACATCTTACAAACAATAATTTTCATTTAATTGACAAGAACCAGA